>NC_079427.1:6714561-6779561 GCF_026213295.1 Gadus chalcogrammus | reverse complement strand
GATTACGTCCGTCCGGCAGAATTAGCTTATCGAGTCCCATTATGCTTGACACCCACATTGCTGCATGCAGCTATATTTCTTTAATAGTAATTCTTGTGGCCGTAAACTATAGATTTATAGTTTTTGATGTCTGTTGATATTGGCATGTGTTTGCTGGTAACACCCTCCTTTAACAACCCTGGTCATGTTTTTTTTCCATTTAATACTGACATCTGGCTGATAACAGCAACCAATTTTCACAAATTCAGACTCTAGCCTCCTAGTTCTAGTTCTACACAGTTTGCGCAAGTTCCCTGCTAGTAATACTAGTGTGGGTTTTCTAATGTTGAGTCCTTTAGCTGAGGTTTCTATCCTAGTGAGCAGGTAGGGGGTAGTGCAGATCAAGGTTGCCTACTGGTCGACTGGGCATATTGGATATCAAACCCAGTACCATTCGGCCGTGTTTGGAACACCCTGACCCTGACACTTTCCTCCCCAATATACTTCTATAGGATCAACTGTAGTATGAACTTCAGGATACATTTTTGCATAATATTAGTTGATTACCGTACTACACCCCATGGCTCTAAACTGACTTTACCTAGGTTACATACGTGCTTAGGTGGATCACGTATGGTGTGCTTTTGACCGTTCCGCCATTTGAATGTAATTTGTTAGAAATGCCTTAGCCATCCATCAGTTATAGGTCAGTGAAATGCAGTGGGAGAAAATCAGTTTTTTGTTGATAGCGCTTGCCACTGTATCAGACTATTTCGAAATAAGACCGCTCCTGGGTTTTTTCTGACCAATCAGGGCATCTGTTCTCGAGGAGACCATTTAGCGTGTCATTCACACGTTTGGTTTTAGGACTTGAGTCCCAAAATCATACTCTGTTTAAACCTGCAGACTCGTAGCTACAGCAGCTTTAAGGTAGCGTTCACCTGATGCAGAGATGTCGGGGGATATCAAGAACAAGCTTGTTCCCCTCAGCGCTCTCTGTTCCTCGGACCTCCAGATAAGGGCTGTAAGTGCGGCACAGCAGTGGATCAATGGGGTCTTTGTGGAGGCTAGGGAACCCTGATGGAATCCTCTTATCTCTGAATGGGTTTCAGCCTCGGAGAGACGGGATACACCTGAAGAGAGAGCCCAGGCTGCTCCTCTGAAACAGACCGCCCTTTGTTTCCCGGCTGGTTTCAGTGACCTGAGGTGTAACCGAAGGCCTGCGTGGGGTGGCCAACGGACCTCGTCTTGAGTCGGACAAAATCAACTTAAGAAAAGCCCCCCCATCCACCCCCCCCTGTCCCTCCAACCGACTCGTTGACTCCCTTCAGAACACTTTCTGAAGATCTGAGTTCTTGGGGTGAAATTCTTGAATACCTATGTAATATTTAATGGGAGTCCACCTGAATAGACTGTTTTTTTCTGTTGGTAAGGAGAAGAAAGCTCTCTGACAACGGTATCACTAGCGATAGCGATTGTATCACATGATTTGATATCTGAACGTTGCCTTCATTCAAAATGTGTAATGTCTGTGTTTACATTCGTAACATACAAACCGTTGCTTATGTACATCGGGAAAAAAAAAAGACACATTTCTATCTCAAAGATTTTATTCAGATCATTAAAAAAATTTCCAGGAAGGGGAACACTGTTTACTTTTGTAGCTAGATAATAAATGTTATACTTTTTTTATCCTATTTTTATCTATTTACATACCAGCATTACAAGAAAAAGAGTGAGAGCAGAATGTACAAACCATGGGTTCCTCACGGGTAGGTGACAGGTGCTGCCTGCACAATCCATCCATCCATCCAGTCCACCTGTTCATTCAGCCCCCCCATCATCCACACTCTCTACCCTCCGATCAATCGACTCCCTCTCCCCCGCTCATCACGTCTACAACCCCCCCAGTGAAGCCTTCACCTGCATCTACCTCTGGAGGTGTGTAGGGGGGGGGGGGGGGGGGCCCGGGGACTAAGCTAGCATCCCCCCCCATTCACACATAGTCCCTCCTGGTGTAACCGTTGACGGACGCCGTCTTGACAGCCGAGTAGTTCGCCGCCGCCGCCGCCGCCCGGGCGTGGGGCTTGACGCCTCCTCCACTGCCGGCCGCTCCGGGCGGCCTGGGGGGGCAGGAGCAGCAGAGCAGCGCGCCCCCCAGGACCAGGAGGCAGGACGCGGCCCAGCCGAAGTAGAGCGCGTTGCCGAACTCCCTCTTGCCCGTCTCCTCCAGCATGGGGTCGTAGAAGTCCACCACGATGGCGTTGGCCGTCCAGGACACGGCCACCATCAGGAGAGTCCCCGCCAGCAGGAAGGTCACCCCGGCCGTCACCACCAGCCGGGGCTTGCTGGCCGCGTCGGCGCTGCAGTTGGTGCACTTGGCGCCGGCGGTGGACAGGCCGACGCCCGCCACGCACATCACCAGGGAGACGACCACCAGGGCGCGCGCGGCCTGCAGGTCCACCGGCAGCCCCAGCATGGAGTCGTGCACCTTGCAGTGCATCTGGCCGGTGCTCTGCACGGAGCAGTTCATCCACAGGCCCTCCCAGATCACCTGGGAGATGACGATGTTCTGGCCCACGTAGGCCGCCACCCGCCACATGGGCATGCCGCACGTCACCATGACGCCGAGCCAGCCGGCCACGGCCAGGATCATGCCCAGGATCTCCAGGCCGGCGGAGTACATGGCTGAGGAGGGGGCCGGCGGGGGGGCTGCGGAGGGGCGGCGGGCCCGGGGAGAGGCTCTGGTCCTGGGCACCGCGCTGGAGGATAGAGGCTCCCTCTGTTTGGGCTCGGCCCCTCCGGAGTCGGGAAGGCGATATGGGATCTCAGCGGCTCCGGTTGTGAGGCGGCGAGCGGGTGAGGAGGAAGGGGAGAGGGTGAGAGGCGACCTTCTTTATATTGCAAAGAAGGGTGAAGGTGGAGTCAAGTTAAGCTGGCACCCTGTTTACTTCTCAATCACATTTGCATTCGGGGACAAGAGGGGGGGGGGGGCGGGGGGGGGCGGGGGACAGGGGGGTCGGGATGAGTTGATGGACAGGTCTTTGGGTAGCCCCCCCTCCAACCCAAGGCCACACACTGATAAACACACAAACACACACACACAAACAAACGCATACAAACACACACACAAACAAACGCATCCATACACACACACACACACACACGCACGCACGCACGCACACACACACACACACACATACACAAACAAACGCATACAAACACACACAAACAAACGCATCCATACACACACACACACACACGCACGCACGCACGCACGCATGCACACACACACACACACACACACACACACACACACAAACAAACCCATACATACACACACACACACACACACACACACCACACACACACACACACACACACACACACACAAACAAGCACACACACGCACACACACGCACACACACACACACACACACACACATGCACAAACGACTTCTGAATAATTGTAAGTCCTCAATCACATCTATAGCCTATCCAAACAGCATCCAGTCCACATCGAAATCAGATCCAAACTTATTCGCTATTTAAATCCTTTTCTGATTCAGGGAGCACTTTCTTGGATCAGGAATACGATACAGAGAATCATGGAGCCAATCGGCTGCTCCTTATTCAAATGCTAAGAAAGTGACTCTGTGTGTTTGTGTGTGTGTGTGTGTGTGGGGGGGGGGGGGGGGTCATGTGACCACCTGAGAGAAAACGCCAACTCATCTTGTGAATAAGATCCCCTGGCGAGGAAACAATGGCCGACCTTGTCTAGTGACGCCAGGTACAGAGAGCTACCGACACAGGACCAAACCTCAGCTCTCTCTTCTCGGAAAACTCAAAGACATGATTGCATTTAAGGGGCAGGATAGTGTCTCCCTGCCACAAAGCTACTGGGTTTGATCCCCGATGTCTCCCCAGTCTATCTGTAGGCATCCCTCAAAGAGATGGCTCACCACCTACCTCATTAATGACGTGGCAAAAAAGCGGAAATCACAGTAAATCGCTTTGGATTAAAGCGTCAACTAAGTAGCAATTAGTAATATTATTCAATAATAATAGGAAGATTCTTCGAGATGATCATGTGTGATAATGAGTGAATAAAATGCTTTGCACAGATCCTTTGCTTGTTGGCTTTGAATTATATGTTAGCCCTCACCTCACTGTCCTGAATGTAAACACAAAGCAGACTTGTGGAGGTGAGTCACCTTTGGGATGAACTTACTGCAGTCAAGATGCCGAATTTTGTCAACGCTGCACTTCTAAATAGGAGTTGGTTAAGGTGATCATTTGTGAAAGGGTGTTGGTTCTGAAATTGCACCCAATTATTGTGCAAGAAAGTTGGCAACAACAGCTGAAAGTACGCTGTGTTACCGAAACCCATCTCTATGTTCATACAGAAACATAACTTTGAAATCTCTTTACAAAAAACCCCACAAAATAGATGTTAAATAGACACACGAAACTGCTTAATGCCCGATTTTGAGGAAGAAGAAACCCTCATCACGTTGACAGAAAGGAAACAGGGAACTTTGGTTGGTTGAAGGGGGCGGTTCTTTACTATAGTTTCAGAACCTTGTTGACATTCAGACAGACAATCAATGCCGGTGTCGCTCCCGGGTAGAGCTTTCAGGGTTGACCCAGTCTGAGGCTCTTCCTGCCAGGGTCGGAGGTCATCGAGGGTCAGGAGCGCCGCGGTGTGCATCACACGCATCATAACATCGGACCGCGTGATTGTTACCAAGTGCTGGAGGGGTTCAAAGACTGGCTGATAAGGACTGCTTTGGTCAGTGATCCCTCCACATTCTGTATAAAACACACCATTGGGGGGCAGGCTAGTGTAGTCTAGTGCAGGGATGGGCAACTTTCATGATAAAGAGGGCCACGATTCTTCATCATCACCATCAGAGGACCATGTGACTGTGCACTTCAACTAGACGTCAACTGAGAGAAGCTACACATTTTTGAATTTGTTGGATATGATTTCCTGTATTCTGGTGCATTTTGGGGATGGCCACTACCAACAAAATCTTCCAGATTCGTAACCTATGTATGGTATGTTGATTGAACCAACATACATTCATTCATGTTTTCCATGCTCAAACAGCCACATGATTGGTTAGTATTTTGATCAGTGCAAAGGGCTCACATACATCATCGTTCAATGATGTCACAAAACTGAAAAACAGTGGCCCAACATTAAGTGCAACAACTCAATGAACTCAAACCCAACAAGCATGATATTCTCTTCAGGGCAGTTGTAATAGTTGTAATGGCGACTTAATCGGAAATCTTTCACGACTGATGTCGCTTCTAAGCAAACTAGACACATTTGGTTTGCCTTTGAATTCTATGAACAAATACCCTGCTTTTCTTCTTTCTTGACCAAGTTTTCTGTAACTCTATTATTTTTTCTATTCTATCTATATATATTTTTTAAATTAAATATAAATTATGTGCGGGCCTGAGGTGAGGATGGCCCGCACATGAAATTAAGTTTTTAAATATCTGGTCTCGATATATTTAGAAACCTAATCATATCTAAGCAAACTCATCAAAGCAGAAGCGAGTATCCAAATGTCAGTATCCTTGCTATGTCTAGGCTACACAATGTTGTGATGTTAACCACGTATTTTCATCCGTTTTGGCTGCTGCATTGGAATAACAAATACATTTGAATAAAGAGTAGAAGGCTATCTGGGATGGTTATGCAACAAAATCGAATGCATGCCCCTATGTTTCTTTTCTTCTAATAGCAGCTATCATGAAATGAGGAAAGAACGGTAGAACAGGGAAGTTTTCTTTGAGCTCTTTAGACTGTGCAAGATGGCTGTAACCCTTCCTGTAAGCACAGCCTCTTGGGACACACTTTCTCCACACTGAAACTGATTAAATAAATAGGAAATGGCTCATTGTTTTGCACTTCGTTGTACCATTGATATTTTTGACACACTGTAGGTTGTACCCTGTACTGGATTTTTTATTTTTCATTCTTTATGGCCCTACCTCCCGCACGCTTGTACAAAACAAATGTTTATATGATTTTAATGATTTAGGGCATAAGCTCCATCAATTTAAGATAGTTTGACAGAAAAATACAGACTGGTGAAATCAAAAACTCTTGTACAAATTAAATGTTTGATGGTTTTAAAGTAAAGTAAAGTTTTGTGCCCCTCTTATTAAAGACTGGCCCCTCCTTGGCCCCCCTAGTGAAATGTGTCTAGAACCGCCACTGATGCAGGCGCATTAAACGAAGACGGGGAGATGGTGTGATATACGAGAAAGACGCAGAGGAACTTTCCTCCCGTGCCAAGCCGCGAACGAACCAGCTTGGCATTGTAAAAAGGCTTTTGACCTATTTTGGGAGGCGGTACCGAGGTTGGGAATTTAACCCTTTGAGTACCGCATGAGGCGCTATTTTTTCGTTTCAACCTGAATATTGGTGGGGACATTTCAGTCGTCATTTGACGTTGGTGAGGACACGTCTTTAGGTCCCCACGCAAATCTTCGCCACTGAACCTAACCAAAATAACCCTGGCAATATCCCTAATCCTAACCATAAGCCTAGCTTTAACATGATCTCCAACCCAAATCCTAACTCCCACCCTTACCTTACACCAATGTGCTCCGAACAGTCTGTGAAGAACCAACCGTACGTCAGCTGATTAGCCGAAAGGGCATTTGATAGAGAGCTGGTACCAGTCGGAGCCTGCTGCCGATGAAGTAGGGGCACACACACACAAATACACACTTACACAGACACACACACGTACACACCCACACACCCACACACACACACACACACACACACACACACACACACACACACACACACACACACACACACACACACACACACACCCACACAAATGCAAGTATCCACACATAGGACTACACATGCACACAGACACTACAAGTAAACACATGCGAACAAGCAAGCATGCGCACACACACCCTGCACTGCTATTATGTATCAAATATAAAACCTGACAGATTCATGATCCCTGCATGGAGATTACTGACACCTTGTGGTGCGGGATGCTAACAAACTGTGGAAGGGTTTTCTCTCAAACACAAGAGTTAATGCTAAAAAGACATAAACATCGATGAAAAGTTTCTATGCAAGGTCCGTAATCAATCCAAGCATGCCAATAGCATTCTCTGAGGCATCCTGACAACGTTTTTTTTGGTTTGCTGTTTTGAGCTGTTGTGTTTCTTGTGGGGGGGGGGGGGGGGGGGGGGGGGGGAGTTGGAACAGCACTGGGTGAAACCGTGAAGGTTTAAAAGAAACCGCTCTTACACTTTACTGCACTCTCATTGGCTCCTGTCAGCTTGCATCGTTCAAAACCGGAGCGGTGGGGGTATGGGCGGAGGTTTGTGTCGGTTGGTGTGACCTTAAGTAACACCTGTTTAACCTGAGTTTCCTCCTCTCAATGTCAGCAGTGAGGGAGCCCTCGAACTCTCAGCGTGCTGCTGGTCAGCGTGTGGTGAGTTAGGGGGGCTTCCCGACTGCTTAGATGGCCCACAGCACGGCAGGATAGTCTGGAACACCACAGTCCCGACCACAACATTCAAAGCACATTATTATAAAGCTGTCTTACAAGCAATTTCCGCAAGAATACAAGCGAATAACATTTGTTGGAAATGTGTATTAAAAAGGACTAAGAATTGCATTTGGAATGAAGACTCAATAAAGCTAATCACAACTAGCTTTGCTAGTTGGCTAGTTAGTTAGTTGACATAAATGTAAACACCAACAACTTTCAAGGATTTTGTAACCTATGGCAGGAATATGCATTCAATCCCATCCCATCCCTGAGGCACACCCCGGGGTTCTGGGTTCGAATACTGATGTACAGTCCGGTTCTGAAAAGGTTCTGGGTTCGAAAATACTGATGTAAGGTCAGGACACCGGCGTTGTCTGTCTGTTTGAATGTTTGTGAGTCAACAAGGTTCTGAAACTATACAAAAGAACCGCCCCCTCCCACCAACCAGAGTTCACTGTTCCCGTTTCTGTCGACGTGATGAGGGTTTCTTCACCCTGGTGTAATGCCCTGACTGACCATTGGCCGTGGCTGGGAGTCGTGTCTCTCTAAGTCCCTGTGAGCGTCTCTGAGACAAAGTGTCCAATGACTGGTGGTAAGAGAGCCGCAGCCCTGCGTGTGTCTGCTTGTGCCGCGCGGCGATGCACCTGCCGTGGGAGAGGAAACCAGTCCCACCGGTTTCTACACACTGCTACAGGTGTCTCAGCACGTACCGACACATTCGCATACACACACACACACACACACACACACACACACACACACACACACACACACACACACACACACACACACTCAAATATAAACACATACACACGCAAGCACATACACACACACACACACACACACACACACACACACACACACACACACACACACACACACACACACACACACACACACACACACACACACACACACACACACTCAAATATAAACCCATACACACGCAAGCACACACACACACACACACACACACACACTCAAATATAAACCCATACACACGCAAGCACACACACACACACGCTACACATACTGAGAGTGTACACACACGCACACGCATACATACAAACACACACACACACACGCACATAATATAGCATTTTCACATACACACTTACACACACATACTGATGACAAGCAATACAACGAAAAAGAAAAAGAGAAAAGGGAGGAAGATAAAGAGGTTGAGTAATCTTTCCATTGGATAGTGTGTGTGTGTGTGTGTGTGTGTGTGTGTGTGTGTGTGTGTGTGTGTGTGTGTGTGTGTGTGTGTGTGTGTGTGTGTGTGTGTGTGTGTGTGTGTGTGTGTGTGTGTGTGTGTGTGTGTGTGAGTGTGTGTGCGTATTACCGGGTTGCAACAGATCATTCAAATGCATGACTTACAGATTGACATCAGACCCTCCAGAGACAGGGTCCGAGGACAGGAGGACCCCCCCTGTAGGTCCCGGTCCGGCCCGGAGGGACCACTAGGCCAGGGCCAGGGGGGACCTGTGGGATCTGCATGGTTCATAGATATGTTCGATTGCATTGGACCTTTATTTAAAAAATGGTAAAAAAAAAACATCATCAAACACATCGGTGGCTTCTTCTCGGCTCACAGTCCCCAGAATCCTTTAGGGAGCTGTTTAATGTGAGAGGAAATGAGGTCACAGCCGCATGGTTTCAGGGAACGACAACTGAAGACCTCACAAGGTGCCGGATGTGGACTTTGTGACTTTGTAAACATCTGAACCAAACGCTTCATTTGTCCTGCTTGTCTCACTAACCTTGTTCATAGTCAGGCTGTTAGTCTACACGTAGTTGATTAAAGGATTTAAAGACACGTATTCACAAAAGCTCTCATATGTTCAAATGGAGGAAAAACACATAGGCTATGTACACCTGTCGTTCCCCCCCCCCCCCCCATTTCCATAAATAGCTTCCTTTGTGTTTCACGGATATAGAAATGAATAACTGAAAAGCCCTGCGGGCAAAATTCTACAAAGGTGCCTGCGTCCAAATACAATGTGGCAATCCCTTGGTTACACCTCAACTGACACACAACCGGAATATTCCAGACCTTCAAATCCTCCATGCGCCATGCTTCTTGATCTCCAGTGTATTGCACAGCATGTGCAGTTTTACATAATTACTGTTCAAACACATTTAGGACAGATGTACGTCAGCAATGCAGTTCCTCCCGATCGCTTTGAGTCAAAAGACAATAGTACCAATAGTATTTGACGCACATAATTAAACAGCGTAACATTTGGATTGGATGGATTTGCGAAAATTAAATCAGACACAAACTAAAAGTGAAATGTAAATATCCTCACATCTCATCTCAGAGCTCTTTCAAACAAAGAAAACTCATGTCATCTGGAATCTAGTTGTATGATGTGTGTGCGTGGGTATGTTTGTGTGTGTGTGTGTGTGTGTGTGTTTTTATTTCTGTGTGTGTGTGTGTGTATGTGTGTGTTTGATTGTTCCTGCGTTTGTGTGTGTGTTTGTTTATGTGTGTGTGTCTTCGTGTCACAACAGGTATGAGTCATGAGTCCTGACCTGTCGACAACTCCGACTTCCGAGTGAAACTGTGCCACCGTTTCCCCATAATGGCCCCCTGTGACACGCAGTGATGACATCACACACCAAACACAGACCTGAGTCTATTGCTCGTATAGAAACTGCCCACGCCTCGGATCCAATCGATAGACTTGTCTGTCATCAAAACACCCAATTATAGAATGAATCAAATTTATTTGAGCATGTTATTGGTTATTATTGTGACTGGGACGGTCCCTTGTACCTCTCTTACTTTCCCCACTTTAAGGTTTCCCCTTGCGTAAAATGAAAAGAATGTGAAAGTAATAAAAGTCTGAATTGAAGTGTCATGTTTTACGAGATTGTCCGACAAACTCGATCAAAATACTGTAAGGACGCGTTGAAGGTCCCTTTGAGCCTCCTCTGCTCTGAACCTATCAGAGCACGGTGACTGGTGTGTCTGTTTTGGCCCTGTGTCTCGACTCGACGTGCGGGGAGTGAACCAGCCGGTTAAACCAACGAGGCGAGCCCCTGGGGTTGCAACGGTGCCTGTCCCTTACCAGCCTGCTCACACTTGTCCTCCTAGCTCCTCTCGGCTTTCACACGCTTTCTGAAGGTAAAACGTACAATGACCACCAGTTTACATGTGCCTCTGCACACAACGTTTTGACACTATCAACATACCACACCACAGTCGTTTTGGGTCGGCTCATTGCTAAGAATCACTAATCTGTGAGTGTGGGATCTTTATGTGCCCTTTTAAACCTTTTAATGATTACTTTTTCACCCACAACGCACCATTAAATATCTAAAGTGAATACTATGAGTCAGCCAACTCCTGCGCCTCCATCTGTCTACCAGGCGAACCCCAAGGTCAGGGAACACTGACCTAAAGACAAAGACTGATCAGTTCACTGCATTGTCATGTACACAAGTGCACGAGAACAAGAGTGCACTAGTACACAAGTGCACTGATTTGCCTGAGACAATGCATTCTTGCAGTCACAGTTTCCTGTGCAGGTGACACGGAAAAAATACAAATTTCTCGAATTCTCATTATTAAATGATCCTGTACCAGTCACGTTGTATTATGAGTGTTGCGGCTCAAGGGTCCCTTCGGTGGACACCGGACATCAAGAGGCCTGCACACACACATGTGTGTGTGTTTGTGTTATTCACTGTAACAGACAAGTGAAGAAGACAGTAGTCTTAGTGTGGCGTTGACGCCGCCATGGCGCCGCGAAGGAATCTCCACGCAGGAAGCTCTGATCTCCCCCCCCCCACCCCCCCCCCCCTATCTCCCTTCACTGCCTTAATTGTAGACATTCCTGTGTGATATACCCGCGCGTGGAACCCGATCGCCGCGTCGCTGGGCTCCGGTGGTTCTAATGAACCACCGGGGGTAAAATAGAGCCATTCTTGTCCAAACGGCAGTTTCTGGCCCACAAACACTGCTCCCATTCAGGTCCTCAGACAATCTGATTCTCTTTAATTCTCTTTACCCCCCCCCCCGACCCTCAAACCACTCTCACTGGTCCTTTCGACGGTTTTCTTTTCTTCTTTTTCTCCTCTTCTGTACATCAGTCTAGCAACCGACATCACATCATTTATTTATTTTTACTTTGCTGTTGTGGAAACATCTCCTTGTGGTTCTCGCCTTGCTACAACTATGGACACCTGGCGAGAGTGAGCTGTCCTAGACACACGGCCTGAAGAGCACCCCCCCACACACACACACACACACACACACACACACACACACACACACACACACACACACACACACACACACACACACACACACACACACACACACACACTCACATACACACACGCGTGTTCTTCACACAGCGGCCGCTCCAGGGATCGATTGAACATCTCACCTTAAGGTCAGGAGCGATCACTTTTACTTCTCTGTGCGGTTGTCATGTCTGCGTTCTCTGAGTACCCGGTGAGAGAGGGTAGGCTGTCTTGATGGGCTTAAATGCTAGTTTAATCGTGGTCTGTGGTTGTGTTTTGACCCTTAGAAGTGTGCTGAACAATGTTGAGCAAGTTGGGTGATCAAATATTATGTCATTTTAAGGATGTGATCATTATGGTCAAAGTTATCGCTTCTTTGTAGACCCAATGTTGGCTTGCCTAGCACCTGCATTTCTTCTATTCGAACCTCCGCTTCTCTTTTGCTGGGATCTTATTAGTTTAGAAATTAGCTCAAGTAAAAGCGGAACAGTTTATATTTCTCTGAAAGAATAGATGGGAAAGAGGAACAGAGAGGAAAGGAAGAGGTTTGAATGGCATGATAGAAACGATGGTCAGATCTTCAGGAGAAAAAGGGAAATGACTGAAACGTTATTCAAGCCTTAACTTGACTGAACTAATTCACCCAGCGGTCTCATGTTTTTGACTGCATCACTCATTTAAAATAAACATTTAATGCATCAGACATTTTATATGACCATCATGTGTATTTTGTTTTGCTCCTGTCTTAATCAAAGAATAATTCCACAACTTCAAACTGTATCTTTGTGAATAATACTAGGCCACCGTGTCATAAGGGCGTTATAGAATTCACAGTGATCTCAATTGCACAGTTTTCCATGAAAGTACCCTTTTCCTTGTGAACACAGGGGAATGCTTTTCCTACAGCTGTGATTAAAGTACCGTACACGTTTTTAAACACACACTATGTATTCCTATGTATGGTGACAAAGACAATAACGTGGCTCATCCAAAAGCACAAAGGAGTTACAAAATGGCGTACTACGATAATGGTTATATAATCCTGAGGGTGTGTCGAGGAGTTTGGGACGCTTCACTGAACCAAAGTAACGTGTGAGTCAGTGTGTTAGCGGTATCACCTGAACCCGTTACGGTACAGGAGAAGACAAAACCTGGCATGATGACACATGCCCTGAGGGGGGGGGGGGGGGGGGGGGGCTGGTACACACACGTCACAAAACAGCGTGACTGTGAGTGTGTGTGAGAGTGTGTATATGTGTGCGTATCTGTGGGGGTGTGTGTGTTAAGCCCCACCTCGAGGTTAACAAATAAAAGACCCGTTCCAACCTTTTCCTAAACATTAACTCTCTGGAATCCTTTCAACCAGGACGTGGCTGATCTCACACACATTAACCGGTTTTCATTCTTTGCGAGGACAAATAACAAAAGCTTTCTAAAGGGATCATGGCAGCGGCCGGCTTGCAGATTCTGGGCATCGCCCTGGGCCTTATCGGCGTGATCGGGGCCATCGTTACGTGCGCCATCCCCATGTGGCGGGTGACCGCCTTCATCGGGCAGAACATCGTCACGGCGCAGACCACCAACGAGGGCATCTGGATGACCTGCGTGGTGCAGAGCACGGGCCAGATGCAGTGCAAGGTCTACGACTCCATGCTGGCTCTGAGCAGCGACCTGCAGGCGGCCCGCGCCCTCATGATCATCTCCATCCTCGTGGGCGTCATGGCCATACTGCTGTCCGTGGCCGGAGGCAAGTGCACCAACTGCGTGGAGGACGAGGGCGCCAAGGCGAAGATCGCCATCGCGGCCGGCGTGATGTTCATCATCGCCGGCATCATGTGTCTGGTCCCCGTCTGCTGGACGGCCAGCACGGTGGTCAGGAACTTCTACAACCCCCTGGTGATGGGCTCCCAGAAGAAGGAACTGGGCGCGGCGCTCTTCATCGGCTGGGGCGCGTCCGGCCTGCTCCTCGTGGGCGGGGCCTTGCTGTGCGCCAACTGCCCCCCCAAGGATAACTACGCCGCCAAGTACTCGGGAGCCAGGTCCGTCGTGTCCAAGGACTACGTCTGAGAATCACGGAGGGGAAAACCCGGCCAGTTTTGAGGAAGACACGAGCCGAAAGGAGAGACTGAAACGGACTTGGAGAGAAAAAAAGGGAATTAAGTGTTTGTGCCAAATCTGCTGTGTGTTGTGTGTGTGTGTGATGGGAAGTGTGATCTTCGCATGGCGTGTTTTAGCAGTGTATTTCAAGTGTAGCTGGACCATTGTATGCTGAGCTCCGAAGACAAATGAGGGATCAGGGTGATGTTCTGTATCGGAGATCGGGTGACAAGAATTATCGCCCAAACAACCGAGTCGAGTAAAGGAGTGCGGTGACGTGACACACACGAGACCCACCAATTTCAAATGTTCATTGTTGAGTTTCTACTGTGTCTGCTTTGAAATATTTCAATCATGTTTTGTTTTTTTATATAAGTCGTTTGTGCACATACTGGGGTCACAAAAGTGTAAATAAATAATTATTTTTTAAACTTCAATGTCTTCTTTGCTTTCTGAGTAAATGCAACACAGTTAAAGGTGCACAGAGGCAAATAGTGTGTGTCAACTGCCCCCCCAAGGACAACTACACCGCCAGGTACTCTGGCTCCCTTGGAAAAAAAGGATTGTGCCAATCTGCTGTGTGTTGTGTGTGTGTTGTGAGGTGTGTTGTACGCATGGCGTGTTTGAGCACAAAAGTATAAATAAAGAATTATTTTTTAAACATCAATGTCTTATTTGCTTTCTGAGTAAATGCAACACAGTTGAACTTCTTAAAGTTAGCTGTCTCATCAGGAAACTTCATGAGACTTTAGATCTTTATCTTTGCATTCTAGTATTCAGCTGACTAATATTTAAATCGATTTTGTAGATGTAACAGTGCAAGTAGTCATGAATACAGCAGATGCATTGTTTTCTAAAGGAAGAAACAAAGAAAACTGTACTATTACTAAGTAATAGTACAGCTTCTAAATATTTACTCTCATATTCGAAAAGAAAAACACAATTGTAAGAAAGAATGTGCATTGGAGTAAACAGCAAAACGTCAAGAATTCCTTGAACGGACCCAAACCTAAAGTACCTCTTACAATGTTGGCTGAATATGGCATACATGCAGTCGTCTGGCCTGCATTTTTACCCGATTGACCTAAATTAAAAGTGAGGCTGAAAATATTCCAATAACCACATCAATTCAACTGCAGCACAAATGGGCGCAGCTGGTTCAATCTCACAACACACACACTGTCTGCGAGGTTCAGGTAGCTGATGTCCCCCGGCACCAGCCCAGCCTCCACCTGCTGGGGTCTGCTCTGTGCTGTACGTAACTTACACAATAGGTGGAGATACCTGATGTGCCCCGTAGAGGGACTGGATAGCTCTTCCTCTTGGCAAATGTATGTATGCTGTATCGGACATCTGTATGTCATGCTTTAAATCGTACAGCCGGGAGAACCCTGGAAGACTTTAACCAAATGCCTTTTTGAATGAAAGTGTAACAAATTTCAATGCAAAATATGGTTAAATCTATGACCTGGGTGATTTCTGCCAAAGCCAACCGAGATGTACATTTTTACAACATATTAACACCATTGTTACGGCTTTTGCGTCACTGTTCTTTACATATTCTTTCTCCACCAAGTGTCTCTACATGGTTGACTCAAGTTTGGATTGGATATTATTTCAGCGATACATTGTGTGTAACGTGTGAGTGGTGATTATATAAGTGATTGTATTCACCCAAAATACAGTTAAAGCATCTCAATTAAACTAAAAGATTCCTATTATTGTTAAAAAAAAAGTAATGCCTTCCTTGTGTACCCAGACTTCCAAGGCACACTGAATGGTACACCAAGCACAAGATAAAAATGCCACTGCTTTATCTGACCTTTCCAGTCTTTAGTAATCTATTAGGTTGGCTTTGTTGGCGGTCATTGGATCTCTGTTTGTGTGTAAACAAAGCATCCGGCCAATAGGAGTTGAGGATCGAGTTTTCAAATACCCTCATGTCTAGCTACCCCCATCTCCCACCTAGCATCTATAAAACCACTCCCAGTGTTTCCCCCACACATCCTCTCTGCCAGGATCGCCGTGGACATCTGTGGTCGGACATTGCTCCCTCGGAAAGCCTCTCAGACCCCAACATGGTATCTCAGGGGATCCAGATCATGGGCTTCTCCCTGGCGCTGATTGGCTGGTTCCTGGTCATCATCGTGTGCGCCTTGCCCATGTGGAGCGTGACCGCCTTCATCGGCGCCAACATCGTGACGGCACAGACGATCTGGGAGGGCATGTGGATGACCTGCGTGGTGCAGAGCACGGGCCAGATGCAGTGCAAGGTCTACGACTCCATGCTGGCTCTGTCCCAGGACCTGCAGGCGGCCCCGCGCCATGGTGGTCATCTCCATCCTCCTCGGCGTCATCGGCACCTTCCTCTCGTCGCCGGCGGGAAGTGCACCACGTGCATCGCTGAGGAGCGCTCCAAGGCCAAGGCGTGCATCGCCGCCGGGGTCCTGTTCATCGCGGCGGGCCTGCTCTGCCTCATCCCCGTGTCGTGGTCGGCCAACACCATCGTTAGGAACTTCTACAGCCCGGGGGTTCTGAACAGCCAGAGGCGCGAGCTGGGGGCGGCGCTGTACATCGGGTGGGGCGCGGGCGTCATGTTGGTGCTGGGAGGGTCGCTTCTGTGCTGGAACTGCCCGGCCAAGGATGAGGCGCCAAAGTACAGCCCCAGATACCTGCCCCCCCAGTCCAGATCCTCGTCCCGAGAATACGTCTAGGGCACGGCGATGGCACATCCAGGTTCGGTTTCCAGGAACCGGGTTTTAGGCTTTGGGCGCAGAAGCAACGGTTTTCACAGAGGTGGATTTTGAGTCCTGCAATCCCTGAATCAGTAACACTTGAGAAGAGAAGACCTGGAATTTTGGATGTTCAACAGGCCTGGTCGTCGCTGACTTAGCACTTGCGCACGGTTGAGTCGTTATACATTTTGATTGCGACGTGCATGTGGTTTTTATATTCAACAGAAAGACAGCAATATACGGCGAAGATACAATCCTTGATTACATCGTCGTCAATGCCTTTATCAAACAATATTCATGACCATCTGTTAAGGAGATGTTTGATTCCCAGCTGAGAGGATTTGTGCTGGGAGGAGCTTGTATGTTCTGGTTTGCACGAGTGCTCTTCGCTCCTCGCCTGATTGCAGAAAACTAATTAGCCTTTGTGATTCGGACCGGTGTCCCATTCAATGGGTCCGCTGCCTTTACCCCCCCCCCCCCCCCCCTCCATCAAACCCCTGATTAGATTCCCAAACTGGGAGGGGAAATTCGAAAACCAATGGATAGACGACATGGAAGATTTGTTGATTGATGATGTCATATTCATAGTTTGTTGTTGTTTGACAAACGTTACAAACAAAAGACAGAAAAATCTTTCCAATATTTTTCCTATTTTCTCTAAAGTTTCTAAAGGATAGTAAAATAGTTATACCTCACCCTAACCCATCATCAATTTGTTAGATTGATGAACTCAACATAAATCGTCTGTTGTTCTCCAAAACAAACCTTTAAACCAAAAAACTAAAAATCTTTCAAGTATGTGTCTGTAGCATAGTAGAAACGGTTGTTTCCATTGTGTTTTCATGTTTAAAATGTTTTTCTCCAAGCTGTTTTGCTAGTGTTGTAACTGTAAATAAACCTTAACAATCGGTGTGAGGACTGAAAACATATCCTCTTACAAGTACCATGAAGAACAAGAAAATCCTGTTGTACACTGTTCAATGGCTGGAAGGTTATGTTTCAAATTCATTTATAAATAATAAATAAATTATTAAAATGTTGTTTGTTTAAATGTTTATCTGTCGGTTAGTAAATATCTTACACAATTAAACCTTTCAAAATAGTGTTCTTCAACAGCAAAATGCAAGCAAATCAAATAATTAAATAATACAGACACTTTAAACCTAGCTTAGTGTGGTGCTTTCCTTGTACTTCCTGCTATTGAATTTCTTATATATTGTCACCTAATAAATGGAAAGTATTCAGGACAAAATGGCTTCCCGTAGATTCCATCTCAAAATCTGGTCCGACAAGAAACTCCCGGTCCTATAGTTGTAAACATTCTTCTTTCAGAACATCAAGAAGGGTTATAAGATTCAAACATTCTGGCACTCATTCCATCTACGGCTAACAGCTGAAACACAATATATTTAATCAGCAACTAGTACTAGAGATTGATTTACTATACTTGTACTATATTTCCTCATCATTGATGGGATGGGAGGTCGTTGACTGTTGTTTTGATCGGAGTCAAGACGGATCCATAACAAATTTGAATCTCATCAGTTAAGCCCTCTGTGAGAAAGTGGACCAAAATGGAGGTACTTATAATGGACGGCCATCGTTAGGGTCACGACCGGTTTCAGGTGGGAGGTACCATTCGCTCTTAAGACCAAGACAATGCACTGCAAGCTCCACCTCCGTCTGTATGTTGCTGCCAATAAAGAAAGAAGAGAGAGAGAGGAAGAGAGAGAGAGAGAGAGGAGAGAGAAGAGAGAGAGAGAGAGAGAGAGAGGAGAGAGAGAGAGAGAGAGAGAGGGGGGAACCAACAGAGAGAAAGAGGATCTTGTTATGCAGGAACAACTCACCTGATGACAACACACCCTGTACTCCTGGCCATTCTGAGACAAGCCCTCGCCGAGGACACTGCGACACTTCAACACATCCCCAGCGCCGCGGAGCATCTGGACCGAGGTCCCTGAACCAGACGCCTCTACCCAGACACCGCCCCCTCCGCCATGGGGAGGATAGGAAAGGAAGTGGCCGGCCAGGTGGTGAGCTTCATCGGCCTGTCCTTGGTGGCGGTCACCTGTGGCATCCCCATGTGGAGGACCACGTCGTTTATCGGCGCCAACATCGTGACGGGGCAGACCATCTGGGACGGCCTGTGGATGAACTGCGTCCAGCAGAGCACGGGCCAGATGCAGTGCAGGCTCAGCGAGAATGTGATCCAGCTCAGCGCGGACCTGCAGGCCGCCAGGGCCCTGGTCATCATCTCCCTCATCGCCGGCTTCATCGGCTTCATGCTCACCTTCGTCGGGGCCAAGTGCATGGGCTGCCTGGAGACCGACGCGTCCAGGTCCAAGGTGGTGATCCTGGGCGGCTGCCTCATCATCTTCTCAGCCATCCTGGTCCTCATCCCCGTGTGCTGGTCCGCCGCCATCACCGTCGCAGACTACCGGAACCCCCTGACCATCGAGACTCAGAGGAGGGAGATCGGCGCGTCCATCTACATCGGCTGGGCGGCCGCGGCGCTGCTTCTGGTCGGGGGCATCACTCTCACGACCTCCTGCCCGCCGCAGAAGAAGATGTACGGATACCCGGGCTACGGACCCCCACCGATGTACCCCTACCCGGGGGCACCGATGCCCAATCCTGGCAACTATGGTCCGGTCTACGCCCCGCCGTCGAGGGTCTATTCTGGAACAGGCTCCTATGGGCCGAGCAAACCTTATGGAGCCCCCACAGTGAACTCTGGCACACAGTACCTGTAGCAGGGCTGACATGGCCTTGTAGAAATACTCTGTGAATTAAGACTTTTAAACTGATCGTTAACCAGGAAGCCGTGTGGCTGCTGCTTTGCTAAGGTGGCAGAGAAATTTGGAGACTTTATATTGAAATATCTGCATGAGACTGAGACTGTGGAATCGGTGATGTGATTATTTTGAAATGTTATTATTGCAAACCTTTGATCATTTTTGAAGTTCTTGAAAATAATTTCCTCATCGATAGGATGAGTAATGTTTACCAAACATTGTCTTCTTTTGCATCAGGAGATGAGATTGGAAACAGTTTGACTTGTGATCTAATGGCACTGTATATATTGTTGTAACATATTAAAAAATTTAAAGAAAACAATTTTCCTGTGCAAAGAAACATTTGTGAAGTGTGAGTGTTTTATCCAATAAAATAAACTTGAAAATATGAATCTCAAATCTGTTCCATTCCATTTATTTATGTATTTATTTCAATGTAAAATCATAAAATATTAAAAAGAAAATGATCATTCGAAAATATTAAATTTAACAACTAAATGATGATAGTAATAATACGGTTAATGTATAAGGCTATATAAATGCCATTAAAAAAAAAAAAAATGCATACAAAACAAATAAGACAAGTGGCTCAGAGAGGTGAAAAACTTAAAAACTAACAAATATAAAATGTTGAAAACAACACAAACATTAAAAACTAATATAAAATAAAAAAAAGCCTAGTTTGTTGATTCAGAATCCCCTGTGTGTCAGTTATCTGAACTTAACCCGTACCCGGCTTTCGGTGTCTCGGCACACCGCGTCCGCCCACCTTGACCAGTTCCCTTTTTGGAGCGGAAGCAATGGCCGAAACCTGCACTGCCAGTTCCCCTATCCATCAGCCAACTGTCCGGTGGAAATGTTTCAAGTAACCATTTCCGGAGCTGATCCCGATCTCATCGAAACCACCCCCTTTGGTATGCTAATTATGAGAAAAATCTGGCGGGGCAGAAACAACTGGGTTTCAGGTCGACGCAAAGGGACATTGGCTCCGCCTACTCAGAGAAGACGCCTTTAAAAGGGATACAAAAGTCTCACCTTGCAATCACAACTCAGCTTGACAACCTTGCAGGACCCACCTTAACCCTACAAGGCTCCCATATCTGCTCCGGCGTCCATTCAACCTACCAGCCCACCCACCGGACGATCAACCATGGTGTCAATGGGACGCCAAATGCTTGGCTTCTGCCTGGCCATCATCGGCGCGGTCGGGACCATCATCGTCTGCGCTCTGCCCATGTGGAAGGTGACCGCCTTCATCGGGGCCAACATCATCACGGCGCAGGTCATCTGGGAGGGCCTGTGGATGAACTGCGTGGTCCAGAGCACGGGGCAGATGCAGTGCAAGATCTACGACTCGCTGCTACAGCTGCCGCAGGACCTGCAGGCCGCCAGAGCGCTGGTGGTCGTCTCCATCATCGCCGGGGCCTTCGGGGTGCTCCTGGGCATCGCCGGGGGCAAGTGCACCAACTTTGTGGAGGAAGAGCGGGCCAAGTCCAGGGTGGCCATCGCCGCCGGGGTCATCTTCATCATCGCCGGCGTGCTCGTCCTCATTCCCGTGAGCTGGTCGGCCAACACCATCATCCAGAACTTTTACAACCCCATCCTCACCAACCCTCAGCGGAGGGAGATGGGGGCCGCGCTGTACATCGGCTGGGCCTGCGCCGGCCTGCTGATCCTGGGAGGGGCCCTTCTTTGCAGCTCCTGCCCCCCAAAGAGGACGCGCCGGAGTACCCAGTGAAGTACTCCCAAGCCCGATCAAACGCCACCAGCCGCGCCTACGTCTAAGGACGCCACGCTTAAAGACGATTCAGAGAAGCTATTTAATTAAGATATATACACCTTCGTGACCTTTGTGGCTCTGGAACAGGTCCAGGACAACACTGACCTTCCAAATGGGACATGTGATTTCCAATTCTTGAAGTCACTTTCTCTGTGACGAAAGAGAATGATTGTTCAGAGGACGACGCAACTGTTGGGGTTTGATCGGGCCCCCAAAGGGTGGGAAACCTAACCGACTGCGACGAGCCCATGCTATGCTACCTGTGTACTGAATATACAATACACACATGTTGGACTTGTTTGATTTTAAAACCAACGTCTGTGACAACTGTGATGAAGAAATTGTCTTTCTTTGGTTAAGAATTGTATGTACATATTGTTTGACTTTTACTAATGTTATATTGCTATCATTCACAAGTCCATTGTGTTTTGTATACATGCATATCATACTGTTTATTTTTTATTAAAAAATCTTTATTCACCCAATATTGGTTGCCTGTTTGGTCTGTCTTATCATTTGCTGTGAAAGTCTCACCATGACACAAGTGCCAGTTAATTTTCATTAATATCTTAAAATATTGATTCACTAGTCTCCAGAAAGGTTGATCTCAGGATTTTACCTCTTTCACCTCTAAAATTCAGCTGGTCATGCTCATTCAAAGACCTGCCTTTTTTAAAGTGTCAGTAGGATTTCAATCTGACTCCACAAATGACCTAGCTGCTCAGTGTGAGAAGGAAGTTACACCAGAGTAATATATTTATGTACATTTTGTATGTTTAGACGACGACTTTGTTGATTCATGATCAGAACCAAGTTACTGAACCGTTCCTTACTGTGGAATGTCCACCTGGCATTCACTAAATAAAGTGACGATTGTGAATACTTTCAGCTTTACAACTCTCTTCTAAACAACAATTACAAATGTCTTAAGAAGGAACAACGTAGTGAGGATGTATATATATTTAGCAATCACACACACACTGGGTTAAGTTAGTCAAAGCTGTGGATAAAAGGGGACAGGAGTGCAACAGATCTCATGTCATATGGCTAGTCTTCTCCTTTCATGGGAGAAAAACAACCACCAATGAAAGGAGAATGTTCCCAAACCAGTCCGGGCTCACTGGGTGACCCTGTAGAGGCGTGCCCGGCATAGTGGTGGATAATGTCAAAACCCTGCTACGCAAACAACACAGTTTCACTGTAGTTCAGAACATCAATGATTCAGAATGTAGAAGGAAAGGTGGATGGTTGTGTACATCTGGATGTTCATCGATTATTGTTTACATCTTTCCCATGAAATCGTTTTTTCAGTTAAAAAACGTTTATTTGTCTACAATTATTGACCTCTCTCACAACTCCCTAGTCTCTGTAATGGCCGCTTGGGTGGTGAAAGGTGGGGAATGTATCCTCCCTGCCGTTCATTCAGCAGAAGCCCAACCTATCTTGTTTCCTAGTATGGCGTTTCCTGGCGTTTTTCAAGACACTCTGTATCATCTTGGCTCGGAAACTCCATTGTGTTCTCACTGAATTACTCGCTCATTCCTAATTGCTTGCGTAATGACTCCAGCAATCACTTTAGTATTCCTTTTTGTTTGCGACATGGTTTCCACGACAATATGTTTTTTGTTCCCTGTACCACACTTTGGCCTGCTAGTGTTGGCCTGTGTCGTCACCACCTTGATTAATGACAAGGAGGCCAAAGTCAATGCTTATTTCTAACAGATCCCCCAGACCAGTGCAGGGAAAACCCCTCCTGAGCAATCAGCCCCGCTCAGCCAGGGGGGTCCTCCCCACCCACGCAGATCCCCTTTCCACTGAGGAACATCAAAGACCCTGATGGAAGTGTTTGTTGTTTGGATGTTTGTACCTGACGTATGGGAAAGTCTGTCTATCATCATGAGTTGCAGCTATTCATTGAGACAGACATGACAATAGCTGATTAGGTTTCTATTTAGATTGGCCACATGATCCGTTTCACTGTGCACACATTAGTCCTACATTTTTTTCTGTGTTTGACACTTGGCACGTTTGATAAACTCAGCACAAGTCTATGAAAGTAAAGGAAGAACCAGTTCTCACCTGAAACAACACTCCTTTTCCTGTTAAAGAGATGATCTCACCGCTCATGTCAGCTTAAACTCTGGGCAAACACAATACATGGTTGCTTGCTAGTTAGTAGGTTAGTTGGTTTGTTAGTTAGATGGTTCTTGGTTAGTAGTTAGTCAGCTATCTATATGAGTGTAAGAGGGTGAATCCATGTTTGTGAAACCTGGTATTCATTATGTTGAGAGATAAGTATAAATAAAAGTGTTGATGTGCAGGAGAGAAATTATTGAAACATAGGCCTAGTCATCCAAAGTTCATCAAAATGTGAAGCAATTCATGTCTGATAGATATATTCTTACAAACAGGGATTTGGTACACCCCAGCAGGTTGAATACCTGTTACTGAATGTCCATTTTTTGTTTATTCGAAAGTTTTGGGTTTCTTTTTTTATTCAATTTGGGTTTACGGTGGGGAGAGTGGTCTGCTTTGTTGTGTAAACTGGTCTTATCAGGCGAAACCGGGAGCATTTGGAGTGGTCATGTGATTCCGTTCTGGGAATGTAACGAAAAAACATCTCCAACCACGCCCAGCCTTTCGGTTACAGCGAGGACGGTTTCTGTCGTCATTTTCCTTTACTTCTTTTTTTTTTTTTTTTTTTTTCAGTTAATTCGTGTCTACTCTTGGATCGGAGTAAAATTTGCGATTGAACAAAAAATCCTTTCACTTGACAACTTTCAACAACATTACAACCTATGAAACATACAATTTGTCATACTGATGAAAATACATTGATTTACGGTTTAGTTTTTAAGTACATCATTTGCATTTTCATGAAGAGCATTATTCTAGCGAAAATACTGTGTCTCTGATGGCACACTGACCCCTAGTGGCTCGTCTTTGACAAACTAACCAAACCTACACAAGATTTCCCAAGAAAGGAGTACCTTCAAAACATCTGGGGAAATTGTTGTTTCATTTATATTCAGGTCGAGAAATGATGCTCTACCTACAGTGTTTGGTGTCATGAAATGTACAATAGACACATTTAATGCCATTATATCAAGGCAAAGATAAATAAATACATAAAACTGCAGGGATATCATATTGTTTCCATTTGTGTTAATTCCAATGGCTGTTCCTGATTTGCTAAAAGGAGTCCCAGTAACAATGTAAATATTCATTGATTTATTTCTCCCTCTCCTCTCTGTCTCCCTTCCTTCCCTCTCTCCCCAAACGCTCTCTCCTGCTCCCGCTTTCTCCCCCTCATTCTCTCCGTCTCCCTCCTCCATCTCTCCCTTCTTTCCCTCCCTCCCTCTACTCTCTCACCCTCCCCTCCTCTATCTCCCTCAGGAGTGACCTCCCCAAACCACTACCACCACCACCACCACCACCCCCCAGCCACCCCCACCACCATGGGCCTGGAAGAGCTGGGCTTCACCCTGTCCATGCTGGGCGTGGCCGGCATCATTCTGATCTGCGGGCTGCCCATGTGGAAGGTGACGGCCTTCATCGGCACCCACCTGGTGGTCATGCAGGTGTTCTGGGAGGGCCTGTGGATGACGTGCGTCAGCGAGTACACGGGCCAGATGCAGTGCAAGATCTACGACGCCCTGCTGGACCTGGAGCCCGACCTGCAGGCCGCCAGGGGCCTGGTGTGCATCAGCCTGGTGCTGGGCTGCCTGGCCTTCCTGCTCTTCCTGCTGGGGGCCCGCTGCACCAACTGCCTGGGCCACGCGCGCGCCAAGGGCCGGGTGGTGGCGGCGGCGGGCCTGGTGTTCGCCCTGAGCGCGCTCGCCACCCTGGTGGCCGTGTCCTGGACGGCCAACGGCATCGTCAGGGACTTCCGCAACCCGCGCGTCCCCGACGTGCTGAAGAAGGAGCTGGGGGCCGCCATCTACATCGGCTGGGTGACCGGCGGCCTGCTGCTGTGCGGGGGGGCGCTGATGTGCGGCAGCTGCCCCCCGCCCGCCGCCAGGGCGGGGGGGGTTCGGGCGGGTACAGGCGGGCGGCGCGGACCACCCGCACCTCGCACAGCGGCTACGCCTTCAAGAACTACGTGTGATAAATGGGGGTGGGGGGGTGGGGAGGGGGGGATTCTATTCGAACATCCATCATCGGCATTACAGCCTAATTTTATGTACATGGATCTGCTGAAATGTCTAAGATGCAGAAAATAAAATGGCAATGGAATGACAGAATTGGTTAAAGTAAGAGAAGATGTTATTTGTATAGATCCCACGTTGATTTGACGGATTATAGTGTTTATTTGCTTTCCGAACCCCCTTATCAGTTTCAGCCCACCTTTCCTTTGAAATAAACCCTCAAATCTTTCAGGTAACTAACCCTTGACAAACAATGAGCATGGGCTCATGGGAAATGTAGTTAGAACTCCCATAATGCCATCCCCTTTGCTTCAAACCTCAGCAGCCAATGCAGCATGTGGAATTTTGCATGGTTGTTCAAATTAGTATAACATACTCATAGAGGCCAGTAGAAAAAACATAATGTTAGTACGACTTAGAGGGTTTTTTGTGATTCACTTCAGGGAATTGCAAATAAAGGTTTAATAGAGCTGCTGTTGTTTTTATGTTTTTGTATTTGCATCAGTTGGAGATGTTTTGCATAACAATGGGAATCCGAAGGAGTGTCTGCGTGTCTTTCAGCTGAGTCACCGCACAAAGACTTCATGGAAACATGAAGCGCGTCCTTCTATTTGAGGGAACGCTCCTCATTCTCCCGTTATATGAGGTTGTGGCGCTTCAACGTTAAAACAAAGCGCTCAGCCAGAAGCCCCAACACAGGCTCATCTTTGTCCCACTGCTGATCTCAACGGAGAGAGAGAGAGAGGCTGAGATTGTTATAAAGGCAGAGCAGAGCAAACATGGGATTTCCCTACTGCTGTTCCAGAGTCCCACCCATGTGGGCTAACTGGTTTTGCTACATGCATGTAGCAGTGCTGTAACCAGCCCAGGCTCAAGGGAACACACACACCCATCTGTGTGTTCTCTCTCTCTCCCTCAAACAAACACAAACACAGTCATGGCGATTCCTTTATGAGATTGCGTCTAGGACGGATGAGACTTCTAAATCTGAAAAAGCACACAATAGCGAAGTGATTACTTGTTTATGTATGCATACACCAGTCTCCTCTCCAGCAGAGTGAGCCCAGTTTCCAACACCGTTTAACACTGTTGCCACCTCAACACATGGATTTTTCCACATATCATGTGAGGGAAATGTTGAGTTTTACTCATATATATATATATATAGGGGGTCCTTGTGACAGGTTCAGCTCAGGCAAAAGTTAAGCAAAGGGGAACTTACAAATGGGGGGGGGGGGGGGGGGGGCTAGATAACAAAACCTGAAGGAAACAAAGCTTGAATTATTACAACTAAACTAAATATGTTATTTTCCATCAAATCACACACACACAAACTCAAAATCAGTGATTTGGTCTAGACATGTCCAAACATGTCCAAACCTTGATAATCTCTTGTGTCCCCTCATCCCTTTCCCTGTGCGTTTCTTCAACACACACACACACACACACACACACGCACACGCACACACGCACACGCACACATGCACGCACTCAGAGCTGCTGAATTTATTTCTTCCTCGCTACCTCTCCCTCTCTCTCTCTTTATCATCCTAACACACAGCCACACACACTAAACACAGAACCCGCCCTCCGCTCTGAGCAGCTGTTTCTGGTTGGCAGCGCCGTGCCGGGAGCGAGGAATCAGCAGCAGCGGCGGCCCGGACAAGTCATGGATCGCTGGCTGGAACGGACCGCACTGGGCCTGGGCGTCACCGGTTGGCTGTGCAGCATCTTCACCCGCTGCCTGTCGCTCTGGAAGGTGAGCGGCACCGTTGACAACGTCACCGCCACCCTGCCCGCGTACTGGGACGGGGTGTGGTTGGATTGGGACCACTGGGACCTGGCGCATGACGGGAGTCTCCATTGCTCATTTTACCAGAGACTCATGTCGCTCTCTGGAAACTTCCGCACGTGGAGGGCGCTGGTCGGGCTGCGATAGGAGCCGGCGCGTTCGCCGTGGCAGTGGGAACCGCGGGGATTGTGTGGTTCCCAACGCGTGGTCAGGTGAAGCTGGCGTCCGGAGCGCTCTTTGTTGTGTCCGGGATACTGTTGTTGGTTCCCATGGCCTGGACGTGTCACCACACCAGTCAGCCTCTAGAGGGCGCCAAAGATCTGCAGCGCGACTGGGGCCCTGCGCTCTACCTCGGCTGGATCTCCTTTGCGTTGATGGTCGCCGGGGGCGCGTTTCTGCTAACCCGGTGCCCACCACGGTCTCAAGAGCCCGTTGGGTCGGTGCCGGTGAGCAGGTACCCGCAGCAGGAGGAGAGTGAAAACCCTCTGAGCACCATCCATAGAACAACGTTTACCAACAGCCAGTACAACAGGGCTCACTCTGAGCCCATCTGATGATTCAAGTATGTTCAACTATATGGACTCTTATGGGTAACCACACTAGGCCTACCTGTGGAATGAAAAGCAGACCCCGTTGTCCTTGTTTAAACAGCAGGAGAGGCCTAATGATGTCTGCATAATACAGCACAAGTCTGTTTTTGCCTATGTCAAACCGTTATTGTGCCTAATTGTTCATGGGTTACCGGAAATATGCCACTTCCTATACACGTTTAACATTCCAAACTACTTCCATGGGAATAACAATTATGTGTGATACTAAAATAGTTGGTCATATATCTATACTTTGTATATGTAGGAGGGGTAGCTGTCATGCATAGCATGTTGGTTTTAAATGTAATTTGCTCTTCTAAAGAGTAGGCCTATTCTGTGTCATTATGATGCCATTATCCTAGCCTAATGGCATTTAAGATGAAGCCTTGCCATACACCGTGAGGTGCCTTATAATATGGAGTGAGATGTTCAAGCTGTATGTTAAATTCAATGGAAATATTGTACATGCGCTTTTGGGAGTTTACTTAGAATGCTGTTTACATGTAATATACCAAACCTGATTAATATATTGTGTGGCCTTGTCCTAAATATGGTTCCAGAGTAATATTAGCTTTTTTTTTACAGCTGCCATACAAAGTTTAAATAAGAGTGGCAAACACTACAGTGTGAAACAGGGTGTCTGGTATAAGTGGAGGATTGATGGTTCAACACTCAGGACCTCCAAGTGGGAAGAGTCCTTGTGCTAATGCTTACCCCCAAATAACCCAACCTCCAGCATGTGTTTTGAGCAGGGATTAGTGAATGAATGTCCTCTGGTCTTGCTGGTGTGCTAACAGGTAACAGGGCTAATCTTACATTGAGCTATCACTGTGTTGTTGGGTCTCTCTCTCTCTCTCTCTCTCTCTCTGTGGAATTAAACTTGACATGAAACGTGTGGGTGTCTCTTTCTCAATACTGGTGTCCCCGGATGTTCAAAGCCTTGTCGTATCAAAGGATATAGCCACCGGTTCTGAAATTCTAAATGTGTGAACACCATATTTGAAGGCTTTAAATAGACTTCAAATAAGAAGGTATCTCACACTGGATACAATATGTGATGGAAAGTAAAATATTCATATTATCCCTATTAGATGAGTGGAAGAATATTAACACCAATAATTATGCAAATAGAAGCTATTTTCAGTTTTTAAGTAAAATTTTCTTTGCCATGTTATATTATCCTCACAGGGTGATGCAGGTTGCTGGTGCACACTTGGGTTTCAAGAATGTTTGGTTGTGACCTGGTCCTAGGTGTTGGTTGGGAAAAGCACAACATTGACGCTAACACTATCACTTCACTGCAAACCGATCATTTATACTGGATTTATGTTTTGTTTTGTTAAAATGCCCTACCATTTAAAATATAAGCAAGAAACGGAGGCAGCACACTGGACACATCTTAATCTCAGCACAGACATACTAGAAAACCTAGACAAAAAAAGATCCACATTCAAGGATAATTATGGGGATTTTTTTAAATTATTCAAATCACTTCTCTTTCAAGGAGCTTCTCCGCTAACTTGAGCAGTACGAGATCAACCTTGATTTTAAAAAATGATTAGAAAGCTATCATCACTGCATCCAAATGAATAAAAATAATAATAATTGTATAAGTCACTATGTTGACAATGCATCGCCAAATTTCTGAAGTGGGGGGAATTAAGACATTTAAAAGTGGGTGAATTAATCAACCATTTAACAAGGTAATTTATTTCAATATATTTAATGACAAAATAAATTATTGGATGAAGCAAATTACACAGTAAGCAATGATTATAGATCACAAGTGGTAAAATAAAAAGGCATGGACAATATTCTTGTAATATGATCCAAACTCCAATAATGTAATCAAATTGTGACTTAAGATGGGATGAAAACCCCCCAACTAAAGTCAAGTACATCGCTCGTTGGAAGGCTCAAACTGCACACAAGAAACCAAGACAGCCATGAGCAGCCGAATAAACTCTCTAAATATTCAGTGGCTGGAACACAGGAATGGCATCATGGATTCAAAGTGGAATAGTGTGAATTAGCGATATAGAGAGTATGCCCTCTGTGTACCAGGATGCTCGTTATATATATATATATATATGGAGGCACAGAGGGTCCATGGTGATGGAGGTTGGAGATAAGGGCAATGGGGCTTCAGTAGTGGAATTAAGGGTTAGATGTGAGAGGTTTAGGGTAAATTGGGGTTGGAGAAGTTTGAGAGTTGAGGATTAAGGGTAAGGGGTTTTAGGGTTTAACTTGGTTAAGGTTTGCGGGTAAAGTGGGATAGGGTTAGTGGGCAAATGGTGGAGGATAACGGGGTTGTGGGTAGATGGGTTACGGGCAAAGGGTTAAAGAAGGTTAAGAGTTGAGGGCAAAGAGTTGGGGTCTGAAGTGTTGAGGGGTAAGGGTTAAGTGGGTTCGGGTTAGGTAGCAACGGGGTTGGAGGGTCGTGGGTAGAAGGGTTAAGGGGTGGAGTTACTCCAGCTTCTCATCTCCCTCCTCCACATCCTTCAGGTTGAGGACCTCCAGAGAGCCCCGGCCCTTGGTCTCACAGCGGATCAGCTCGTCGATCTCCCTGAAGCAGCCGGGGTCCACCAGACACACCTGTGTTTGGGGAGGAATATATATGGGGGCTATTTAATGGCTGACATTAACTCTAGTAATGGTAGAATTGGTCATGTGTCGTGGTATTACAACAAGCACATATGACCATTTATACATTCAGAGCTATATTCACAGATATACACACTGCTTGGTTACTGACAGAATGTAACTAGGACTATGTAACACTGCCATGGAATTCCCTGGGGATTGTACTTTGTCACGCAGGTTGTTGAACTTTGTTCCGATTATGTTTTTACGAGGCACTCACCATCTCCAGCTGCTCGTCAAAGTCCTCGCTCTCGACCACCTTCAGGAAAGGCATCAGCCTCTCCTTCAGCTTCTTGCCCTCCTTGGCCGGCAGGACCAACCGCAGCCTCATGTAGGCCCGCTGGATCTCCATTGACTTCTTCAGCAGTTTGATGACCTCCAGCGCCTGGGAGGCACACAGCAGGACATCGAGGTCACACGTCGAGGCACTAGCTTGGATTCCTTAACACTTGCAGGATCATGTGTTAAAATAAGATAACGCTAAACTCAACTTTATACAACTTCCCAGCTGGGGATTTGGCGTTCACTGCAGCAGAATTACGGACATTAAATCAAATAAAATGAGCGGAAAAGTTTAAAAGTAAACAAAGATAAAGTCGTGTGTGACTAAGGTATTGGCTAATAGTTTTTATTATGAAACTAAAGTGGACATTCAGCTGCCTACCTGTTGTTTGGTGCTCTTGTAGGGCTTCACAGAGTAGTGGATGTCCTTCATGGCACGCTCGATCATACTGACCGTGTACGGCCTCTTCGTCTCTGGGTTGACACATTTCTCTGCCACGATCGTCGCTATGTCCCTGAACATGGTCTCCAGTTGGTCATGCCTTTCTTTGTCAGAAACCTGGAGTTCACCTTTGGCTAAAATCTGTCCATGGACATGGAGAAATAAAGCAAGTCATGATGATGATTTACAATGACGTTACAATATTGCGATTGAGATGGAGCTTTAACTCGCATAATGTAGCTATGTAAGTAGTCACTCAATACTAACTACAGAAAGATGTCCACGTAACTTACTTGCTTACAAACTTCGGTAATATCCTCTGTTCCAAACGATTTGATCAAGTCATCTTTCTTGGCAAACTGCCCTTTGGAAACGTTGACAAAAACTGAATGGGTTTGCAGAACCTCTTCCAGATCTTTCTCCCTATATGAAAACAGACAAAGGTGTTTATAGTTTAGATCTGTCTGAGGAAAAATTGGATAGAAAAACAAACTGTTATAGTTATCACGTTATTCAGTGTTAACAAATACTTACGCTCCAGATCTCCAGCTCACCACTTTATTTTTGTAACAGGCAATTTCAAATCGTTGTCCTCCCCTTTTCATCCTCACGATTGCCACATTCGTCAGCCGTATTTGATTTGTCGGAGTAAAGATGGACATTTTGATGATTGAGAAATATATAGATATCTGTCAACGCAGTGAACTCACGTGTATAATAACAACACATTTGGATGTACGAAGTGGTCAAGTCGCCAATCTCCCAGCTTTCTTGCGGCATTTCACTGAGGCACGCCCCCTTCCGGTCGTAGTATCTCGTCGCTTTCAAAGTAGAGCGAGCAGATCTGTACAACTAGCAAACAAGATGGCTGCGCCCATAGTCAATGGGGATCGAGCTGTATTTTCTTTGTATTTGTACCACGTTGGGGGTTGTAATGTCGATTTTAAATCCTCCTACACACTTGATTTCATTGCTGCTTTAATCCGGTCACCAATTTATGGTCTTGCTTTGCGTGAAATTCAATGTAAAGTTGTGTTTTCAAGCTGGTTTGCCAAAGAGGCTATGTTGCTAATGATGACTAGACCGCTACTACCCCTCGTGGCTCGACAGAAACACGACAGCACTTGTTGAAATAAAATTTGGCGAAAATGGCAAAATATTATTGCAATGTAAAAGGCTTGCAATGTTAATGTTTCTGTAAAGGCTGGCAACCATTATACACTGGATTATTTTTTTCCAAAATAGTTATTCTTAAACTCGTCGGACACAAATAGCAAACTGGAAGGCTGGAGCAAGGGAAATACGTCACGTTCTCGCTGAAGCTGGTCGTCGTACCAGCCTACACCCCACATCATCAAAAGGGATAGCAGCATTATGCTGCTATCCATTTTGATGGTAGGCATTTTCATTGCAAGCCTTTTACATTGCAATAATATCTTGTCATTTTCGCCAATTTTAATTTCAACAAGATCTGTCGTGTTTCTGTCGAGCCACGAGGGGTAGTAGCGGGCTAGTCATCATTAGCAACATAGCCTCTTTAGCAAACCAGCTTGAAAACACAACTTTACATTGAATTGCACACAAAGCATGACCGTGCAATGCATAAATTGGTGACCGGATTAAAGCAGCAATGAAATCAAGTGTGTAAGAGGATTTAAAATCGACATTACAACCCCCAACGTGGTACAAATACAAAGAAAATACAGCTCGATCCCCATTGACTATGGGCGCAGCCATCTTCTTTACTAGTTGTACAGATCTCCAAGCGTCAGATAGATCGACTGACTCAATACAAGTGCGTTGTCAAAGTAGTGCCGCAGTCAACCTGAGACGTGAACCAAAGGTTCCGCATCTCAGTTTTATCTCTAAATTCTGTATTTTGAATGAAAATAAAATACGAATTCATTTTTTGATTCAGTTTTATTTAAAACAAAATAAATTTATTTTAAGAAAAGTTAACAGTTAATACTCATAGTTGTGAGGAAGTGACCCATAAAAACCACATTTCCCAGAAGTCCCATCAATACGACGATGACAACATGGCTTCACGTCTCCACTGCTTTCTTTATAGGTCCATGATCCACTGTTGAGAAGATGGATTGTTAGTAAGAGACAAGAAGTTGTACACTTTATACAAATGTCAACATTTTTCTGCTTAGCTTTAATGTTGCATAGTTGGTCGATAATTATTTGGCATTGCAGCAAGTACTTGTCAAACCTCAGATATGAAAGGTAGGTGCATCTAGTCTGAAGGTAAGTGACAGATGGTGAGACTGCATGATAACAAAAATAATGTTTATTTACATTGCCATAGCAGAGGTATTACCTGAAGTATGTCGTATTTGCATTAACACATTAATAGTACACTGGGTTCTTATAAGAATCTTATCTTAAAGGTTGCGTAGGTGATTCGCTTTTTTGGCCATTTTTGCAAAATTACTTGAAATCCTTATCATAACCCGCTTACAGCCACTGAGTTAGAAGTACTGACATGAAAATTAAACTTGTCAATCATCTGTGGAACGGGCAGGGCTCGAAAAACTCCAGCCAATCATTTCCATTGCCACCGAGTTTCATTGGACAGTAAGTACGTCAATCAAACGGTCGTACTGCACTCCCCCTCCCCCTCCCCCGCGCGCCCCGCGCGACCCCTTCGTGCAGTACTCGTGACCCAGAGCTCGTGACCCAGAGCAAGCTCCTGTTTGTTGTTATCCTGCGGTATCTACTGGAACTAGTTAATCCACATTTGGACCTAGCAGTAGAAGACAATTTCCATGGCAGACAAGACGCCACCATCCCCACCACCACCACCACCACCACCAGCAAAGAGAAGGAAAACTCTTTTTCAGAGAGTAATTGATAATAAAAACGCTGAAAGAGAAAAACTGAAATCAAGAATAATCCTAGGCGCAGCTTTTGAACGTTTGCGGCAACTGAAGGACGAGAAGGGTCTAAAAACCGATGCTTGTGTGGCGGTTGACCTAGTTTCAAAGTTTATACCGTTTATACTCGGTAATACCGGTGTTGAGGCGAGTGTATTACTCGGTGTGAAAATGTCCACACCGCGGCAACCCTAGTGAAAACCAGGACTTCCAATACAATGATATGACAACAAACATTAACATTTTCTAAAAATAGCTAATGATTATGTGACCGTTTAATGTTTAAACATCTGGTGCAACCATAGCCGCCCGAGAAACGTATTTCTCAGCAGGGGGTGCTGGGAAAAAAAAAACCCGGCCTGCACCAGACTCGCAAACTCGTCACATTGATATAAAAAAGATATATAGCAGCGCAGCTCAATACACCAGTGCTATGCGCGCACAGTTGAAAATCGATCGTTGTGTTCACTTCCTTCACCACCATGGTTCACATCCAGCTGCTCACAGAACAAGTTTAGCGCACCACCGCCTACCCTCACACTTTTTCATATAACCTTCTTTTCAGCACTAGGACATATGAGCATTAAATAAATGCTGCGTCTCAACATGCCTTGGACACGCAGCGAGGGATGACTCGATGTTGCCACCCGGGCCGAAACAGTTAGGAGCGACCTACTAGCCAAGAGCGAACACAGCGGGGCAGAGGAGGTAGTGTCAGGACAGTCTTTGGTACACATCAGTACGGCCCTATTTGCCCTACTGTTTAGTGGCAATGCAGTGTTTTATTCTATGCCTTTTTATTTTCGTATATTATTTCAATTAATACAATTTATTTATTCATGAAATCAAGATCTGGTCTTCAAATCTTTTTTCCAATATAGGTGTATTACAATGGAGTTGTGTTATATTCGGACCAATACGGCTACAGCGGACGCTCACATGACGTTAAGCATTTCTGGTGCATAATGTGACGCTTCAGAACCTAAAACCCCGTTCTCCCCGTTGAAACGACAACACCATAACCGGCGTTTTCAGAAGAATCTCCACCTTTGGCCGGAGAGTTTTTAGAAATGATCGTTTTCTGTGATAAGACAGGGGCCTCGGCCCGGGGGTGTTGCAGCACCCCCCAACACCCCTACTTCCCGCGAGTTTTCCTGGGTGCAATTTACAGCTGAATGTAGTGCCATGTGTTTAAACGAAAAACCTACGCTAGCCTGGCTCGCTCTCGCGCATCTCTGTTCGCGCTCGTGCTGATTGCGCGTCCAGGTACCTTGGAATGGGTGGATGAGTCAGAGTCAGCGTTGAGGATGAGGGGGTATGGATCCCATTTGAGTTGTGTATTTCAAAATCTGCTGGCGTTTCGCAATCGCGTACTCCAACCTTTAATGTAGGTGGGAGATGGCACAGTCCCTGACAGCTGTTGGATGATGGTTTGGCACAACAGGCTGTACTTTTATTCTGCAGCGGACTGTTGTCTTTTGCATATGGTTTACTCTGAAGATGGAATTAAAAAGGTTTTGACCTTTCGGCACCAACCGGTTTCACGGATCAAGTTTCCAATATGTGTTAGTAGGGTTTGTTTCATTTTCCCATAATTGCATGCAGGCCGTGCACAATATTTTTCTATCTATTACTCTGTTTTTACATATTTCAGTCCTATCGTGTTATATATTGTAGGTTCTTTCAAAAGCATATCAGATTTTGTTGGGTATGGGTATCACCCCCCACCACTAACAAGAAGATATACAATCAGGCTTTCTCTTCAGGGTTGGTTTAATCGCTCATAGCGATGCTATCCTGTTAATATTCTCTACTTTCACATATTATTGAAGTCCTTTTCTTCCCTTACCACAAGGAATTGGTATACACCTCAATGGTGAGCAGCTTTGTGTTCTTGCAATAGGGTGACACATTTCAATTCAAGTGCTTTTACCACATCTTTATGCAAGATCACAGGCGGTGTGCAATCAAGCGCTGTATGGCCTAAATAAAACAAGATTAACTTCACAACTAGTGATGAAATGCACCTTAACCTGGGATGCATTTGTGCATCCAAATCCAGCTCTCCACCTTCCAAGTGGGTGATTGGCCAGGGGGTATCCAATCACAATCACTTGCTCAATGTTCCGAGTGGTTGTTCTTTTAGTACGGAATGCCGTGATTTACTTCTTGGAAGATGGATTGGAAAAGGAGGTGTGACCAAGGCTGTTCTGTGCTGATTGGAGACGATGTTATCCTTCTATGACCTGTTGTGCTTCCGAATGTACTATGACTGAAGTAAGGGATAGTTAAAGGGATGCTTCACAGATACAGAACCGGCTTTCTATCATTATAAAATCGCTATTGTAATATAAAAAAACAGTTTTTTCTTCCCCTCAGTTTAACCCAGTCTTCCCTTGGCCCAGCTGTCCTTACATTACTCCTGACTTGACGTCAAATAACACGTTTGACGTCATGTCAGTAGAAATCTGCTTGCCTGCTAGAAGGGCCGAGGACTACAAACCATTGGTTCCGCAAATTTGTGAGCCCACCAATAAGGAATGATGGGGTCGGGAGTTCGCGTACGAGATGTTAACACAATGTCCGCCATGTTTCTTCACCGCTTAGCTAGAGAACAAGACAGACACAAGCCTCCGACAATGGCAGAAGCAAATTTGCAATGTGAAGCAGAAAAAGTAGAGTTGAGAATCTAGTGTTGGATTCGGACATTCAGGGCTATTTTTGTACGAGCCAGAATACAGCTAGGAAGAATTGACACAAATAGAGGAGGAGGCTGCTGCGGGCGCAGCTGAACCACCCGTGCCTGTTGCCGAGGATGAGGAGCCAGTGGCAGTGCGCGCCAGAGTCTATAGCCTATAGACACTAACACAGAGTCCCTGGGCTGCAGCCAACTTCAGCGATGCCAGAGCTACTGTAATTAGCAAATGTTTTTATGCTGTACAGTATTATAAATGATGAGTTTGAAAAAACGAGAGCAGAAGTCTTAACTAGTCAACGTTTCAAGGGGATATGTTTTTTCAAAGTTTGCTCGCGCTACCACTTGCGCTAGTATAATGGGTCCTTCCCCCTTCAAACGGAAACAGGCGGGCGGTGCAGCGAGCAGGCCTGCCTTAACCTGCCATTGGGCCCTGGGGCTGAGGTTTCGTAGGCCCCCTGAGAGGGGATCTTACAATGAAGATGTGTAACTTATTTCCGACATTTTGCCGTTGTTGACGGGGGGGGGGGACGACGACGACGACGAGTGTGGCTGTGGTGTAAAGGGGCCACTGGCCCTCTTTTTTCTTGGCTGATGATAGGCCCCTGATCTTTGTAAGCCCCAAACAAAAAATCACATTGTCTTGGGCCTTCGCCGATCTGGGGGCCTATCATGGGCCAGTATAAAATATAAAAGAATAAAAAAATAATAAAAAAAAAAAACTTTTTTTTTTTTTTTTTTTTTTGATGCAGCTCATGATAGGCCCCCCGATCGGCGTAGGCCCTGGGGCTTCAGCCCAGGCAAGCCCGTGCATTAAGGCGGCCTTGGCAGCGAGCGCAATGCACTGTGGTAGTTGGAGGATTTCTTACCTTGAGCCAGAGAGACCACTTCCTGCCTTTTCTCAGGCTAGGTTGAACCGATTTCAAAAACGTTTGCACATTGATAATAAATATAATTATTTACTTCATATAACCTTGATATCTCCGGCGGTGAAGTGTCCCTTTAAGAGTAAAACGACCTGATTGGCATGCAAATCCTAGGGGTTGCAGTTTGTGTGGAAAAAAGGGCTGCCAAGCGAATAAAGGCGTTTTCTTACCAGTAGTATATTCCTTTTTTATAGCTGTTCAATCCCTCCAAAATAAAACATTGTTCGTAATAAGAGACTGTTCTCCAAAAGCCTGTCAGCAGATTAATAGTCCCTCTGCTATCTGTGACTCCACACAATCTTCCCGGTCGTGCCGTCCCAACACTGATAAACCGTTCTCCCTGAACCGGGGAAAAGAGGGATTCTTTTCATCAGTGTTTCTTGTTTTTTCCTTCATATTGTGGGCCCCTGCTTCCGGGCGGTGCGTCGTAGAGAGATTAATACCCGATTGCCCGGCTGGCAAGCAGGAGAAGAGGAAACGGCAATTTATTCCAAAGGATAGCCACACTCTGTTTTTGGAGATCGAATCTCAATATTGAGGAATGAGGTTTCCCGGGGCCCCGGCAGCTCTGAGATGCTGGGTACGATGACCTCGAAGGCTGGCCAATCTTTCACGGAGGCCCCCTGTCCAGGGCAGTCTGGGCGGCCAGGGAGATAGCCTTGAGCGTGAGCTTTGCTAAATGCTCTGTGGATTACTGCACAGAGAAGACAACAAATACAGGGGTGTCCCTGTCCCTTCATTTTTTCTTTTTTAAAGGGACTTTGGTTGCTTTTCTATCATTGTCTATATCAATATTCATATCCATACTGAGTTATGCTTCTAAATACCCATTTGATGTAGGATTTCTCTATTATAATAAAGTGGTTATCCACAGGTGGCGGTCGCAGAACACATGCTAAACTTTATTCTTTTGAAATAAGCCCATGAATGAACTAATCTTTTAATGTTAATTCATGTTTCAATGGCTTACTATTTCATTGAGTTTAACCAAACATGAATTCATTTTTGAATACTCCAATTTTGGTAAATACATTTTAAATGTTTTGGTAGTGGCTTAATGACTAATGATGCACGTTGGTTCTTAGGCTAGACCAGTATACAACCACATTTATAATATATGCATGATGTAAATGGCTGATGTTACATCATGTATTTAAATTGTATTTTTGGATATGCTGTCAGTTTGTAACAATGGCCTGTTTTTGCATTTGTTCTGTGTGCACCCATGAATGTTTTTTCCCTGGTATGCTGTTCCCTGGAAATCATGTCAAATCATTGAGGCACTGGAGGTAGATAGGAGGGAAAGTGGCTGTTCATAACATAACAAGCACGATACAGCTGTAAAACCTTTCCAGTAGAACAAAGAAACGGCAGCGTCAGAGAAGCAAACCCCAGTTATCTCCAGCGAGCCGAAATGTTCAAAAATAGTAAATTCTATGCTTCTCCTTTCCTTGTTATGTGTTACCTAAAGAACACTCCAAAAGTAATGATGTGGAATGGGAGATAGGATGGGGAATTGGGATCGGTACAATACGACCAGCTCCGCACATACGATGACATTATGGCCGGTAATCCTGAGGGTTATTTCTTTCTCATATTATTTCACATCTGTATCACACCTCTGTGCCAGTGCACCAACAGGCCGGTCTGTGTGTTCCTATTGGCTGCCCACACTGACGGACAGCCCACAGAGAGTGCTGATTGGTTCTGTAAGTGGCTTGGTTCTGTAAGTGGCTTCCATATCTGAAGTCTTCCAAAGACTTCAGATATTGGAAGACCTACCTGAAAGGCCTGAGATACGCTGTGTTTGGCCTGGGTCACCCTGCCTACCTATTTTCAACTTCACATCACACATTTGCTGTCCGGTACCATATGCTGTGACACCCAATGGGATCCCTGCTAATCCGCCTGGCTTCCTTTTATGGAGGAGAGGAGGAACAGGAACAGGAAGAGGAGGAGTCTGAGATTTCACAACACGAAAAAACCCAGATGTGTTTTCGGCTATGATTATAAGGCTTAACGCATGATATTTCTGTTTACATGTATGTGCATGACTGTGCATGATCACTGTGTCCCCGTGTGTGTGTGTGAGTGTGTGTGTGCTTGTCGAGGAAATCATTAACATTACACTGAATATGAATGTACTTTTCCTCCACACCTAAACATTACACAAATACACATCCACACCTACACACACTCTCACCCACTCACTCAGATACTCAAACACACATTGACGTTACGCGCACACATACACATGGCACGGCGACCGGCCAGAGACGCAGACACAGATGCTTGGTTGTCATGACAGTGGGCCTTTATGGCCTGTGAGTGAGTGCTCAGCGCGCGCGGGAGGGGTCGGGGGGGCGGGGGGGGGGAGTGACACAACAGCAAGTAGCGGGCACCGGGGGACAGGTGAGGGGATGGGCTATAATGATTCCCGCCTCCAGCCCACCCATTGATCTCTGTTAATCTGGCCGCATCACCCGCCATACATCCCTGTTCACAGCCTCAACGTGCAGATGCTGGTCTCGTTCCACCATGCGGCGGCTAATGGAGGCTAGTGAATAGTGAATGGCTTTCATATGGCCTCCTCTCCGCTCAGCTGGAGGCAACGTGGGCCGGAATACTAAACGCACCCCATCCTTCTCCATGGAGGGCCTTGGAAAAGCAGAAGTGACAAGTACACAAACACGCGCATGGGAATATAAATTAGGGTTGATAAATCGGCAGTAGACGGATCATATTTTAACCACAGAGAACGGACTGTCGGGGACTTTCAGCTGGCTCATAAAAACACTTTACCATTACATTTCCCCTCCAGTTAGTCCTCTAATTTGTACAATGACTCTCTCTCTCTGTTTGTGTATCTCTCTCGCCCTCGCCTCTCATTATCCCTGTCTCTGTCCCTGTCTCTTTCTCTGGCTCTCAATTCAGTTTAAATTCCAAGCTGCTATATTTGAACAAATTAAACATGGTTGTCATGACAAATATATGTCATAATATATATCAAAACCCTCTCTTACCACAAGGAGGAGGAGGAGATGCTTGAGTCCAGCAGTGATGAGTCGGTCGGTCTAGGGGAGAGAGGAGGGTCATGGTGGACGTCATGAAGGGCCCGAAGACCAAGGTGAGGCCTCCTCCTCTCTAAGTTGTACTGGGTTCGTGTTTTAAAATACTTGACACAACACAATTGTTCTGCTCTAAAATAGTACGATCATTGTCAAATATTAAGAATTTGTATTAAATAAATAATTTCCAACATAAAAATACGGCAAGGCCATGAAGTGTTGCTATATCGAAACATATGCATGCACACATGCACACGCACGCACACACACAAACAAATATACACATAAAATAGAATGGAATAAACCAAATCAAATATGAAGGGATTCAAACGCTGAACCCCCATTATATCCACATGCATTTAGAAGAACCTGTCCCCCGTGAAGTGGGCGTTGTGAATTTCCAGCTGGCAACACTAGCGTTTTATCATCTTCCCTAAGCAACATTTCACTCTGCCATAGCAAGGCGATACCTCCTCTGTTCCCGTCCAGTCAGCGAAACATCTCATTCATTATTCATGATTGACAATAATTGTAGTGGGTAGATCTGTTCTGAAGGAAGGAACTGCGGCAGCGGCGTTGGCTTGGAAGAGAGCGGCAGCGGCCGTGGCATCCGAGTGGCCTTCTATGTTTAGCGTTTCCATGTGAACGCCCTCGACGAGGCCGCCATCGTGGCGGCCTGCCTCCTTAGCACTCACTCACGCTGACACCAGAGTGGCGTTTGAGGAGAAAAAAATAAAAAACCTGGCGATGTCATTGTGGTGGCGGTGGTGGTGCTGGTGCTGGTGGTGGCAGATGGGGTGACGGGGACCAGACCAGAGCGGGCGAGAAGACGGCACGGGGGGCGCCCACGCCGATCGAGTCGCGAGGAGCGTGTGACTCGAGAGCGACAAGAACAAACGCAAAAAAAAAAAGCAGAAAGCAGACCTCCAAAGCCCGGCTCTGGAACCGTGCTCCCGGGGCCACGAGCTGTTCATGACATGGTATGGAGCCCTGTCTTGAAGGGCTGGCATGTGTGCGGTGGTCTGAATAATAATGACCATTGCGATAATCGCCCCGAGTGCATCGTAAAAGCGCCATGTGTCACGGAGGCGCATTGCGTGGTCTTCTGTTTGCTTTGTGCAGTGCCCCTTGACATCCCGCTAACTCCATGGTCGTGAGCATAATGCGTTCTAGCCGGTCCCGACAGAGTCTCTGATGTCTTCTGTGACCTTGTCACTTCCACCGCGGTCTGTCAGTGACAGACTGAGCATCTCGTGGGAAACTGTTCATCCTTATTATAGCTTCTGAAAATGACACATCAGCTCAAGGTGAACGCGGTTCTTTAGATGATGGGCTTTGATCCGGGGGTGGAGTCTAGGGGCTTTGGGAAATAGCCGGTTTGAATGTCTTGTGCTATTCCCCCCGTCTGAGGCCGATGACGGGGCTGTACAAATATAAACTGACAAACCTTGCCCGCCAGGCCCTTTCACAACCGATACAGCTACACTTTATGTGCCTTTGAGTCGTTTTTTGGTTTCTTTATGTTCTCCACTACCGACTGAATTCTCCTTGTACAGATTTTAGAGCGGAAGATTACGCTTACAAACCTTACCTTAGTGTTTTTGCTCCGGTGCTACAGAAAATGTAGCTCAACTTTTCAGAAGCATGTTTTATTTAACTCCTTTATTTACTTCTACGGTTGTGTCAGCCCCATTATTGTTGAGATTGACAACATGCTTTCATTGGTTCGACACCCATATGATCGTTGAAGGGGAAAAAATGGTCGCTGCGGCAGTCCCTTAAACTGTGTTGCTGGGGAGGGTTAATAAACCAGTAATGATAATGTTTGGCTGAGACAGAAAACCAAACAGGAAACCAGTGAGGGATGTCCTGAGACAATACACACTGTAACCTCAGCCTTCCCTTTTTCATTCTTTTAATAAACAGACGACTTGTTACTTCAGATTTAAACTCATGAATACATCATGTTTTATGCAACAGCAGTCTGTGTTTTGTCCCTCTGTGGTGTCTTTGGGATTCGTTCTTATCTGAAAACAACCTGCAACGGTGAATACTTCCTCTGTGATTGTTACCAGCTTGTCTATCGTTTTATAGAGGCATTAATATTGGAGTATCGTCTGTTTGTGTGTGTGTGTATGTGTGGTTTACAATGGCGGGTGTCTCCTGGAGTTTGAGTGTGTGTGTGTATGCGTATAAACTCTGTGATGTTTAGTTCGAACCTGCTGGAGAGCTGCAATGCATATGCCACAGAAGACGGATGAAGTGAATATATGTTTACTGCCACTTACAAGGGAAGGTTATAAGTGTGTGTGTGTGTGTGTGTGTGTGTGTGTGTGTGTGTGTGTGTGTGTGTGTGTGTGTGTGTGTGTGTGTGTGGTGGAAGCTCTGCAGCTTCTCCTTAACGACCTCTGACTCCCTAAAAGAGGCTGGGCATCCTCTAAATATTTGATGAGCTTTAGTTACTGTCACTTCCTCCACGGAAGAACTGTCGCAGTGCCCTACTGTCCCAACACACCTCACCGTTGCCCTGTCTTCCTGTGGGGCCCAGCCCTAGCACAGATATACAGAACTTATACGCATGCACACACGCACATGCACACGCGCACACACTTACTCACGCACACGCACGCAAGCAAGCAAGCACGCACACACACACACACACACACACACACACACACACACACACGAAAAGACAACCACACCTACCATCTCACACGCATGCACGCAAGAACACACAAATGCGCACAAACACATGCACAGACGCACATACATGCACAAAAGCATACTTACTGTCACATACAAACATGCACACGCACAGACACACATACTTACACACACATACACCCTTAAATATAAACCCGCACACACACGCACACACACACACACACACACAAACACACACACACACACACACACACACACACACACACACACACACACACACACACACACACACACACACACAGACACACACACAGGGCATACAAGGTCTCACTCAAACCAAACTTTCAAATGCGAGCACACGTTCACTCACCCCATGCGTTTGATTACTGACCTTTCACTTTCGTTGCTGCGTGTGAGCCCTGACGACCAAAATGTCAAGGCTGCAGCTGCACAGCGTTGCTGTAGCCGCACCGAAATGGGGTCGTTATTTTGCCATGCTAATACCTTCTAAATGAGTGCAAAAGAGCAGGTACTAGCAGAGACTTATTTTAGTGTTTGCTTTAAAGATAAACAATTTTAGTGAGGCAGAAAATATAATCATATTCATGGAGATTGAAAAAGGAGAACTGACAAAGCGAATCACGTACATAATTGTTTTCATAAGACAGACAATTTGCTGTTGGTCATATCTGTTTACCCAGAAGGAAACCATTAAGGCGTTTAAAAGCAGTTTGAACTAAAGTGATGGGCAAAAATGTTGAGATTTCTGGTAAATATATTTTTGACCACTAGGGAGAATCAGTGAGTCTTGAATTGTAAAATGGGACTTTAAGCCATATTAAGCAGGAAGTGTCCACAATGTATTGCAGTACAGGTGCAAAAATCTTTATTTTGATTCACAATGTTCATGGAGCTAAACCTTAAGCACAATTAAAGATTTTCCATGTTCAGCATTGTGTACTCTTTCTACACTAAAAAGTTGGAAACGTGTGGCGTTCTGTTCACGTGATGTATAGACTAAACCTTCATTTGAATGAACGTTTCAGATAATGATGTGGTCAGTTTAATCATATTACGGTCCAAATTTTTGTCACACAGAACAAATAGTTTCATTAATCTTAATCTTAATCCTATTACAAATATTCTGAAGAATATACCTCCAAATCTTAAGTATTGCAATATCATTGTTTCCCACCAATGACTTTAATCAGTTCCTTACTGTTGGCCAGGTAATTGCCTTGGCATCCTCTTTGTTTGTGTAGCGTCCCATCTCAAGGTCAGTATGTCCACAACAGAAGACCAAGTGCAAGTGAAGGAGGGCGAGCCAAATGTGCATCATTAGCTCCTAATTCCCTGTTTAATAATTCAGCAAGCTCTTACCGTGCTCTTATCCAAAGCTACTTTAAAAGAAGTGCGACAACAACAGCAGTTAGGAGTGAAGGCGCATCGTGCTCAAAGGAAGCCAGACTTTTCGACTGCGGACCCTTCCGCAGTCCCCAGCCTCTCATTAACCAACCACGTGGGGTATCCGGTACTCCAGCCCGGCGGAGACTAGGCTGGGAGTATACGTTGTCCTGCTTCCAAACCTCATGTCTGTTAATTGAGTCGTTCCCTGTTCAACGGAGAGACCTCCAAACCTCCGGCCTGCCAGAGGTCGCAGCTCTTTGGCTGAGCCCTGTGTTTGTTCTGCCAGCAGCGTAGATATTAACTCTTCGTTTTCGTCAGTTCCCTCTTTATAGATTTTTTTTACACAAACACTCCCAACAGCCCCGTAGGCAGCTGGGACACGGGCGTGAGGGACAGAGGGAGGAGTTCCCCTGCCCACAGGACGTCCGTTAGTCCTGGTCCAGAACCGCACTGGACACACGGAACGCATGCAGTGGGGCTAGGGTAGTCTAGTGGTTATGATGTACTACTCCCAGCTGAAAGGGTTTGAACCCTTAATGCCCACAACATACCTATAGGCATCCTTGAGTCAGATGCCTCAACCCCTACCTGACATGTATTTAATTTCACCGTCAGTCACTTTGGATTAAAGCAGTTTTGAAATGACTCAATTGTTAAACAGCTGTGAAGAAACAGTTGGTGAGATTCAAGCTTTCTGAGTATGGGTTTGTATGTTACCTTCTGAGCAGCATGTGTTGCTGCTTCACCAACTCCAGTTTTTATGCTGTCTAGTGGTTCACATCATATAACCTTTGATGAACAGCAGTAAATTGGGTCGGGATTATCTTTTCGGGGTATACCGTTTGACTAATTGGGTCTTGTATTCCAAAACCTATTGAGTTTTCCAACCCCGTTGGACTAATTCCACTTTTCCTGTCTATGTTGGCAGTAAGGAAATTATGCAGTGAAACTGATCTTGTCAAGTCATTCCTTTGAAGAGAGCGTTTCCTCTTGCCTAAGACCAAAAATTGTAATGCCCCAGCCCCAAAACTGCACATCAATGAAGTAGGAATAATAATAGATTTGAATTATAAACCTTTTATCAAGGTACTTTTGGAAATGTCTCAAAATAAACAAGTCAAAAATAATGATACAAAATAACGAGTATGTTTTTTAACTAAAAGGTGGTGGAAGTCCATTAAGCTTAACTTACGAGCTGTTATTGATTCGCCACTTTTTTGCCGTGACTGGTGTATCATTTCAGTTCAGCTGCGTGGCCTATCTGAAAACCACGTATTCTAAATGGAAAAACACCCCAGTTGTTACGTATTTTAAGCACAGAAGCTGCTCCAACATAGCCACTAGGAAGTAGGATCGAACACACAAGCTGCATTACCCCCACACAGCCACAAGGGAGCAAGATCAAACATACAAGCTGTAATATCTACCCCAGCCACAGAAGGCAGCATCTTTAAGACAGACGCAGAAGCCGCAGCTAAGACGTCACATAGGCCACGCCCACTGTACATAGGCCACGCCCACTTGGTCCATTTGCAGCTCCCGGAGCCAGAGGAGGTCAGAGAATCACTGGCGCCCCACAGAGAGCCTCGGGCCTAAGCCCGGGGCTCGAAGTTGCTCACGGTATTTCTTTCTCTACTAGTGTTAGATATAATTCCCTCCCTTTTGCCTCATAGTTACCATACCGAAATACTTTAACAAATAAAGTGAGTTAAAAGCGACCCGTTTCAAACTACTTTCAACAAGAGCACGACACAGTCGATAATGACTTAGATATTCCACTCCATGACTCTGTAATTGTTAAATCTGCTAAGGGTCAATGATTTCTAATGATAAAAAAACGGTTGGGCCTTATTCAGCTAGCTGGCTAGCTTTAACTGCTAGCCGGGTCTGAGGTCTGACTTTAGTTCCCACAACCATCTACCGATTAGAACCAAGATGGACACTAGGCCAATGATGTGGGCCTTATTCAAAATAAATAATTTCTTTGTTCTTTCTATTTGCTTTATTTATACTTTTTCACTTATGAGCTTTTTCTCTCACTCACTTTTTTCCTTTTTGAACACTGATGTATTTCCATTAGATATTGGAACAAACCATTAGTTACTCAGTTTGATAGATGACAAGTGTTTGAACCTTTCATTGTTAGTAATTAAATACACTAAATGATTATCTATATATCTGTCTAGATCATTAAAATATGCTTTTACTGAATGCTGGACACAATCTATACGGATTGATTGAGACATGTCAGATAAGGAAAGATTGATGTTGTTTAAAATCAATCCAAATACATACATCGTACTATGTGATTAACGAAATATTTATTATATCATAAACATATCCTTTAATCTATCATCAGTCGATAGTGCAGGCTTGATAAACAATTCATGTCCTCCTGAGTCATGTCTTTCCATATTGCAGATTAGGTTCCATCATCTCGCGTTATGAGTCATCACAACTTGTAAATATCAATATCTTCTTTATTCCTACCTCTGCTTCTGCTGCTTTCCCTCCTTGTGTTTTGAACAACCCATTAATGCATTCTCTCTTATCTCCTCCCTATCTCGCCCGGTCCGGTCAATAACAGCTGGCTTCTGTCTGTCTCTGTCTCTGTCTCTGTCTCTGTCTCTGTCTCTCACACTCTCTCGCTCTCTCTCTCTCGCTCCCTCTCCCTCTCCCTCTCTCTCTCTCTCTCTCTCTCTCTCGCTCCCTCTCCCTCTCTCTCTCTCTCTCTCTCTCTCTCTCTCTCTCTCTCTCTCTCTCTCTCTCTCTCGCTCCCTCTCTCGCTCCCTCTCTCACTCCCTCTCTCGCTCTCTCTCTCTCTCTCTCTCTCCCACCCACTCTGGCTGTGAGAGAGTGCTGCGCTCCACAGTTTGCTGCGATAGGGCGAGCCGTCCTAGTTCTGTCACTCACCGCCCCTGGTGGTGAACACAATTCCCAATCACCTGTTTTCCAATGCACCCACGCACTCACACGCACAATTACACCCTAATCTCATCTCATGTGGACCATCACCGGACATTTGATGAACCCCCGTCAGGTGTTAGCGATTGCAGATTCGCGAAGGGAGAAGGAGGAGGGATCCGTTGGCCCCCGAGGGGACGGGTTGGAGCCCACTCGACTCATTATACAGGCGGCTGGGGTCCGAGCTCCGTGCTGGAGGGGCGGATGGGGGCTGGGTGTAGTAGTGGCCTGGCCTGGCCGAGGCCAAGCTCTTGACTCGGCGCTCGGGGGGGGGGGGGGAACAGATGGGTGCACTGTTGGGTACATCTGACACACGGTCGGCTGTCATGTGGCTGCTGGTCCAGGGTGGAGCACATTGAGAACGGAGAGAAAGGAGGGAAAGGGGAGAGAGGTCTCTCGTCGACTACCAATCAAACAATGAAGTCTGGCCCTCAAAATGTGATCTATTGCGCTCCGTGGCAGGTACGGCGGCCATCCTATTACAAAAACCTCAGATTGTTAAGTGCCGTATTAGCGTCTGCGGTGTGATGTAACGTACCTTAAAAGGACAAGACGAACTGGGGACGGCTGCGGCGGCTAACTGATGCTGAGTGATGCTGAGTGATGCCCTTTGCGCTCAACAAGAACACAACAAACAAAGCCAAGCGCAACCGCAGCTGATGGATGGGGGAGGCAGAGGGAGCTCACCCCAACGCGATGTGCTGGGCTGTGCAGCGGGGCAGGTGGATCGTAGATCAGCTATGGACGTGTACAGGGCCATGACAGCGCTGTGATACCCCCGTCAGACCTGAGCCCGGTTAGTCTCCGAGGCCGGCCGTCCATCACGGCCTACCAGAGGTGAATTCGTCCGATTTGTATTCAACAGGGACTGGCTGTTTAGCCAGTCGACTTCATTTGTCTTTTCTGGCTATTGAAAGGGAAAGAATATTTACAAACAATACGTTATGGTACCCCCCCTAGGCTCTGTGACAGGGACAAAGAATATGCATAAATTAAACAATAAGCAGATACATTTTGAGCAACTCCTTTAGTGTAGCCTTAAAGGGGCCTGTTTGAGGAAGATTCCATTTCAAGCCATTTATCAATCTGTCCACTAGTAAAATCACAAGTGGGAGTGCAACCCAGATGTTTGATGGATGTGATTACTTATCTGCCTCACACCTGTTGGGGAAATAGAGCCCCTTTTAGATAATGTGTTGGGGTTTGAACCCTGAAATCTGTCAAATTTCAATCATTCCATGATTTAATTATAACCTCTTTAATTCCTCCCTAAATATATCTGCTGCCAACTCGGTACCAGTCCGCATTCATGATATTTCATTGGGAATACATGATTAGTAAAGAGGTAAAATATATCTCTTTGTGATGTAGTCTTCATTATGCAGGTTGTTTTTGTGTGATCTTACAATACACGTATCCATTCATAATTATTCATGTTAGTCACATGTCATCATAGAGAGATAGTCCTCACAGGCTGAGGTGGGCGGCTCGAGAGATTCCGGCTGGTTCACAAAGAATACCGAAGCCCTTGATCTTTAAAAGCTAACCAAACTTCTTTGAAATCCAACACTTACTGCCATTATTCCTCAAAGTGCACAGCATCAAATGTTATGACCTACTTTTCCCATTTCAGAACTCTTGTTCCCCAGAGGTTAAAAGACCTATACCGTCACATTTTTTAAAGACTCTCTGTCTTACAAGTGGGTGCATGATCCGGGGAGATGGATGATCTAGTGAAGTGGTTCTCACGCCCCTAGAGGGTGCTTTGGAGTACTGCAGGGGATACTCAGAAATTGGTAAAGCTAACTATACTATTTCTTTTTACCCTGAGTAACTTTAAAATAAATATCATATGTGTTAATTCAAATTTAATATGGGAGGGAAATCCTACACACCACACTGATGAACTGATGTGAACTGCAGAGGTAAGTTAAGGTTGAGGTAGACGGTGGAGTACTCTTCGTTCTACTCATAGGCCCAGCATTTCATAGTGACGTGGTTATTCAACCCGTTCTTTAGAAACATGACTCCTTAGGTATTTATATGTGAATGATCATTCTGCTCTTATTTCCCATTGCCCTTCCCAACACTTTCACCGTTTCATCCCAACGTAAGTGTAAATAATACCCTGCTGGCCGCCTCTGTAGTCGCGTAAAAAAAGTTTGAAGTAATAAGCACCATTAAAATTCGCCTACCTCCACCCTGACATTAATCAGTATGGGCACTTCAGTGCCCTTATTGTATCACAAAAACGTTGTGATTAATGCCGGTAGAGAGGCAATGTCCTAACGCCGCAGTGCTGTTCGTCAGCTCCATTCTGCAGGGTAATACAGACCATAATTCCCTGTTACGCCGTGACTCACGCCTCAACCTCAGCGGGCCTCGACCACGCTCGCCAAGTCATAGGAAGCACCGCGCCAAAACCCCACGCGCCTCAAACCAGGGGTCTCAAACTGTCTTCAGTCCAACAACCCCTTGATGGACAGAAAGACAGCCACGGGCCGCCTAAAAGTACTGGGGAACATCTAAAGCATTTAAAGCCTTGCCAATAGTAACATATTTATAATCCCCTTCTGAGTAGAAGATCTCCCCGATGGAGGAGGAAGCAAGACACGACTATGCCCCGTGCGTTTTTTGGTTTCCGGCCCAGGCTCTGTGCCATCTCCCGACAGAAGTTTTAACATAGTAGGATGGTTGGAACAGAGATGTGGCATACCCTATCCTTGTGTTGTGTTGATGGATGTTTCTCTGTTACTCAGCAGCCTTTGTTGTTGTGTTCTACTATTTCTTATTCCGTCCCCTCACTTAGACGTTGCAATGCAATGATGACTAACTATTTCCTTTGTCGTGCTAAACCTTAAACTTACGAATAATTCATTTACTTTAGAAGTGATTTGGGGTCAAGTGCACTTGGCTGGGAGAGTGAATGGAAAAATCATTTTTTTCATGTGTTCAACATATAAACAGCCAGAGGCTCATCACTTCAGATTTTTTCAAAGTGTACTATAACACATTTTAGAAAAGGTTATTTTGGTAACAGTTATTGGCTGGGCAGTTGCAGATCTCTATTCAATTGTGAACGAAAGTGTCTCTTTGGACCAAATTCTCGATTAGCATTTTATTTTATTCTGCTTTCTAACTGGTAGGTTTTGGAGGGGAACCGCAGCAGATTCCTTAACCTCAGGGTCGTGACCCCGTGTACCCCGGTCCGCCTGGCAGGCAGATCACGGGCTCACGGGGGATTTAGGCCTTAAAAAAGATTTTGGGAGAAAATAAAAAATGATATTTTCAGTATATTTTTTGCTCAAATTGTCGACAATGTTAATATTTTCTGAACATTGTGCAAATGATAGCGATTAACCCAATTTTTTCCTGTTCTATAATTCCTCACCAGGAAAACTATTGGTTACACTTTGTATAAGGTTCAGTCATAAGTATTCTAAAAGCCTTTAGTTAATGATTAACTAATGTTATTATATCGTGTTACAAAACTATTTATCGCAGTCTGATCTTCACCAACATCAACTTGCATTCTTGCTATACGTGACCCATGTTCAGATCTAATGCATTCTGGAATGAATTGTAGGAAATACAGTATTATTCCACAGGAGCATGGAAGAGATTTCTTTGTCCCCCCACCTCAATGCATCCATGCTCTATTTCTATTAGGGAACAAGAACCCTATGCTGAAACTGAGGCCCTTAATTCCAAATGATCCCATAAACGAGACGTTTCCTCTCTCCAGGAAGGGTATTATCTGGATAACGGTTGAGCCATGAGGACAAACCAAAAGGCCACTGTACTTTTGACAGAGAAATTATTGCGAGAGTTATGAGGGCAGTGTGTTTTAATTTATATTACATTTCTGTACTTCTGATTTACTCCCAATGCAACCGAGGAACCATGCAGCTAATTAGCGCTGTAATCCTCTGTGAGACATCCTTGAAGAGTTAGTTTATTCCCTGAACAATGTGGCTCGCACAGGACTGCATTGATCATCGCCTCTAGCCTCCATGACGATATACAATCATTGATGAGGTGTGTGTCCGTGAGCATTTTCTTTGCGTGTGTGCACGTTTATGTGTGTGTGTGTGTGTGTGTGTGTGTGTGTGTGTTTTTGTGCATTTGCTTTTTTGTTTGTGTATGCTTTTTATGTGCATTTTCTTACTGTGTGCCTGTGTGTGTGTGTGTGTGTGTGTGTGTGTGTGTGTGTGTGTGTGTGTGTGTGTGTGTGTGTGTGTGCATGTGTGTGCGTGTGTGTGCGTGTGTGTGTGTGTGTGTGTGTGTGCGTGTGTGTGTGTGTCCGCTCCAGAGTGCTGGCAGGAGCCAAGGCGGTGGGCAGATGGTGCGGCGATCCAAGTCAAATGGAGTGATGAGCAAGGATGAGGAAGAGGAGGAGCAGAGGGAAATGGCCACGCCAGCTCTCAGAGGACCTCCGACCAAGCAAGGTATGGCTCCGCCAGCGTCCATTTCACCACTTAAGTTACGCTTTCCTCTGTAAAAGTAGACTCAAGCCCTCCCGAATGTATCACTGGGACTCGGATGGGTCATTTCTGAACTGTTGCTTCCCGTGTTATGCAATCTTTTTATTCCAGTCCTGCACAAAGACAGGTAGATGAATTCGGTTTGTTTGATGGATTGATCACAACCCCATGGTTTTCTATTAGAAACTTAACCATAGTCTAGTTTCTGATTAAAAAGCCAGAATATTCTTGTGGTAATAGTCTACTTTCTGGTTTTAAAGCCGGAATAGTATTTTGTTAATAGTGTACTTCCAGAAAAGTCTCTTGTTAATTGTGAGTTCAGTGCTCCAATGCCTTGGGGTCGCCTGATTAGCATGGGGGAGAGACAGAGATGGCTGACATAAGCTATAGATATTTGATGATCCATGTTAGCTAACCATTTTTAAAAGGACTCATAGATGTCCTGCATGTACAAACTCTCGCGTTCACGTTCACCATGACATTGGTAATACCGGATAAATAGATGTTGATGGAAAAAATGTGTGTGAAAATAAAACGATGGCAACGTCAGGTTCAGTTTCTGTTATGAAGCTTATATAAATGAATTCTGTTCCGGATTAATTGGTGAGGGGTCGATCTTGTCGCATATGTCCTGCAGTTTCCAAAGCACCATCTGTTGGTTGTCACTTCTGACCACTGGTAATTTACTGAAATGATATCGTCTGCATCGCTTTGCCAAAAAAAGAAAAAAATAAGCAAATCATTGAAATAAGAATCGATTTGCCATAGCTGCTGATTATAATCGCGTCCGTAAAACGTGCTGCATTCTCAAGGACAGAGAGGCGGCGTTCTTCTTTAGCTAATGTAGAGGGATGAGACAGAGTAAATCACTTTATGCAGAACACCTGGACATTGTCAGGCAGTCAAGCTTTCATTTGTCGTGTTTGGGTACAGCGTTATCTCAATGGTCCCATGATTGTATAAATCATAATAATAATTCATTTTATTTGAGGGCGCCTTTATGAGCACCCAAGATCACCTTAGAGGGCAGAGATAGAAAGAAAAAAAACAACAATAATAATTAAAAACCAGAACAAGACATATTTAAACAATTTACACAGGTGTTTTTCTAATCTCATTTGCTGATTCGGTTTTCAAGGCTTTGAGGCACTTATTTTTTTTAAACAGCGAAGGTAAGCAAGGCATTAAGTTTGAAAGATTAGAAAACCGTTCCTGAAAGCATGTCTAAATCAGGTGTTGGCTTCTCGTGGTGTTTTTGCCATCAAGGAATTCCTAGTGAGGCCAGTTGTTTGTTTGAGCGAATCTAAGCCTTTGAGACTCTAATTGTTATTCAGGGCTATACAACAACAATATTAAAATCGACTTGTTTCAGTTCGACCCACATTGACTCAAGTTTCACTGTGACCCACTACATAATTCCACCCTCCTTGTCTTTGTCCTCCTGGACTGCAATCAGCTGGCTGAGTGATGTGTGGTTCTGGGTGGAAGCGTGTCCAATGCGATGTGTGCTGAGACGGTTTTTCCGTCCGCTTGTAGAACCGTGTTGAGCCGAGGACTGCGTTCCCCACTGCTGCTTAATGATGCTGATCCACTTCCCTGGACCTGCCTCCTCTAAACCCTCACAGCCCCAAGTCCCAAGAGCTCAACCCTCCTCTCTCCTCCATTTGTTCTCTCATCTCCTCTCCCCCCCTTTCTCTTTCACTCTCCCCTCTTCCAACACTCTTCTGCTGCTCCCCTCTCCTCTCTTCTTCTCCCCTCTGCTCCCCTCTGCTCCCCTCTGCTCTCCTCTTCCCTCCTCCCCTCTCTTCTTCCTCCTCTCCTCTCCTCTCCTTTTCGCCTTTCATCTCCCATCCTCCCCTCTACTCTCCTTCATTGGTTCTCTTATCTCCTCTTTACCCCCCTTCTCTTCTGTTCTCCTCCCTCCCCCTGTGCATCTGCTATTGTCTCCCTCTTGTCTCCTCTCCTCTCTCCTCTCCTCTTCTCTCCACTAGTCTCCTCTCATTTTCTCTCCTCCCCTCCCCTCCCCTTTCCTCCCCTCACCTCCCCTCCCCAATCCTCTCTCCTCTTCTCTTCTCTTGGCCAGATCCACTCCCAGTGGGGGTTACAGATTACAGAGTTAATAGTTTTCTTCTTTTGGAAGTAAAACATTTACTGCTGATAATGGATGTGTGTGATGGGTTTGGGTGTTTTTTATATCTGGACACACTTACAGCCATGTGTGTTCATGTGTACATTTCCATCCATGCCTACTTTTAGAATGCCATAGTCCAACAAGAATGCTAATGTCTATTTGACATTTTCAAAGGTTATTTTCAAAGATTATAAGTCATCATAAATATCAGTTGTCCCCCAGTGAAAGTTATACTTTCGAAGATAGGAAAATTATAATTTGTTTTTATTTGAATACCTATTAATACAGAATTGTTCTCATGAATAAAATGCACAAAATAGGAATACAGATTTGGAGCCACATCACTCCACAACAAACCAAGGCTGACATTTTTAGGTGTTTTTAAATAGAAGGAGCTGGCACTGCCGACTGTTCTCTGTGTGGTATTTGACCTTTAGGGTGATGCTTTCTGCCATTTCCTGTGATGCTGTTTTGAAACCCCTGGATTGGAGTGACAGCTGCTTTATGAAGAATATTTCTGTTTTCATACAAATCAAAACCAGCCAAATATTCTTTTTACCTTTTTGATGGATTCAATAATTGGATTTATTTGTGTCAAATTTCTTACTATTACTTAAGTAATAAACAGAATTTGCGCTTTCATCCAAAGCAACCGTACAGCCATTTCAGCTATGGACATTAAGGAGCGGATAGGGGGCATTTGCAATGTCACTCAACTTACCTGCGCCACCTTGTATGAACTTGACAGCTCACACTGCGCTACACTGAGAATGGATAGGTCATGCCATGCAGAGAAAGTCCAAACCCCGCACTCTGCTGAGTCGACAGACCCACCGGGGAGAGGTCAACAGACTGCAACAGGCTACCATAAACATTTGGCCCTGCATTAACACTCCCCTTTCAGTTTCACTTGATCATTCAGCACACATACGCACAAATGGCTCTGGGGAGCGCTTATTCGTCCTATTTTTTGTGCTTGCGAACACATCGCTAGATGATGCGATCACAGAGCTATCAGACGCCACCTCCCACCAGGTTTAGCTGCGGTTCTCTGCGGTGCCCGGAATCTAATCCACCTGCTTGAGATGGGGAATGTGGTGCACGTGGCCGTGTGCATGCTGAGCAGAAAGGTTAGCCAAGGGTACGGGCAGCTATGGAGGGATAGCGGTTTGATGCTAGTGCAGTGTGATGCTTCGCCCCGTGGTGGAGGAGCTAAAGGGCAGCGCTCCAGAGAGGGAACACTCAGCTTCCTGTCCACATTTTGGCCCCGATTTTTGTTTTTGAAACAAGACGAAAAACTTTGGAGATCGATAACGACATTTTATTTTTATTTGAATGCAGCTAGCGTACCAGTTGAGAGTTTACAGATAAGTTCACTATAGCTACACTCAGTTCTTCGACTTTGAGTCTCTGCCTCTGTGAGATCGATTCTTCTAAAGTAGCAATGCGTTGTGCCCATAGCTGTTTAAAATACAATATATTTCTAAATGTACATTTCTAAATGCGAGTGTAATTGAGCATTTTTTATCAAAGTCAGAATATATTTATAGAGCCTGGATGTTACAAACAGTCCTGTTTCAAACGTGCCAGCGTATCCTTTGTCGGCAAGAAGCTAACTGATCGAAGAAGACTGTAGAACAGTTAATTACCATTTAGAGGGGGAGAATCAATGGGAGCCTAATGGCTCCTAAGGGCACAGGAATCGATAGGTTGCTCCTGATATTAAGGCATCAATGTCTAGGGCTTGATGTTCTTTCTGAGATGAAATTGTTGTCTGTTAGATTTTGTCTTTTAATATATAATGTATATAAATCTCCTAACTGTTGTCTCTCTGTACAGGGTACAAGCTGATGGGCTGCATCTTGCATCTTGAGCTATGTAGCCGAAACAAACACACTTTGCACACCTTCAATGGCATCGAGTCTGTCCGCTGCATGGAGGCCAAGCCTGGCCCGCGCCAACAAGTGTGTCTTCTGCTGGAGGTGAGCGTAGAACACAACAGCTCCTCTGTGTTTTCGCCAGGAAAACAGTGGTTCCCGACCTTGGGAACGCTTGAATTGCATATTGGGGTCTTGGGACATTGCTGACTCAGAGGCTATGGATATTTGGCGCTATATTTGTTATGTTAAAGTCTTGAGGGCAAAGAGTCTGTTACACTTACAGACTGCCAAAGGATTTGAAGCCACAAGCGTCTGACTACTAACTAATGACGTTGGGAATTTTACATAATGAGAAAATGTCGATATAGGAATACGGAGTTGACCAAAAATGGGGGTCAGTGGCCAAGAAAGGGTAGGAACCAAGAAAGGGTATGTTTAAAACCTCCTAAACCCGAGACAAAGGTAGTTCCCTATCCTTCCATCGGGCGGCGGACTAGAGCCTATCACTATGGGTATGAGGCAGGAATGCAGCCTGCAAGGTATTTAAGTTGATCATACACACACACACACACACACACACACACACACACACACACACACACACACACACACACACACACACACACACACACACACACACACACACACACACACACACACACACACACACACACACACACACACACACACACACACATGCCAAAACGTCAATTTACAGCTGTAATTAGCCCTCAGTGCACCTGTTTAAAGTACCTCAGCACTGTCATTATGAGGGATGTCCGTGACCAAGCGAGATGAGGTCTTGCATGAAAAATGCAGAGATGATATGATTATTGCTATATGACCTTCTCTCACATAGCCAATTGTTATATGACCCTACTAGTCCAACTTCCCTGTCTTAATCACATTATTACTCTCTTACAATCTCTCTCCGTCACATCCGTTTTCTTCAACATGTATTTTCTCTTTATCTGTGTATTTCTCTCTCTCTCTCTCTCTCTCCGTCTCACTATCTATTTATATCCCTCTCACTGTGGCTCTCTCTCTGTTTCGCTCTCTCTCTCACTCTCTGTCGGTCTCTTTCTATGTCCCTCGACCAGACACCACACTAACCCGATGTGTCCCGAGTGGCGCTGGAAGATGGACCCAGCGGAGGAGATTCTCCAGGTGGCACTGGGCCATCCCCAGAGCAGGATACGCCACTTCAGAGGTCCGTCCCTGACATCCATCGACTGACATCCAGTCGTCAGCAGACACTTTCTCCAAAGAGACTGAACTCTAAACCATGTAGAGGTTAGAGCATCTTGTTCAAGCTGCACTGCTTGCTCTCTCTCTCTCTCTCTCTCTCTCTCTCTCTCTCTCTCTCTCTCTCTCTCTCTCTCTCTCTCTCTCTCTCTCTCTCTCTCTCTCTCTCTCTTCTCTCTTCTCTCTTCTCTCTTCTCTCTCTCGCTTGCTTGATGCCTCCTCTCTCCCTCTCTCTGTTGTTTCTCTGACTATCTCTTTTTTTTTAGTGTTGCCAATATTCAGACACAACAATGATAATGTTTGATGTCTTGTCTATTATCCTGATTCGTTTAAGGAAAGCGAACACACACACACTCACACCCACACATATACACACACACACACACACACACACACACACACACACACACACACACACACACACACACACACACACACACACACACACACACACACACACACACACACACACACACACACACACACACACACAAAAACACTATGTCATTGTGTTAAAGTAGATGATCCTCTTTCATTGAAAACCTCAGGTTTCTGAATAACGTACTCTACTCTATCTGATGAATGCTTAATTCACTGTTTTTTCTCACTGTTTTTCTCATTCAAAGGCGGTTCATTTTTTGGTTGTTGACTCACTATGTGGAAATAAGGTCTCCAAAGCTCATCTAAACAGCTAACTAGTGGTTCATTTGTCACTGAGATTGGTGAAAGAATGTGTTGATTAGGAATACAAGTGTATGACGATTTCTTTTAATCCAATTAAATTAAATTGAATTGAATTTGTTTAATTTAGAGCACTGTTGAATTTCTCTTCACTTTTGTAATGCTTTTTCGATTTTGGACAGAAAGAAAAGGACCGAAACCTAAAGTTCTCTAATAACCTATTTTAGAGAACTGACATCATGTCTCTACATCCTATAAACGGACATATCATGAAGAATAGCCTGTTTATGAATGTGCTTCTAAATAAATAACCACTTACATTCCCTAGAATAACAACATTCATCATATTCCAGCTCTCAAGCAGCGCGCTCACCGTGGTTATACTGCTGTGCTCCCCGTAGCTCACTGTGTGCTATTAATACACAGGGCAGACTGAGAGTCTGAGTAGGCTTTGGAGGTACCACAGAACCGAGGCAGCCAGTTGAGACTAAAGACTAATTTAGCTGTCAGATCTCTGTCAGCTTGGCACACACCAGTAGACGCAAATCAGCACACACACACACACACACACACACACACACACACACACACACACACACACACACACACACACACACACACACACACACACACACACACACACACACACACACACACACACACACACACACACACACAGTTAGCACAGACTTAGCAAACACTTGCCACTCTCAAACAAATTGTATTGACTTGTATCTGTACTATGTTTCCATGTATTAAGTATTTTAGACTGTAACCCACATGCATGCATGTATGAGTTACTATGTTTTTTTGTAGAGGTACAGCGGTCTGCTTTAGCAGGCATTAAAAGGACCTTGTCGCACAGTGTAAGTTAGTTATTTGGTTATCACCAAATTGAGTCTGCCGTCTTTAGCGCGCTCTCTCTCTCTCTCTAGTCTCTCTGTCTCTCTGTCTCTCTGTCTCTCTCTCTCTCTCTCTCTCTCTCTCTCTCTCTCTCTCTCTCTCTCTCTCTCTCTCTCTCTCTCTCTCTCTCTCTCTCTCTCTCTCTCTCTCTCTCTCTCTCTCTCTCTCTCTCTCTCTCATTTCATTGTAAAGCATACTGTATGAGTTATCCCGGTGTGTGCCTCTCCTGGCTTTCATAATGTGGATTGATCATACATGCTAATGATGCGTCCACAGGGGGATTAACCACAGGGAACAGGCACGCCTTAATAACACATACATCAAAGCCCTCTATCGGGCCCAGTAAAGACAGGCGGTTGTGTGTAGATGGGATTTCCACCTTCATGAATCATGAATGCAGGGGTTTAATTAACAATGACCGGAGTGCTGTGAGCCTCGCCGTGTTGACTGTGAGGGAGCAGTTCGCCTCGGAGGCATGCGTGTCTTACGCTTTGCCGGTCGATTGGCTATTTATCCGCGTATTACTTTGCTCCGTGTTTGTCTGTCTCCAGTTCCCCCAGTGCGTTCTCCGGCTTAATTATGCATCGCCCACTCTGCTGCTATTGTGCACGCCGGATCACCTCAGAAGGAGCGAGAAGGAGGGTTTTTTCGTGTCCCGGTGAATGACACCCGTTGCTATCGACTTGGTTTCCCGGGAGGTGGTAGCTGTTGAAACGTTGAAAGTGTCACGGTTCGGTACTTGTGGTGAAGCCATGCTGTTAACTAGGGCTGCATGGATTATTTCATCACTGTGGTTTTGGTTCATACTGATAAAAACACACAACAAGTCATGGATGGAGTATGAGACATATCAAGTCTCATTTTCTCGAGTTAAGTTAACGAAGAGGCTTAATAGTTGAGGTATGGCCTCCTTAAGCAAGTTACATAACCTGCTCCTTAATGATACGCATCTCACAAAAAATGTATTATACTTACATTTTATAGTAAAAGTATAGTGGAGGGGTGTGTGGGCCTGTTAACATTTGTAATCCCTGACAAAATATTTAACTGACCGTGCAAGAACAGGATCAAGACAGCATTTGGTGTGATAACATATTTAAGAAGGTCGACGAAATACATTAAGCTGCCTTAATACGTTTTTTTTTACACTAATTCACGACATCTGTTATTATCAGCAGCACAGGCTGTCACACTGACTGCCACATGAGTGGCCTCTCTCTTCACAAGGATCAGCCCGCTAAATAAATGATGAGGAAGTCGAGCGGCGGCGCAGTAAAAAGTGACGGGCGAGAGTCCTTCGGCTGTTAAAGACGACCCTCTCCTGGCTAGACACGGGCTCGCTCATCTCCTGACAGAACGTGTTCCATTCTGATATCAATAACGCATCTCTCTGAGCGGAGGGGAGATAAAACTACACAATAAAAAAAAACATGCATTTTTCTGACACAGAGACGCAACCCAACCAACCCATTCAAACCATCACTCCCATCATTACCAGTTTAAACCGCTCCACTGAGACTGAATCCATCACTACACACACCAGCACCTATACGGGCATATACATAGGTAGATGGCAGCAAGGATGATCTCTTTCTAGGAAAACCACACCGGGCGACCTGCTCCCTCAGTCTTCGCCGGAGTCGTTACGCAGAGCTCGTGTCGGTAGGCTCCCCCCCCGGCTGATGCAGATGGCTCATATGGCCATGATGGACCACTTCATCTGTGCTGCGCGGCTCCCCCGACGACCCCTAGACACTGACTAGTGTGGTAGATAATGGGATTCCACATTACTCGTATGGAGCAGATATACTTTTAATGAGGTTCCAGACCAGGCTACTTCGGCCGCCTGCCGTTGGGACGGTTATTAGGTGGAGATCGAGGCGTAGTTTCTCCTGGGGCATTCGTTTCGCCGATTGATGTTTTGTTGCAGTTGTTGCAAAATATATCTTGGTGTTTCGTTGTTGTTCGTTCCTTTGGGAGGCGGGGGGGGGGGGGCGTTTCAGACTGTGCTGTCGGATGAGGGTATTGAGTATATGAAAAACAACCTCTTAAATGACGTGGACGAATTTGAACCTCGTGTTGTGAGCGGCGGCCTTGAAGACAACGCTCATTTGGAGGGCAATGAGGAACGCTCTCTGAGAGTGTTTGAGTCTTTCTGCTGCATACTCTCACACCATATTTTCCCGTCCATAATGTCTTAACAACGACCACATTGAGCTCCCCTTCGCTGTCGCGCCGTTGGCGTCTCGCCCCCTAAATCACACTAACGTATGGGATCGCAGCAGAACATGACAATATGGCCGTATGCACTCCCTTTTAATATGTCTGCATTTAGAGGTGCAGACAAGGACACACGGGTTAACGACAGTACCGTGGATAGCAGAGTTTATTGCGCACATTCGTTCCACAACATTTCAAGGACCCTTAGGAGACATTGGCATGTATTATTCGCCTTTCTTAGGGTGTTTCAACGTGTTCTCAAGCTTCCCCGTGAACATATGAACCGCGCTGCGCTTCGACACTAGGACTTTGATTGACGTTCAACCCGAGCGCATTTGACATCCAGATTCGATTGGCTTCCTTTTTCATGACTCTGAGTCGTTTTCACCAGCTTTCATAAGCTTGCTATTGATCCTTTTCCTTATGTTTCGTCACGCTTTGCCCTCCGGGAGAAGTGACAGTTGGGCGTTTGTTCTCAGCATCAGTCAGGAGCCGCTGCCCACTGCGGCGCTGTGATCCACGGGGCTGGAGCTTGTCAAGCCGAGGCCCCCCAGTGGGAAGGGTAAGGCTGGGGGAGCAGGGGGTATGGGGTATGGGGTCGGGGAAGGAGAATTGAGGATGTAGGCCAACCTCCCTAAACCTCAGCCTTTTGGACCGAGACGAGGGATTGAGCCTTCTCTTCTCCTTGTCTTCATCTCTCCCTCTTTTTTTTACGTTATTTGCACACCCTTTCCTCTTCTAGCCCAGTTTAAGTCATAAGCCACTAATCAACCCTAATGTACGTGAGTGGCTTGTATCCTAATGGTTTTAGACAACAGCGTTGGCTGAAAATAAGGTTTCCTACTTTTAAGAAAATCATAATCACTGCTGCTAACAAATCAACAGTTTTCCGTCTCTGTATGCTATTTCCAAACTATTTATTTTGTTATTTATTTTCTCAAATGAGCTCAAAAGTGTCCAAATGGTTTTTCATCTTTCACTTTCCCTGAGAAAACCCCAGATTTCTCCAACTCGTTGGTTTATTGCCTTCTACCGTTGACTGCCACGGCACAGGGAAGGTGAGTCTGCCTCCGGCAGGAACTGGAGAGTTTTCCTTAAGGAGGACAAAAACCCTATTCCCAGAGTGCATTTCTGTGTCTCGTTTTTAACGACATCCGCCTTCTCAACTTCAGACTAGCATGGGCCTTGCGCTCCAAACCCAGCATATTCTGTGGAACCATCTGCCTCCTTTGATCTGACCACCTTCGACCTTTGACCCTCTCGCTTCGCAGGAGTTCCAGGGGCGAGCCCGAGCAATACGAGGAAGGCCTGGCGGGCCGAGCACTGCGGCCCTCTCCCTGGTGGTCGAGCCAATCATGTACTCCGAAATCAACTCCTTCCTCTGCCATCTCCAGCTTCCCTGTCACCCACGCATAGTTCCCCAAGAAGATCCTTTGGGAGCGCCACTGAATCGAGACAGTGGTTTACCATTTTAGAATTTTGGGATTGAGCAGATGCCATCATCTACATTGACTTACAAATGCAGTTCAGTAAGATAGTGGGTTGCCTACAGTAGGATGCAGACGGGTAGGACATCTGGGAATCAAACCTGGGACCTCTTGGTTGGTAGTCAAACACTCTCGCCCCCCTTTCAGCACACACATAAACCATCAATAATTGCAAGTAAGTAAACTATGAAGAGAGAGAGAGAGAGAGAGAGAGAGAGAGAGAGAGAGAGAGAGAGAGAGAGAGAGAGAGAGAGAGAGAGAGAGAGAGAGAGAGAGAGAGAGAGAGAGAGAGAGAGAGTGAGAGAGAGGCTAAGCTCATGAGGTCTATTTCTTCACAACTTTATATTAAGACAAGGTTGCTCTTCAAAGCCAGCTTGACCATTTGAAAAAGCCTTTCAGTGTTTTTTCCCCTAGTAGGGGCTTTCAGTATGTGCTAAAGGGAAAAATACCACCGTTTGTTGTACCCCTCTAGCTCTTAGAAGAAGCCACCATCTGTCTCTTTGCTTTGCGTTAGGCAGGCAAAATCCCCTCCCCTCCTCTTTGAAGCCCTGGAGAAAGGGGATGTTGAGGACAGTGGCTGATAAGGTGTCTCCCAAAAAGCAGCATTGCTGTTTGTAATGCTAAGTCGAGCCTCTCTCCCTCTCTGTCTCTCTGTCTGTCTGTCTGTCTCTCTTTCTTTCTTTCTTTCTTTCTTTCTTTCTTTCTTTCTTTCTTTCTTTCTCGCTCTTTCTCGCTCTCTCCCTCTCTCTCCCCCTCTCTCTCTTTCTCTCTCGCATTGATCTGCTCAAGAGACGATATGTATAAAAATACACATAATTCACACAGCATGGACAAAAATGATCTACCCGCCATAACTAAAGTGGCAAATGCTGAGAAATCACTATGATATTAATAAGAATATATAAATAGTTCTGCTTTTCTGTGGTTACATTCGGCCAACACTGCCTCATTATGTCAACATTAAATCAAAAGACCATCCGGTGGTTCAGTGGGCAACGAAACAATTTGTTATGTAAAGTGCTTAATATTTTATCAGTAAAGTAGGCTGAAAGCAGGGGGTAGACAATGCTGGCTGTTGTGGAGATGATTTGAGGTCAATGGTGGTTATTCTGCATGTGGCGGTTGTGGTGGTGGTGGAGATGGTTGCGTTAATGATTGTTCTCTTGGTCGAGATGGTTGTGGTTGTGGTGGTGGAGATGGTTGCGTTAATGATTGTTCTCTTGGTGGAGATGGTTGTGGTTGTGGTGGTGGAGATGGTTGCGTTGATGACGGTTGTCTTGATGGTGATGGTGATGATGGTGGTGGTGGTGGTTGAGGTCATAGTGGTGGAAACGGTTGTGGAGAAGGTGGTTCTCTCGGTTAAGGTAGTGTCGGTGGTGGCTGCAACAGCTCGGAGAGGGCTTTGTGCCGTAGGAAGGGACATTTGGATGACAGCCCTGTGTAGTTTCCCCCTTCACCGCTTTGTCCACTCCGCTCTATACATCCAACAATACAGCAACAGCTCCAGTTCACTGGAGAATCCCATTGTCACCTATGTGTGACCCTTCAAAGACCACATCCCCTGGGAATTAGCTCTGGACACAACACAGCAGGCGCTGTTTGTTGGGGGAAAGACACCCAGTTGTATTCTACAGGGCTGCTGCGTAGTGGAGTACAGACAGCCCAGGCAGGGGCTGACAGCGTTTATCCACTGTGTCAGCTAATCAATGTGTGTTTCACCGCAGAAAGACGGCAATAACACTCGAGTTGGTGTGCAAGTGTCCCATTTAGAGCTGTCACCTGATTGCCAGACTAATCGACTATCAAAATACAACAAGGTTGCTGTTTGGCTGTGTAGTGGGGCTGAGGGGAGAGACTTAGTCAGGGTACGCAGAGAGTGGACTCTGTGTGTGTGAATTAAATTGCAAATCACGCTTACTGTCCAATAATCTGTGGTCAAGTTTCCTTCAAGAAGTTCTCCAGTGGACAAGTGGATAGATAGAATACAACAGATAGACAGGCAGAATACTGTTTTAATGAATAAGGACTGCCCGTTCAGCTTTAGGCAGGATTCAAGAGCTGTTAGAGAGAGAGCGGGGAAAGGGCCAAAGAGAACCAGACTTGGAAAACATGTCCCCTCCCTCTCAGCTCCACGCTGACTACCCTCTGTGGAGATGATCCAGCCAGAGGCAGCTGATCATGTGATTGCGCCAGCGGCGAAACGCAGGTAGCCTTATAATCAAAGCGCCGAAAATAGTGCCAAATTATTTGTGTGTTTGTAGACAAAA
>NC_079427.1:6699561-6712061 GCF_026213295.1 Gadus chalcogrammus | reverse complement strand
CTGTAGTTCTCTGTCCGTGGTCCTGAAACACAGTCTGTGGTTCTCTGTCCGTGGTTCTGAAACACAGTCTGTAGTTCTCTGTCCGTGGTTCTGTAACACAGTCTGTAGTTCTCTGTCCGTGGTTCTGAAATACACTCGAATTCTCTGTCCTTGGTTCTGAAACAGAGCCTGTATTTCGCCGTCCTAATCAGTCTAAGGAAAAATAACTAATCAAGTAGATTGGATTAGTATAGCCCTTAATCACAGGTAAAGTCTCAAAGGGCTTCACAGGCCAGAATAAACGGCTCCCCCCTAACCCTAGCCCTTCACCGAGCCAGGAGAGACTCGCTTCATTATCAGGGAGGAAACCTTGGGAAGGAAGGCAGAGTGAGGGATCACTCCTTCCAGGGATGGTAAGGAGTGTAATGGGTGCCATTACAGACGGACATTATGGTAGCATAACATAATGGGTTATCTTTCTGGACGCCATAAACTTGACTAAACTGTTCTCTGTGTTCACCGGCCTTAAAAATGACCAATTATCTGTGTTTATGACATAGCCGAAAGACACAAGCCATTTATTTTTGCAAGGCAGGTGGACTATACTCCATCATTCCTGCATGAGGGCATGTGTAATATTGTCCTGTGCATTCTCATCATTCTTGACGTTCTCCATTTTCAATTTCAGCTTATGAGCATTTCGACCATGATATATCCCTATCGTTCTCTGTCTGTGGCGATGAGCTTGATAGTGAACATGAAAGGTTTCCCATGTCCCTGGAGGTTCTGCTTGCTTGATAATGTGCTTTGTTTGTCTCAAGTGTTCGAACAAAACCAAAAGAGTACAACCATTAACACACCATGAGGTTTAATGGTCCAATATTATTGAATAGCTTTCCCTAAATGTGGTTCCTCTGACTTCTATTACAAATGTCTTGTCTTTGCCTCAAAGCAAACGATCATCCATTTCACACGTTTATGTTTTTAGTGTGTCTGTCCCTTAGCGTAAACTGGTTTTGTTGCTATGACGTTCGGGGACATATGACCATCAACGATTTGCCAACAGTTCCAACACTGTTTGAACACTCTCAAGCCCAAAGCATCCACACCAGACTTGAGTCCTATACGAAGCGAGCGACGGAGTACAGCCCCCCTACAATCATCCTCCGTGGCTTGCTATTTAAAAACATTCTGATTACATTTCCGTTTCGTTCACACAATCATTTTTTAACCGGCATTCACGCTATATGTGCTCTGTGCTCAAAGCGCTTCATGACATTTGACCTTGATAGCATTCATATTTATTATGAGTGCGTGTTCTATCCATGCAAAGATGTGTCATTCAAACACAGAACTGTGTTGGGATAGTTTTCTTGACACCTTTTTCAGTCTCCCCTCTTTTCGCCGTGTTGTCCAGGAGTCTGGTTCCGGTGGTCCAGCTGTGTGTGTGCAAGGACACCATCATACAGGACAGCCTGAAGAAGATGGACCGACCCCTGTTCAGGGACTTCTGGCCACGCTTCCTAGACAGCCTCAAAGGCCCTTGGGGAGAAGGTTAGCGCTCGTCTGATCCCGGCTGCCCCGGCTTCTTCCCTACAGGCGTTTATATCCAGATGGATGCAAAATGCACCAACTGCAAAACTGAGTGTTTACTATGTAGTCGTTGGCTGATGCTTTTCTCCCACGTCACTTCTAGTTAATTTGGATATGCGTCATTAAGAGGCAGTTAAGGGGTTGGTCATTGGACTGCGGCCCTTAGGGTTCCGTCCCATTGCCTTTTAGGCTGAGAGTCAATGTCCTAACTACTACACTTTCCTGTTCCAGACTGCAGACTTGATAGTCGAAGGGATATGAAAGGTAATTACTGTTTACTATCTAGTAATTTAGCAGATGCTAAAGTGGTCGATTTTGGATACGTGTCATTGAGGTGCAGGTAGGTATGAGGGTGTCTGGGGCCACCATGCATGCAGGTTAGGCTGCAGACATTGGGGTTTGAAACCATAACCTTCTGGGCTTGGAGACACTACATTTTAACTACTAATCTATCCTGTTCCAGACTGTAGGTTTCCAATGAGGGTGATATAATATATAACAATGAAATGTACAATAAACAGGCATATTTTTTACTATTACTATTTTGGAATTTAGAAGCAGATGCTTTTATCCAAGAAAATGTAATGTTAATTTTAGAGCCATTTAGGAGCAGGTGGGGGTTGGGGCGTCTTGCTAAAGATTGCCTGCAAAAAGTGTGGGGTTCGAGGTTCAAACGCAGTTCCTTATTTGTTGGAAGTCCCTCAACCTAACCTTTAGACTATACCCACCCCCATGTTCATAAAGGACTCTGCTCCCCTGTCTGTGATTACCTGCTGCTGTAGCCCCAGAGTCAGGCTGACTCACTCCATCATCTCCAGCAGGGGATCAGGCCACCAGGCTAAATCAACAGGCTGGGCGTGTAGATTCAGGGGGATGGCAGAGGACATCTAGCCCCCTCCAGTTGGATAAGAAGGTGGAATCCTTGGGAAAAGACAAGTAAAATCAGCGCCTTTATAACCTCATTATTCATCATTTCATTTTGTATATATATATATATATATGAGTTCAGATTTAGGTTCTATAATTTTATTATAATATATCTTAATATTTGAAAATAAACATCCCATTTTCATTCATCATCTTCTCTTCTTAAGTTGCGTTTCCTAAAATAGCATCTTGTATTTATTTTAAGCAGCCACGCATCATGACTCATTGCCTCGTATGTGCAAGCTTACCTGGCAATAAAATCATTCTTATTCTGTTTCTGATAAACAGAGGCATCTGATAAACAGAGGGCATCCCAGATGCTAACAATTCTGCGTCTGCTTTCCCCACAAACGACTACCTTACTTTATCTCCTTACCTCACTCCATAAATACCCTCAACGTAACCGCCATGAACACCCGTCCATAGTGGAGTGGAAGCAGAGTCTGCCGGGGTATATGGATGGTCTGGTCTTGGCCGTGTGTTAGCCGGCTCTTCCGCCGGTGACCTTGTGTTGCAGAGGGCAGGGAGTTTTTTCAAGAACTTCTCTCCCCTCAGCCTCAGCGCAATCACAGTATATCCCTCTGATTGGTTCTGCTCACCTGCAGGGCAAAGGTGTGCAAATCATAGGAGGCAGCCGGCGCTGTGTGGCTGGTCAGGTGCCATGGCCCTGCACGCTCCTGTGCTTCTAACATCTTTATGATTCCTCTCTATTTATACTCCACTCGAGGAAGACTGTTTGAAGAGCTGAGAGCGGCCGGAAGAAGCAGAAATCAATGGAGCGTTTCTCTGTGACACGGTAGTCAGTCGTACTGTATTGTTTTAATCGATTTTGCCTTACCTGAGGTTGATCTAATTAATCATAAATTAAGGTGTGTATTCATTGAACACTCCCAGGGTCAGCCGTTGTGTGTTATCTAATGGGAGTGAGTAGGTTTAAATTCAGTTGCCGTTATCCTTTATGCAATCAGGCATTACTGTCTGATCAAGGAAATTGAACATGGCACATTGAGGCCAACATGCACACACACATGCACACGCACGCACGCACGCACGTACGCACACACACACGCACTCACACACACACACACACACACACGCGCGTCAAAAGTTGGCCCTTGGCACTCTTAATTAAGTGTTCAGTTAATATCTGCTTAATACATTTTGCCTGCCTCATCGCTTTAATTTATTATCTTCCCCCATTCGGGAAGTGAACTCATCTGCTTAAGAAAACGACATCTTAACCTGTCTAACGATGTAAATGGTTTCACACCACTAACTATTTCAAATAGAAATAAAGTGTGGTGTAGTTCTGCTGCTGTTGAGCAAGTTTATAATGTGACCACAGATACAGATTGCTACCCGATGACATCGTGATGCTGCTACTTTCAGGCCATCTCACATCAAAGATAACCGGAACTGGGATTCTCGTTGTCCCTTTTGTGGGGACGAGGGCCTCCAAAGATATCTCATTTCTTTAAAAGGCGTGTCGGTTGGCATGGTGGTATTTGGAAGAATATTGGAGCCAGCCTGCTGAAGGATTAATGGCCAGGTCTGTTGTAGCCCAAAGCCTCCACAACGTCCACACCCCTTTCAATTTCATACAGATCGAAGGTTGCCGGTGAAAGCTATCACCATTTATACTACCAACTATAGCATTCATGTTTTTCCTAGATGTTTTAAACCTTAATCTACCCAGATTACTTTTTCAAGTACCCTATCTATATGCCAAATTACCCTTTCATGTCAACCACCTTACACGCTAGCCTACCTACATTGTTGCTAGCCTTCATGCTCGCTACTAGCTTCCTGTACTTAGCACATTGACGTTCTTAGCATTCTTAGCACGCAGTACCATAGAATGCTAAGAACGTCAATGTGCTAAATTCCCTAACATGCTAATTAACCAAACACAATAAGTACCCCACAATGCTAAGAACACAAACATATTATGCACAATAAATAGAAGAAGGAGAAGAATCTTTACATGAAGACTCTTTATTACTGTCATAGCACATGTACATGTACTACACTTCTAATGACTTTGACATCACTAGCTGCCGCAATATGAGCATTGGGTAACTTAGTTCCAAATGACCTAGGTATTTAGGCATCCATGGCAAGTACTATATCAGGCATGTTTATGGAGGTCAAAACCGTGGGGCCCAAAAAGGAATCCTTACACAGCAACACGCAAAACAGGACAACAAAGAAGTTACGACATCACTAACTCCCCTCCTCTTATCACCCTTCAGTGGCAAAGGTAATTCATGTCCCCACAGCCTGTTTACAGTCCCCACCTCTAAATCACCTCTCCGTGCCAGCCATTGTTCGAAGACAGGCCAGGTGAGGCGACGACCAGCGAAACGACCAGCGGGACGAGCATGTTCGACGCTGTTTAACCCTGCACTCTGGTGGCGCGCAATGAGCACACTGCCTCCCGTCCGGCCCTTTTCTGTAAGTGGTGGACACATCCATTAGCACTCAGGCTAATGAGAACGGCTAACGGGCACAGTGTAAATCCTTGCTAAGGGGTCATACACTTTAATTGCCACAAACTAGCTGTTTTTACCGCGTCGGTCAATGCTGAAAAATAACATTGATTCATTGCTACACGCATTAAGTTTCCCTGCATGAATATACAACGATTAGCATGTTTGTCTTACTAATGAATTCCGATAATGTGTGTTATCAGTTACAGAAATGCAGTTGCTGTCCAGTAAGGTCTGCATTGCGGGGACTGTTTCACCCGCAGTTAGGAAGGGGAATGTGTATCGTCTGCCATGAGGAGACTATCTAAGAGTCAAGACAAGTCAATTGTACCCTTTTAGCCCTTAATCAAAGTTACACCCCCACAGAACCTCACAGGCCCCTACACTATACAACAGCCTGACCCTAACCCTAAGTAATGGGGTTAGGGTCACACCAAAACTCTCCACACCAAAATTAGAGCAGGCACAGAAGAGGGCTCCCCCTTCCAGGTATAGTTAGGACGGCAATAGGGGCCAGATGGGCATACACAGTGATGCCAGTGACGCGTTACTGGCCTCAGACCACTTTTTTCAGTAACGAGTAATCTAACGCGTTACTATTTCCAAGCCAGTAATCAGATTAAAGTTACTCATCAAAGACACTGTGCGTTACTATTTTAAAAATGTTTTACCTGATCACCGATTGGCGTTGAGAGCGATGGAGTGGCATGTGTGTGTCTGTCTGTCTGCCTGCCTGTCTGTCTGTCTGTCTATTTGTGTGAGAGTGCGTGTGCGTGTGAAGCGTAAGTCTCCAAAGACTTCAATCTATCAGAGGCGAGTGTCGACCTCGACTCTCCAGAGTCCGCGTCACCAGTTGTTATTAGCGGCGGATTAGTCGCGCTGTGCTGCGTGCGTGTGTGGCATGTGTGTGTGTGTGCGTGTGTGTGCGTGTGTGTGTGTGTGTGTGTGTGTGTGTGTGTGTGTGTGTGTGTGTGTGTGTGTGTGTGTGTGTGTGTGTGTGTGTGTGTGTGTGTGTGTGTGTGTGGAGCTGCGTCTGGTGATCGCCCCGTAAAGCGCGCAGTGATATTTTGTCTACGCATTAAAAGGTTGCCGGAAGTGGTTGAAAGCCGTGTGTCAGTGTGTGCACCCAGGGCCGTAGCACCAAATTCTGGGCCCTGTATACAAGAGGTACTTACCCCCCCGAATTCCCCATACCAGCCCCCTGCACAGAATTGTTGACCGGGGTTGAATATCAGTTGTTGACAGGGGGGGAAGCAATTGTAGTCAGTAAAGTAACTAAGTTACTATTTTAATGAGTAACTAGTAATCAGTACACGGATTACTTTTTCGAGGTAACTTTGGCAACACTGGGCATACATATAAGGGTACAATATACTCAATAAGCAGAGGTGGTCAGAGGGGCTGAGGGCTGAGGGCTCTGTGGGTTGAGACTGGAGGGAACCTGGGAAGCCGTCAGACTATAGGCTGTCCTCAAAACGCATATTGACGTTTGATATGGGGTCACCTCAGCCACTGCACGCAGTTCCATCCATCACAGAGTAAACAGGCCCATAACACTTTACTACCACGATGCCCTTTATGGATTTAATGTCTCATCTGATGTCATACAAAGCAATACCGTATCATATTCTTATATTACACAGTCCTGTAGGTCTCTATCTATCAGCCTGGAGAACAATATATGTTGCTTGTTATAAAATAAGACAACAATAGAGAGTGAAGCTGGAAGAGTGAGGCAGAGGGAGAAACAATCAAGGAAGATGGAATAAATGAAAGACAGAGAGGGGGGAGAGGGAATTAATAGAGAGATTGAACGAAAGAAAGGGAGATGGACAGAGAGTTTAAAGAGAGATAGAATAAAAGTAAGAGAGGGTGTTAAAAGAGAGATAGAACAAAGAGAGAGATAGACATCACTTCAAGGGCCCCCTAGCTTAAGTGACATGGAGTGTGTTTTATGGTTAATACCCAGGAAGATTGAGGCCAGCGTATTGATTCTAAAGAAAAGCGGTTGTGTTGTGTTTTGGGAGCTGTTGTAGCGCGGCCTATAGCATCTAATCAGACCCTCCGCTGTGCTCCAGTTAACCTTTAGTGAGCATGTTGGCCCCTTTTAGACGGAGAGTTATGTAAGGTCTGGATACAGTCAAAGATTATGGCTGTATTTCACTCTGTTCCTTTAACGACTACAGACTACTGAGCATGTGTTCCAAGAGTGAGGAAGGAAGTTTGAAAGGTTGGGGGAAAGCAGGGGCCCAGATCTCATTACAACTTAGTGGGGAACCAAATCATAATATCGGGGAATCGGATGTGCAACGATGGAGTTGGCTTCTATTGAATATGTATTTTCAATCACATCATTTATTTAGAAATAATTTATATTTGAGGGGACAACCTGACGGGACAAAAATCGGAGTGGAATCCAATAATCACTTTTATTTCAATAAATCATTAAAAAATGTTTTATTAAAAATATTGATGTATGTTTATTAAGCACATCCAGTCGTCCTGATGTGGTCAACTGTCCTGTCACTCTATTCTCTCCACTGATAGACATCTCCTTCCATCCAGAAATGGAGTAGGACGAATAGAAGGCAGCCTGTGTCAGTGCTCCGTTGTCTTCATCATCATATTAATCTCCCTGGGTCAGCAGGAACCATAGAACAGCCCTCCCTCTTCCTGTCTTATCGGGGAGACGGAGGAAAACGATTCAAACATTGTAAAGAGCGGCATATTGCCGTGAGCCAAGCACTGGCTCACATGAGGCGATGGGGATGAGAGTGTGGTCACGGTCATTGTTGTGAGGTTCCCTGATGCATCGAAGGACTACAATGAAGGCAGAGCAGATATGAGCCGTTGCCTCTGTAATGGAAGGGACACACGGTCGAGGCTGGAACGCTGAGCAGCAGTTTGTTTTTCAAACGCAGCACGTCGCATTTGGTGCCAAGAGGCCCACAACCAACCGACCAACAAAAACAACCGTAAATGTAGCTGCCCTGCGCTTGGCCCCGCCATAGTTCATACCCATATTGGAAGGGGTGCGTCCATTTTGTGTTTTATGTTTTAACAAACCTTGTTCCAGCATGCCAAGCTCCCCATCCAAGTGTGTGACTGCGTCTGTACATTAAGTTCCTCTGCTGGGAGCTTCAGCTAAAGAAAATGAGTGCTCCATAGGAATAATGTAATATGTTCACACACACGTCGACAGGATGTAAACGTTTAGGACCTGATATGATGGTTTTGCATTACCTTTTGTCCATCTCTACCTGTAATTCATATTGAACTGAAACGTTTACAGTGGTGACTTTTCTATTCTGAATGTCTAGGCAACATTGATATGTATTGATTCTGATATAATTGATCGAATTTCTACCAAATATGTTTATTATGAGCAAAAATGCAGGTCTTATAAAATGTGGTGATACAGCTGAGCCCCCAAAGACCCCAAACAGACGGAGGGGTGGCACGTGGTCTGTGTATTAAACAATGGAACACAACCAGGGGCCCTTCAGTAGGGGCCCATACACTGACCTCTCCATCCCTTGCCTCTCTCATCCATCTCTTCCTGTTTGGTTCTTTCTCTCCAAATCCCCCCCCCCCCCCCCTTTTTCTCTCTCTCCTTCCTCCTGCCCACCTGAGAGAGAGAGGGAGGAAGGGGGTGTGGGTGTATGGGGGGGGGGGGCGGGGGAATGATGAGGTCACGGCTCCCTGTTGGATCCGAGGCACAGGCAGCTTGAAGTACCTCACCTCCTCCCTTCCACTGGCCAATTACCTTCCTCCCCGCTGGGTGGGGAGACGGAGACGGAGACGGGGAGAGCGGAACCGTGGTTCTGTGTGTGTGTGTGTGTGTGTGTGTGTGTGTGTGTGTGTGTGTGTGTGTGTGTGTGTGTGTGTGTGTGTGTGTGTGTGTGTGTGTGTGTGTGTGTGTGTGTGTGTGTGTGTGTGTGTGTGTGTGCGCGCACGCGCTTGAATGTGTTTGGGAGAGTATTTTTAAACTCTTGCCTGCATTTGAGATGAGGGAGAGGAAGAGAGTTTTTAAACTACTGCTATATTCCAAAGTATTGCTATCCATAATGCAGTGCACACTATTGCTATCAAGATGGCAGTGCACACTACTACTATCACAATTGTAGTACACAGTATTACTATCACGATTGCAGTACACACTATCATGTTTGAAGTACAGTATTAATCAATGGTGATGGTTTCCCTCCCCCCGCCCATGGAGAGAAAGTTTACCTTCTTGTTCCTGGGCTAAAATTGCACTTGGGGATGAGTAAGAGTAGTAATCCTATCTTGAATGTACCAGCACATCGTTTGAAAGTTCAGAAAAACAGCGGGCCCAATCTCCCATTCCATGAATTATAGAACTGATTCAACTGAATATTGTGCAAAGTAGCCCTTTAGGAGAAACAAGGAACCCCTTCCTTGTTCCTTCTACCATCTCTTAGGCCCAATCCCATTTCTACCCCTTACCCCTTCCCCTTACCCCTCCCCCTGGTTTTGAAGGGGTAAGGGGAAGGCGTAAGGGATTTCTACCCATCCCATTTCTACCCCTTACCTCTTCCCCTTACCCCTTCAAAACAAGGGGGAGGGGGAAGGGTAAGGGGTAGAAATGGGATTGGGCCTTAGCATTCTGTCTCTTCTAAATATCCACCCTTCCTTCCTGACTGGGTACCTGCTCCTACCATCACAACCACCCCCTCCACCACTGCCCTCAGCCCCATCCAGAGGCAGAGGACGGTGTACAGACCAACCCTGGTGAACGCCTGGACCTTGGAGGAACTCACCGCCTGCTCTGAACCCATGGCCTCGGGCCAGCCAGGCTTCAGGGAGGTCAAAGTAGGGCTCTGTAGTGATCCCGCCGTCCTCATAGTTCATCGTAGGAGCAGAATGAAGGCGGATGTGGTTGATACGCCCTAGGCTTATGCTCCACCCTTCTGCTGTGTTGTGTTTCGCTTCTTCTCTCTTTCGCTTCTCCCTTTGTTCCAAGTGTTTCTTTTCTTTCACTCTTTCTATATTTCTGTCTTTCTTTCTTTCTTTCTATTTTTTTTATTTTTCTTTGTCATTATTTTTCTCTCTCTCTCTCTCTCTCTCTCTCTCTCTCTCTCTCTCTCTCTCTCTCTCTCTCTCTCTCTCTCTCTCTCTCTCTCTCTCTCTCTCTCTCTGTGTCTCTCTCTCTCCCTCTTTCTCTCTCATCTTGTCTTGCTCTTGGTTTTTTGCTCTCTTCCTCCCTCCCCGCACCAACTAGTATGCCTCTGTATCTGAGGGACTCTCTCTTCCCCGTTGAGTTATTTTAATGTGCTATTCTCTCCATCCTGTCTGCTCCGCAGTGTGTCTAGGGACCACACTAATGTTGATCTCATTTGCACCTCTTTAATGTGTTTGTCGAGAGCCAATGAGCCGGCAGCATGCTTTCCGGACACTTACTTTCGCAGCAGTGTTGTCCAAGGGTGTTCTTTGATTGGATCCTCTTGTGTTGTCTAATGTTTTTTTTCTTTTTTCTTTGACAAAGCTGAAACATCCACTCCACAAGTCCTCTCTGACATAATTTTCAAATTGATAATACATTCAATCAGTCTGCAGTATAAGTTATATTATATTAATATTAACTGCATATTAATGAGTAAAAAGCATAATTAATTGCTCCACACCAGGGATCTAATTCATCCTACACACCCCAGAACCTTTTAATCAACCGCCAACTGGGGACTTGGAACTCAAATCAAGCCGTTTGTAAATTCCTCCCTTCCAGTATTTACTCATTCATTTATGTTTTTGTTCACCTGCTAATGAGGAAATATGTGAAACAAAATCTCTCTCACTTACTCATCTCACACACACAGAAACACACACACACAGAAACACACAGACACACACACGCACGCACGCACGCACGCACGCACGCACGCACGCACGCACGCACGCACGCACGCACGCACGCACGCACGCACGCACGCACGCACGCACGCACGCACGCACGCACACATGCATGCACAGGCACGCTCTCTCTCTCTCTCTCTCTCTCTGTCTCTGTCTCTGTCTCTGTTTCTCTCTCGCTCTCTCTCTCTCTCTATAAAGATAAAAAGAGCTCAATGTCCAGGTTTGACTGGGGAGGCTCATTAATTATATGCTGTTTCTGCGCTTGTGTCAAACGCAGACATTTCCCATGTTGTTAAATCGATAACACGGCTGGATTTATGCTGCGTCCATCCCTTCTTCATGTCCTGGTGTGCGTGAGAAAAGTTATTCTTTCAAGATTTCGAGACATTTTGTTCACACTAGAGCTCCTGTATTTTGGTTCTTTGGGGGCTGTGATGGTGCACTTTTGATTAAAAATACATATTTAAAAGCTTTGAAACTACGTTTCAAGTACTAGGAATGTGATGGTGTGCTTTGATTAAAAATAGATACTTTTAAAGTTTTGAAACTATGTCTTTAGTACGAGGAATGGGGCCACTCTCCCCAAATGATTTAGGACCATCGCCTTTCCTCAGGCCCCAATTATAATAGCTGCGTTCTACGGTTATCGTGGCAACAGACGGCAATAACCTTGACCTTTCATACCCAGACTTATGACTGATAGTGAGAAAGGATATAATAATAGATAATAATATTCATAGTAATGTACTGCGAACATAACTCTATGATCATTTATCCCGCAACACATTTCCATCTGAAGGAGGAAACTTCCTCTGGCAGTTCTTGTCTACCTCTTGTCTAGTTTACATAAGTTGCTGGAGAGGCAGTTTCCTCATGCATTGCAGTGGTGTTGTTTTACATAGAAGCACCTCCGTCCTGGCCGCGGTCCCGCGTGGATCACCTTCCTCCTGAGCGGCAGAGCCCATAGCGCCTGTCCGCTCCAAACACACAGTATGTTCTTCAGTCGCTCGCTTTTATTGACTTTCTCTGGCACACACCACAAACACCCCGTGATTCCGTATAACACATGGATACATGAAGACAGATTAATTGTGTACTCATGTGGACACGAATTAAGATAAAAACACACATGTCGTATTGACATGAGTATCGTTGGCATATGGAGTGTTTTTAGCGTGAATAAAACTCTTGTCTCTCACTCTTACTGTTGCTCTCTATCTCTTTCTCACTGCAATTTAGGTTGCAGGTACAACCTGCAGAGGATGGCGTGTGTTTCTGTTTGTAAAATGCCAGAGCTTTTCTCTGTTCCGTTCTGACTAGAAAAAAATGTTTGTAAATCGCTTGTAATTACTCGGCTGTTTGGTATTCAGTTTGGTGTTCATCCGTTTACTCAAAAGTACAGAGGGGCTGGTTGTACGGTCGTTGAGCCCTTCTTTGAGACCCGCTGGGCGGTTTCTATTCATGTGCTCTCGTAGGAGTGGATATCGACCCAGCGCTGCGTTCTCCTTTATTCGATCGCAGCACGGCAGCCCCCATAGCAACGTATGGTGCCGGGCCCTGGACTGGGCAGGGGGGCCCCCATATGCAGCCACTGACAAGCAAACACACACAGGAACCATGGGAAACAAGGGTGCA
>NC_079427.1:6679561-6694561 GCF_026213295.1 Gadus chalcogrammus | reverse complement strand
TGAAGCATCCCAAATAGCTTGTACAGTGGGCATGGTGCCATTAATAGTTCACAAACCTGGCCATGCCTGCACTGTTCTGTGCTCTGGTGGTTCTTAGTGTTTCAAGAGTGCGGTTCACACGACCTCATCACGACGCTGTGGTGTGTACTGTGGGAGGTTAGCGTTTGAAGGGTCCTACCCACACTCAACCTTGCCCTGACTGCTGTGCTTGTGTACTGGTGGAAGTCCAGGGGTGTAAAGTACTGCGGCGAGAGCCCGGGCCAGCAGCCTGACCACGGCCACCGTCCCCCTGGCACCAGGAGGTGGTCTCCTTCCCCGCCTACGGCACCGCCTGCGAACACACACACACACACTGGCTGCTCACTGATGATTGGCTGAATGCGACAGTAATGTAGGCCCAGAAACAGCTGCAGGTTGTGAATATTGATGTGCGTGAGTCTCTGGTGAGGGCGGCGGGGACCACTCACAAGACACTGCTGTTGTGTGTCGTGGTGTGTCTATCGCTCGGTTAGCTTTGTTCTGGTGTCCTTTCATCTTTCATTCACTCATTGCCATCCTTTCGTCTCGCCCTTCATTCATTTGTCTCTTCATTCATGCACTCATCTCTGCTTTCATACGCTTATCCATTCACGTCTACAGTCAGGCTTTCATCCATCTCTTTATTCTGTCGTTCATTTTTTATCAAACTCTTCCTTTGGTTCATTCATAAACTAATTAATTCATGCATACATCTCTGCATTATACATTCAACTCTTTCAACTCTAACTCATTCATGTGCTCTCTCACACACATATTAATATGCATATAGGTCATCTTCACCTTGGTCGAAGGGGTACCTGCTGCTCCTGCTGTCATGTGACCAGTCCTATAGCCACACAGCTACATCCAACACACTCAATTGGGCAGAAAAGTGGTTTGCTGAATTATTCTCCCAGCTTGTAAAACCATTCATCAATCATCACTCATTATTCCACTGCATTGAATATCTCTTCGCGCTCTCTCTCCCTTGTCTTAGCCCTGTGGGTGTGTAGGTGTGTTTGTGTTGTGTCTGAGAGAGAGAGAGAGAGAGAGAGAGAGAGAGGGGGAGAGAAAGGGGGAGAGAGAGAGGGGGATAGAGAGAGGGGGAGAGAGAGAGAGAGAGAGAGAGAGAGGGGGGAGAGAGAGAGAGAGGGGGGAGGGAGATCATTCACAGCAGGGAACGCTGGTGTTAGAGCATCATTAGTTATGGATCATCAGAAAATCTCCCCAGTGATGATCTCTCTCTCCCTCGCTCTGTCTGTCCGTCTGCCTCTGTCTGTGTCTCTCTGTCTCGGTTCTTCTCTCCATTTATTTATTTCAATGCCCAGCAGCCCTTCAACGCACACAAAAACACACAAACAAACACAACTCTCTTATACTCACTCACTCACTCACTCACTTACACACACCATATTTTTCAGGTGACTAAGAAGCTGAGTTGAAATTGTGTGTGCAATTTCAATTGTGTGTGTGTGTGTGTCAGAATGCATGTATGTATTGTAACACTTATCCAGTCTAGCAGAGAAAAGGTTTGTGGGTACCAGCAACAGATCGCTACCCTCACCATGAACCTTACGTTGGGTTCGTTGCTTGGAGCCTGATGTTGTTGTTTGACTCCATGCCTTTTTCTCTTTCTTTGTGACGAGAAACTTCATCTCCCAGCAGGCCTTGCTTCTGGGTTCCCTCAGTGTTTCCTCTGTAATGCGGCAGACCGTCTTGTGCATTCCAGGAATGATGCATATCTGTCAATCACTATAATGCGAAAATATAAGCTTTGGACGTAGCCTCAAAATAATACCTGCAGAGGAAACAAAAGCTGTTTATATAAAGTGTATATTTATAAAAATGGATGTGGCTAATGCTGCTTTGCTTACTTAAATTAAAACTACAAAAAATATACAACAACTACACAGTGATAATTCACTCTTTCAGCATGTACCTCACATGTATACCCATAGATACCCCATGAATGTGTATCTGCGTGCACATGTATCAGCGTACGGTTGTGCTCACATGCGCCCCCGTGTCTCCCCTTCCAGTTCCGGGCCCAGGGGGGGTGGTGGATATGGATCGACTACGACCGCTGCCAGGTGCTGGTCCGGGTCTACGAGGAGAGCGGGGGGGGGGGGGGCTTGGAGGGTGTTCTCTCCGCCCTGGACTACATGGCCAGAGCCCCAGTACGCACGCCACCAGCGCCGCATCAAGACCAAGGACGCGTCTGGCTGCTGATAGGTCCCCCAACAAACCACACTTTTCCACCCGTCCTTTCCTTCCGTTCTCAGGGCTGTCAGTCCTCTCGTATTGCTTCTGTTTCACCCTGGCATGAACTCGGCCCGAGACACCGGGGCACTTTGCAATCACTGGGCCGTTTCCCTCGCGCTTCATCAATCCCCCGTTCTGCTATTATTCCTCTACAGACCTCCTTCCTCTTATCTTCGGTCCTCTACCCTCTGCTTCTGAATGCTAATGGGTATGAATGTCAGCTCTGCCCCATTGTTGGTAGCTAGTGCCGGAGCCCTGCAGAGGATAGCGGCGCTGCCAGTCTCGGTCCTCGCCGGCACTCGCCACCTGCTCCTGCTACTCGTCTCTTCCTTGATGTCTCCTCCCTCCTGGGCCCCTTTCCTCGGAGCTACTGATCCATCCTTGGCTCCTCTGTCCTTCTTCTGTATCATTAGCATAAGAGAGGGGGGGGGGGGGGGAGGGAGGGAGAGAGGGAGAGAGGGAGAGAGGGAGAGAGAGAGAGAGAGAGAGAGAGAGTGAGAGAGAGAGAGAGAGAGAGAGAGAGAGAGAGAGATAGCGGATGGAGCGATAGATAGAAATGAATACAGAGAGAGATTATGTATAAAGAGGAAATCTGACAGAGAGAAAGATAGCACGGTGAGACAGAAAAACACAGAGAGGGAAAGGTCTCAAAAGTGTCTTCTGGGAAACTTGTACTGTAGGAAGTGCTTCGTTTGTCTCTGGCTTCAATGGAGAGACTGTTGAACTGACTGGACAGATGTAACTACCTGTGTCACCTCAGCTCTAACCACCACTGTATCCCGTAAAGGGTTCTGTAGGTAAGACTCCAGAGATGCCCTGATTGGTCAGAAATTAGCCTGAAATATAAAACAGGCACATAACAGTCAACTGCAAACAGTTATTCCCACAGCGATTTCCCCTCACTAATAGCTGGCGATCGGCTAAGCTATTTCTGACACATAACACACAGATTAGCTTTTAAAGCGTACCTACTGCACCTTTAGCATCACCTGGCAGCCAAAACATTCCATTGTTAACGGGGGAGGTATTCCTTATCAACCTCATAATATGCTGGCCAACATTTCCTTTTTAAAAAAGTTATTATGAATCATTCGCTACTGGGGTTTGAATAATGTGTCTGGGTTGGAGCAAAGCCTTCAAAGATGTATTGGGCGATTGCCGCTATATTTGTTTCTTTCATGTCCTCTTCCTGTTCTGATCTCAGGGCTTAATCTACTTTTTCTCTCTCCTTTCGTGTCTCGTCTGGGATCGGTGCTAAGGTACAAGTGATGGCTTGATCTTTAATGTTGGTTTCAAACACACCACCCAATTATCATGTTTATCTACGAGGTCAGTTGCAAGGGCCTCAAAAGCAGTGACTTTAAGGTTGAATTCTCTTTTAATTACTTGTTATTTTGAAGTCACATTCTTTCTATATAATGTTTTCTGTTTCGTTTGTTCTGTTTTTGTCTATCCACGCGTTGCTGGTGTTTGTGTGTGTGCCTATGAGCGCGTATATGTTTGCGATAAAGTCTCTGGGATGAGATCGGCCTTGTTGAGCTCCGTAGCGGTTCTCTCACAGGTGAACGCACGGTAGTGTCAGAATCTCTCCAACCGCACCACCCCCTTCCCCCTCTCTCTCTCTCCCAAACACTGTGTTTGTGTGGGTGGGCGGGCTTTCTTTCCTTTTTTTTCTTGTTTATTTCCTCTCTTCTTCACACTTTCCTGGCGACTGAGTGGGAGGCTGACATTTTAGGGGCCGTGGTAAGAGGAGCACCGCGGAGAAGAAGGCTGGTAGGGGACCGCAGGGAGTGGGGCAAAGTAAAGGTGGTCGTGGTTCGTGACCTTTATGAGTGAAGTTCAGAGGTCACATGTACCGGAAGCTAGTTCAAAGTAATTTTTCAAATTGAAGGATGAATCTTTTAGACATAACTATTATCTGTCCCTTCACTAAGTAGATACTGATTTAACTTGTTGCTTAACAGGTCAGAAGCTAACAAGCTAACCAGAACCCAACTCAAGGTATCTTTCCAGCGTACTGAGCTTTTGTTTGACTAACACTACACTACACCAACAGTCCTAAATGGAAGTAATTCAAACACATGGCTGTCGTCATGAAACAACAAACATACATTTAGGTATTTTGTAAATAGCAGATCTAATGAAACGAATGAATGCATCATATTAGAATCTATTATGCCAATAAGGATGTTAAATTCTGCTTCATCAGGCTTCTGGAAATATGCTCTGGCCTGGCAGATTTATGTGAGCTATTACGTGTTTCATAGAGCCACTCACATTATCCATTAATCACCTTTATTCAATTTGGATGGATTAAAATGACGCCTATGATAATTCACAAATTAACTGCTAGATTTTTTCCCCCTCAGAAGAAAAGGGACTGATATTTGGCCTTAAATATGGATTGTATATAATGTGCAGCTCTGTGTAACGGAAATGCTGTTACAGGCATAAAAGGTTCCTGATTAAACTGTTCAGTCAGGTACTATTTAGCATTTAGCAACTTACATTACATTTTAAATACTTCATTAGGGAGCAGCAAGGGCCGACAGGTAGCCAGAGGACATAGGGGATCAACTCAGAACCTTTTACCTCGGTGTCAAACGGTCTCAACATTAAACCTCAACTGGTCTAGCCTCAGGACCCTCATGCACCAGGTCATTAAGGCACGACCAGAAAAACTCCTCCTAAAAACAGTGCAGCAATTGGGGCTAAAACATTAGTAATTCATGGTCTTCTTTCTAAAGATGATGGTGAGGCATATGTTTTGTGACCCACAAGTATAAAATTGCTGCAGTAGACTATTCAGCTTCTCTCGTGGAAGGGGCCTTTGAAGAAATTTAGCTAATTAACTAATCTGATGGACTGATCCGTCACCACCAAATTAAACCCTTATCTTCAGGAGATTCTTGTCGAAATCAATGACTTCACTTTATTCGCATCCAGAGAAGACTTGAGACACTATAGACACAGATGGTCACGTCTATGTAAGTGAACATGAGTAGCATGTGGCAGATACAATGTTCAGTTGGATGGCCCGTGTCTTAAATCTGGTACGATTTATCAATCTTCTTGTATCTGTGGATTTCTGTTTATTTTTGTGTGCCTTTCATTTGCCTGTGTGTGTGTGTGTGTGTGTGTGTGTGTGTGTGTGTGTGTGTGTGTGTGTGTGTGTGTGTGTGTGTGTGTGTGTGTGTGCGTGCGTGCGTGCGTGCGTGCGTGCGTGCGTGCGTGCGTGCGTGCGTGCGTGCGTGCGTGCGTGCGTGCGTGCGTGCGTGCGTGCGTGCGTGCGTGCGTGCGTGCGTGCGTGCGTGCGTGCGTGCGTGCGTGCGTGCGTGCGTGCGTGCGTGCGTGCGTGCGTGCGTGCGTGCGTGCGTGCGTGCGTGCGTGCGTGCGTGCGTGCGTGCGTCAGCGTACAGATGCCTCTGGGTATCTATATATCCCCATACGTCATAGTGTCTCTATCTGTATTTGTGTATCTGTTTGCATGCTTATCTCTACACGTGTGTGCGTTTTATTTCCACCCCTGCCTGTCCCAGTTAGAGCCATATGTGCGGGGAGGGGGGTGCAGGGCTGAGGCAGGGCTCCATCTGGGCTCTCCTCTCCCCTCCACCCCCCCTGCTCTGAGCAGTGTGGCGACCAGGTGCTCCCTGGAACCTGCTCCTGCTGGGCGGCCCCTTTGATAGTCTGGCAGGCGGCTGATCCGCTGAGCACAGCGCTGCACACAGAGGACACGGACACACACTCTGTCCTGTCTCCGACCGGGCTGGAAACGAGTGTTTGTGTTTGTGCAATGAGATGATTTATCGCCAGTTCTTGTGTCCATAGCTGGGAGGTTCACCCACGCTCGGGGAATGCAGACGAGGAGATTGAATAACAGAAGCTGCGGGTTTTTAATTTGCGCTGAGAGCAGTTATTTCCGAATGTGCAATGTGTCTTTGAATTTGGCAATTTCTGTAGAACGATGTGTGTGAGTGAGCGCATGCGCGCACGATCTTGAACCAGTGATGCCCGACCTTTTCATTTTATCAGAAGTGCATGTAATGGTTCATGTGTGTGGTTCTATCTGTGCATAAGAGACAGAACTCTGTCTGTCTAACTCTGTTTCAGTCCAAGTGCAAGTATTTCTGAATATGTCAGCACGCTGTGTATGTGTTTGTGTGTGTGTGTTTGTGTGTGTGTCTGTACCCCTGAGTCTGGCTTTGTGTGTGTGTGTGTGTGTGTGTGTGTGGGTGCAGGTGTGGGTGTGTGTGTGTGTCTGTACCCCTGAGTATTGCTGTGTGTGCCCATTTGTGTTTGTCTGTCAGTACTCTGCGTGTCTGCGTGGGTATTACACCCCTTGCCCACTGCATCCGTCCGTTGACGGATCTCATTGACTTTGCATTGGGGCGATCCCGAAATGCATTGTGGGTCCTTCCATTTCGTCGGCTCCATCGCTTGCGGTCAGAAGTTGAGAAAAATTTTACTTTTCAGGCTGCGACAGATCCGTCAGCCAATCAGATCGTGGCTGCGTCTGGCTCCGTCGGCAAATAGCCACTCCCCCATCTGTCAGGCACGCCGTCAGACACAGATGCAATGGGCAAGCTGCGTCAGGGTGTGTTTCAGTACTCTGTGTGTGTCTGAGTGTGTACCAGGGTATTAGGGTTGGTTTCAGTACTCTGTGTGTCTGGTTGTCCCGGAGTGACGGGGCTGCTTGGCTGCGCTCAGCAGCAGACTCCAGGCCCGGCAGCCAGCTGGAGAGACGCCCTTCAACCAATTGAAAGAATTGCTCCAAAAAAAAGAAAAACGAAAGTGAAACAACCACATCAAAGCTAATTAAATTAGCAACAATATGGCGATCGTTCAGGGACTCCGAGCTCGGCGTTGGGCTGAAGAACAGTGAGGTTCAATGGGTCATGCTCGCCCGCGCCTTTAGTAAGTGTCAAACGCATACCTCGCTAAACTCCTTTTCTGGACCTCCGGATTCTGCCACTTGCCAAAATCTCAGCAGATGACGGCAGTGCAAACAATGAAGCCCCCACTGGTGTGAATTCATGGAGAGCTCCGTGAGCAAACCAGAACCGGGCTAAACAAAACAAGGTCGTCTGCGGAGGAATTCCTTGGTCTCGGACAGCCGGGATAAATACTCGTTATCTTGAAGACAGCGGCCCGCTTTCGACTTATCTTCCCACCCTAACCTCGGGATGCCTGCGATGGGAGGCTTGAAATAACGTTATTGGCGAGGAGGGCGGGACTTTTAGTTACACAGGGTTAAGTGGTGAGGCGAGAAAGAGGGCGGGGCTTTCAGTGAACGGGTTAAGCAGTGAGAGGAGAGAAAGAGGGCGGGACTTTCAGTTACGCGGGTTAAGCAGTGAGAGGAGAGAAAGAGGGCGGGACTTTCAGTTACGCGGGTTAAGCAGTGAGAGGAGAGAAAGAGGGCGGGACTTTCAGTTACGCGGGTTAAGCAGTGAGAGGAGAGAAAGAGGGCGGGACTTTCAGTTACGCGGGTTAAGCAGTGAGAGGTGAGAAAGAGGGCGGGACTTTAATCTACACGGGTAAACCGGTGAGAGGTGAGAAAGTGGGCGGGATTCTATCAGTAACACAAGTAAAGCAGTGAGAAATGAGAAAGAGGGCGGGACTTTGAGCTACACGGGTTAAGCGGTTAGAGGTTAGAAAGAGGGCGGGACCTCAGACAGAGGGATATCCGTTTCCGTTATTGCTCTGCGACTTGTTTTGTCAAAAAACTCTTGATTCATTGTCCTTGTCGTAGTCGTTGTTATTACCGTCCCGCTCTGGGGAGTGGTGAATGGCTCACCAAGCTCGTAGGAGTAAGAGAAAGGAGATTGCGGTGCGGTAGACCAGGATAACGCTAAGATTCACAGCCCTCTCCCAGCCTAGGCTATATGTTAGACGCTGAAGACCAACAGGTTTATGTTAGAGGTCGTACTTCCACCTCTGCCTTCTAGTTCATCGATATACGGCACTGGACGTATGTGTGAGCTAGCTGCTGAATCACACTATACGACTGAACCCAATCAAACGTTAACACATGTTCTCTATATACTGTGGAGTCCCCCATGTATATATTCTTGCTCAATTACAACAGAGTAGGCCTACCTGGGGAAATATCCAGTGTGCAACCAAACAAGTTATTACAGCGGAAACCCATTAACCAAGTGTCCACTTCGGAAAAGTGTGTGTGTGTGTGTGTGTGTGTGTGTGTGTGTGTGTGTGTGTGTGTGTGTGTGTGTGTGTGTGTGTGTGTGTGTGTGTGTGTGTGTGTGTGTGTGTGTGTGTGTGTGTGTGGGTGTGTGTGTTTGTGTGTGTGTGTGTGTGTGTGTGTGTGTGTGTGTGTGTGTGTGTGTGTGTGTGTGTGTGTGTGTGTGTGTGTGTGTGTGTGTGTGTGTGTGTGTGTGTGTGTGTGTGTGTGCGACCGAGGGAGGGCTTTAACCTTTCATTATTACTTACAGCGTATCCTGATTGAAAATAAATGATATTATTCTATTATTCTCACATGATAACATCATCTCTTTCAACCTTGAGTTGCTGAAGTTGTGGCAACATTATCATCTTATTTATATCACTATAATTAATGTGGTTGATTACCATATATTGAAGTTAGCTGGCATTTAATTTCAAACATGATTGAATTTTTATTCACTCTTAATACTCTTCTACCTGCAATACAATTCAATAATTGTGGCTTCTAAAATGATATCTTCTACGTCTAACAATTGCCACAGCAGTAGGACTTACTCCCTATTTTGCTTATATTTACAAATTTCATCTTACTTGTTTGGCCATTTGTTCCAAATAGGACGATCAGTATTCAATCATCATAATGACGGACGGTAAACCCGTCTTATTTGTGTACTCACACAGCAACTCTCTTTCTCTGGGGAATAAACCGTTGAAATCCCTCAAACGTAGATGGGCCACGCTGACTATGATTAGCATTTATGCAAATCCGCTGGTTATACTAAACGAGGCAATTACCCGTATGACCGTCAAACCAGTGTCAACACGCACATTGGTATTAGATTTCCCGGGGAGGATTTGCATGTGAACATAATGAACTGCGCGCCACTGACTCACTGGCAATAAATCAAACGATCAATCCCATGAATCATAGAAAATCTGTCTCGTTAATGAGCGATCAATCGCAGAGCTGGGGAGCGATTCGTAGGGAGAGACGTGTTTATTTTCTTTATCACCGTTTTTCCCCCCATAAGCGGAGTCACATATGTCTTTCCCTAAACGCAGAGCCAATGACCTCGATCGTAAACAATGAATGGGCCCATATGGGAAATACCCGTTGAACATAAACGCAGCAGTATGGCTGCATCTTAATTTTGAGTTAATAATCATTCTATTCCATGGTGTGGAACAGGCACGTGCAGAGGGGGGGGCTATGGGTGCCCGAGCCCCTGCCCTTTTCCCTCTGAAGGACCAAAGTGCCCTTTTGAGTGGTCGTTTAAATTGTCAATGCTTTGTAAAATTACACATGAACAATTAAACGTTAACATGTGAATCAATTATTCGAGCATAAAAACTTCAACGGTAATGATATAGAAGTAAAGTTTGTACTTTGTACAAACTTTTTGTATCTGGGAAACCTTTTGAAATTGCAAAGGGAAAGCATACATCGTTATATTTAATCTGTATACTCTGTAGTAACTACTTGGCCACATGACATGGCCAAATCCGTTTCATGTCTACTCTGTCTCAGTGTCTCTGGCAGAACGGGGTGAAATTGGTTTTATATTCGACATTCGTCGATTTTCCGGGGTTGTATCTGTAATAGCGTCAAGTGCTTAGGGACCGTCAAAAAAGTGCGACGTAATTTTTTTCAATTCTTAATAACTCACTCGAAATTCATCCTATCAACATCAAACCACTTCTGATGTGTTTATGTACTCGTTTTGTAGTCCCCACTACCCCTCATTCTAAAGAAAGACTTTTAATTGTTTTTAAAAATGCAAAAGTTTTCAGTGCATGTATTGCATCCATATTTAAGGCTTTATTTTTAATAGCTCACTTGTTTTTATAGATATCAACAACAAACCACTTCTGATTCGTTCATAAACTCATTGTGGAGTTCCCACCACCCTGTGTTTAATAGAAAAACATTAAAAAATGAAAAGTCACACGTATACATTGTGTATAGTTAGGCTAATTCGTATTCAAGGCTTTTATTTTGTAATAGCTTAATTGTTTTTATAGATATCAACAACAAACCACTTCTGATGAGTTCATGAACACACATGTGCCCTTTTTTTAATTTGAGCCCCTGCCCCTCAAAGGGTCTCTGCACGGCCCTGGTGTGGAATAGAAACATCACGCTTCAAGACCATATGATTGGCAGAGGACCTGCTACAGCAGAAGACTCGTTATTTTCGAGTGGCATTGCCTTAAGGTTTCCATCACTAGAATTGAATGTATGGCCAAGAATTGCATAAAGTTAGGTGCATCTGTGTAATAGGACTTGAAATCCCTAAATGACGCTAAGAAAAGTGTAAAGTAGGTTACTCAATTGTTTTTAATGGTGTTTTAATTATGTGCTGCCTTTGTGCACTTCACAACAAAGAGAAAAAAGTCAGTTTTCTGTGCGAAGAATAATAATCAGATCCCTAATATTGTGTTTTGGCAACACTTTCAGCTATAATTAGTAAATAATTAATCAGTTTCTCTCTGTCACTTACTTATGAGAAATAACCAATAACCTCTTCTATAATATCTTTGTTTATGAGCAATTGTTTAATATTATAATACAAAACACGATACAGTCTATTTTTACGACCCCTACTCTATAACGACGCAGAGCTAAATTCCTTACGTTTCTTTGGATTTAAAGGTCTGCTGAACAACTACATCGTTTAATAGAACCAGAGATAACTAACCGCCTATTTATTGAAAGACTGTGACTGAGAATCTAATGATTACGCATAGAGGCACAGATCCAGCATCAACATGTTTTCATTCATTCTCATTTCTTGAACAGAAACATTCACCCGTTTCTATTTCCAGCCAAGAAGGATGCAGGCTATTAAAGACACCTCATACCTAACTCAGGAGACCGAAATAACACGATTGGCGAGAATGTCCGTATAAATGTGTTGCATTGCCAGAGGCATGGTGGATTTTATTTTTATATGTAACAGCAATGAAACACAAATCCTCTGCACAGATTTCCTCTCAACGTGTTTTTGAGATATTACCACGAGATTCGTGTTGTTTTTGCCATTACTCATCGCTCTTGGATTCACCGCTCATGAACTTGCAAAAACAGACTTTGAAAGAAATGAGCCACCATTCTGGTGTGGAGGGGACCATCCTCACCAAAGAGGTGCATTCTGTGGATCTGCTGGAGAACGCTTCTGGTCATATGACCCCAAACCCATTTCAGGTGAGCAGGTGCAGCCGCTGGGACTGTAATAGACAAGCGTGTGATGGCTTCAATCTGCATCCGGAACAACCGTTACGCAATGTTACACGGATGCTATTCTTCTCGGTGCATATTTGTTGGTTTGTGTGCGTGGTGTGTATATGCGTCAGGCCTGTGTGTGTGTGTTCAGGTGCATATTTGTGTGTGTGTTTTTGGTGTGTGCATATGAGTACTTTTGTGTGTGTGTGTGTGTGTGTGTTTGTGTGTGTCAGGCCTGTGGGTGTGTAACATTGCAGATGTATGTGTGTTTGTGTGCGTCAGGCATGTGTGTGCGTATTGTACCAGTGCATATGTGTGTATGCGTGCGGGTTTGTGTGTGTAGTCGTCAGAGTTTTACAGAGGAGAGCGCATCTGCTGTTTCTCAAGCAGACTGATTTTGCTTCCTCGGTTGTGTGTGTGTGCGTGTGTGTGTGTGTGTGTGTGTGTGTGTGTGTGTGTGTGTGTGTGTGTGTGTGTGTGTGTGTGTGTGTGTGTGTGTGTGTGTGTGTGTGTGTGTGTGTGTGTGTGTGTGTGTGTGCATATGTGTGTGTGTGTGTGCATATGTGTGTGTGTGTTTGTGCGTGTGTGTGTGTGCGGACTGTTGAGGAACACACACCAAAAACTCCATTAGAAGTTGGGTCATGTTGCCACCGACCCACTCTGTGTCATTCCTCAGCCTGGAGAAACAAGCCGACAGGAAGGGATCAAGAAGGCAAGACCCCCCCCACCCCTACCTGCAGCACCCAGCCCAGGAGTAACAAGAATGACAATACTGTAAATCATCCGCCACACCGGTCCACCGAGGGTATTACTATTGATAACTCAACCATTATTACCAATCACCATGTGGCAATTAAGCAGACGCATTTATCCAGTTCATCTCGCATTGAAGAACCGTGTTCCGCACTGCAGCACTATAACGTTCTTTAGGTGGCGGCTCCAGTTTTTAATCTACGCTTTGATTGTGTTAAGCCTCCCATGTCGGTCGATTTGGCTGCTTTAAGTGACTGCTAAACGTGCATCATGTGTCATGGAGGACAGAGGGTCTGTCTGTCTCAGTCTCTGGGAGTATTGCATCCGCAATAGCCATCTATATATGTCCATCTCCAGACAACCATTTGTGTGCGTATGTTTGTCAGTGTGTTTGTATGGCTATGTGTTTATATTACCTCTATTGATACTTTTTATGTTTGATTGTATAGCATTATTTTTGCGATGCACTGCATGACCAATGTTTGTGTGTGTGTGTGTGTGTGTGTGTGTGTGTGTGTGTGTGTGTGTGTGTGTGTGTGTGTGTGTGTGTGTGTGTGTGTGTGTGTGTGTGTGTGTGTGTGTGTGAGTGTCGGTGTCGGTGTCGGTGTCGGTGTCAGTGTGTCTCTCAAACGCTCTACCCCCTCTACCAACCTCTCTCGAACGCCCTGCCTCTCTCTCTCTGCTACTCTCTCCTTCTCCCTTCCTCACTCTACTCGCCTCTCTCCTACTCCCTTCCCCACTCTACTCACCTCTCTCCTTCTCCCTTCCTCACTCTACTCGCCTCACCCTCCTATACTCCCCATACCTCACCTTCCTATACCCCCCCCTACCTCTCTCTCAGTCCCCCTGTATATATAGAAACACTTTATTTACCACTGAACTCCCCTGCTTCCCTCCCCTGGAGGTCCCAAGCTGCCAGCCCCCCCACAACCACGGAGCTGGTCAAGCCGTGTCAGAGGTGAGTTAAAGTGTACATGTCAGCAAATCCCGAGCGGGCTTGTGGTTCTCCACTCAGGGTGTCTGTGGTTGGAAGGGGCAGATGAAGACCCAGCAGGAACAGACATGACTCACTGAATCAACACAAAGATAAACAAAGACACACAGACAGACAGACACACACACACACACACACGCACATATAATGAACACAGACATTTAACGGGCAGAGACGCACTAAACGCACACATACTTAAAGGCACCCAGTGCAACTTTCGAGGCTTATAAATAAACATTCAATTTCTAATCTTTTTTACACATAGTAAGTTTCAATAACTCCATACCATTACATACCGACATTCAAGCAGCAAAGATGAGACGTCGTTGTGTGGTGAGAACTGATAGAAAATCGATAACAACAACAATGCCGCCATTTTCTTTATTTTTTGTAACCTACAATAAATAAAGCAGGCTTCCAGTCAATGGAAAAATGGCTTCTCCCCACCGGCGATTGTTGTTGTTTACGATTTTCTATCAGTTCTCACCACACAGCGACGTCTCATCTTTGCTCCTTGAATGTCGATATGTAATGGTATGGAGTTATTGAAACTTACTACGTGTAAAAAAGACTAGAAATTGAATGTTTATTTTTCATTGAATGTTTACATAAAGTTGCACTGGGTGCCTTTAACAAACAGACACAAGACATCAGCATGTACATGTTTTGATCATTTTAATTGCTTACCTTTTAAAGCTTTTAGGTCCAGGTGATGACTTCATTGAGATAGCCTTCAAATACGTACTTCCCGTTAAGTTTATTAATGTTCATCGACAACAATATCACTGACAGAGATTGTGTCATATTTTACTAGTTCAATGTTGTCTCTGACAGCTATAGGCACATTGATTTGAACCTCAAGTGAATACTTTTGGAAAACTCTACTGATCAACACATGATGGGCCTTTTGCGAAAAGAACAGTGGATCTGCAGATGCCTTAACATCCTTCTTCTCGAAAAAGCCCGAGAAGAGAAGGGCAGGGAAGAAGTTGCAGCTGTAGTTTTACATATCCCATAATCGTTTAGTTTAAATTGCAGCAATACTTCAGATAGCCGAACCACTTACTTAATGTAGGAATAGTGCAATATTTTTTGATTTCTCCAGCCAATCCCAATTCTCTGTCTGGATTGCGTATTGATTTGAGCAGGAACGTGTCCTCTCGCTGCTACTCTTCCCATTCATCTTGTACCAGACTCTGCACCTTTATATCTGCATCTCTCTTTCTCTGGACTTCAACTTTCATCGGGCTTGGTAAAAAATATTCGTAGTTTTGGAAGGTTAAACATCGGATGGTTACAGCCGGATGTGGTGCAGAATGGATGAACAAATACCAATGTGGAGACGAGGAGAGTTTTTTGAAAAGTAGAATCGGATCGCGACTTGTGGATCGCATTGAGGCGAGGGACGCTGGTAAACCAAGAACGACGTATTTTGTCTCCTGATGATGGGTGTAATTACTCTGTAGACGGTTCACAGCGACCAATTGTTTGGCGAAGCAAGCGAGCCCGTTAAGGAACGGAGGATCGAGCGGGGATTCGACCGCAGGTTTTGGCATCGATCAGGGATTTG
>NC_079427.1:6657061-6674561 GCF_026213295.1 Gadus chalcogrammus | reverse complement strand
GAGAGAGAGAGAGAGAGAGAGAGAGAAGGAGAGAGAGAGAGAGAGAGAGAGATAAGTGGAGGGAGGGAGGGAGAGAGGGTGTGGATAGTTTGATGAATGTCTGGGCAGCTTGATAAAGCTTGATAGATAAACAACGAACACAACAAGAAAAGCACAATCTGAGTTGTGGACGTGGAGGACCATCCGCCCCCCCTCCTCCCCCCCTCCTCCCCCCCCTCCTCCCCCCCTCCTCCCCCCAGCAGTCGTTTCAGATAACTTTTTCCTTCCCTGAGACCCTCACTGTTAATTTAGCATTCTGGAAAACTGTTGATTTGACATAAACGTTAACTGAGTATGCATGTGCATCTTACGCAGAGAGCCAACTGCGTGAAACGAATATTTGTCTACGTAACCTTGTTTTAAATCTGTTTAGTTAATGTATTTAAATGAGCATCTACTGAGCATTCCCTCCCGTTCACAGCAACACAAGTAGGAGGACTAAATCTCCCACTTCAGCAGAAAGTGTTGAGGGAGTTCAGTCATAAAGTTGAGATCAACAGTTCAAGCTTCATGAGTCAGCCCCTGATAGCTGCAGCGCTCTGTTCTGCGTTGACCAGCGATTATGTGGAGAGGAGGACTCAGTTTGAATGGGACTCACCTTGGTGCCTCTCTAGGATGTCTGGGTGCCAGTAATTACACCTCCCCCCCCCCCCGCCCCAAAGGAGTGGGGGAGTGTGTTCAGTTCAGACCTCCATACGCTTAATCAGATCTAATGTGGGAGAGAGAGAGAGAGAGAGAGAGAGAGAGAGAGAGAGAGAGAGAGAGAGAGAGAGAGAGAGAGAGAGAGAGAGAGAGAGAGAGAGAGAGAGAGAGAGAGAGAGAGAGAGAGAACGTCCTCATGCCCCCGGGCGAGAGACACCATCATCTCATTGTTTCATTGCACAGATCGGATTCCTGCAGTATTAAACACAGTGAGTCAGAGCCACAGAAAATCATTTGTGTGCTATTCTTCTCTCGATTAGATTCCCCTAGTAACTGGTCCACTGCAGGGGCTGTAAGTGGATGGAATATGATATTGATTAACTCTATCACGCATTTGTGTGTGTGTGTGTGGTCTTGTGTTTGGTTGACATGCTTTGTGTGTGTGTGTGTGTGTGTGTGTGTGTGTGTGTGTGTGTGTGTGTGTGTGTGTGTGTGTGTGTGTGTGTGTGTGTGTGTGTGTGTGTGTGTGTGTGTGTGTGTGTGTGTGATGTTGAACTTGGTGCACGTGTGGTTAGGCTGGTGTGCTTTCTCAATTAATAAGGCTGAAGGTAAGTAACTAACTGTCTCTGAGGTGGTTGAATGAGCTGGTTTTGACGCAGCTTGAATCGCGGCAGTGTTTTTTTTTTGCACTGTGCTCCCGCCTCTGTTCAGAAGCAGACATTTTGAATGTCGCGCTCGCAATCAGATGCGCACAGCTGAAGAGATTGCGACCACCTGGAGAACAAACGGACAAGCATGACATCACCCACTGTCGCCATGGCTACGATGGCACAACATCTCAAGCATACGCACAAACAATCACACACACACACACACAGACACAGACACAGACACACTTCTAAGAACCTTAAATAATGTGACGAAACGTCTCCTGTAGAGAGCACAGAGATTGAAAACATGACAGGATTTCATAACAGCTTACGATCACAAACTGTTGGTCTGCTTTCCCATTGAATAACAAACTCATTTGGAGAACATAACTTCCAGAAATCAATGTATATATTCAACATGGTAGCACATGGAAGTCATGCACATTACATTATGGATTACCACTTAGAAGCCAATTATTGTAATCAATGTGATTAACAGTCTGGTTGCATCAGACACCGAGACAAATTGGCAACAGACCTCACATGGCTGGCTGGCGGATTGGGTCGTGTGACAGGCAATCAGTCGGAAATGAAAACTGACAGCTGTGAGGTGATTGGATAGGTCATGTTTTTTATTTTTAAATACAACATCCTGACACGGTGGATTAGCAAATGTGTCTGCCCTAGGAGCGCTTATCATGGTTAGAGGTTCAGTGATCATCGATAAGACCGAGGAAGCAGATGGCAAGTGTAGATCAGAGAGTTGTGTGAGGTGTACTTTAATAACTTTACAGCGTTATCAACCCTCCCTCACTCCTAGGACTGAGTGTCGTTGGGAAATTGTTCAATACCAGCCGCCGACGGCACTACCTGGATGGCGGGATACATGTCAAATCAATACTCTTGACACATGCTTTGAGTGTAAACACATTTTTCTACAATGAAAAAACAAATAACATGACCATCTCTCCCGCAATACTCCAGGGGATTTGAAATCTTGTCAATAACACCAATGCCCCTACCTGCGTTTCGGTTGCAATATCTAATGAATGCCTTGTTTTCACTGCTTGACTCTTCTGGAAAGCACTGCTTTTCTACAATAAATTAACAAACTTGAAAACCAGCTACCACAAGGTAGGTGTGGGGTGGTGTAGCATCTGTACCAGTTTATATTACAACACGCAACTCACATACAAGATCATCTGGGCATATAATGCCATCTGCTCCTGGGTAGCACTGGCGTGCGGCTTACAAGCTATCGTGTAATCTGTTCATGCACATTATTTGTCATCTGCCAAGAACCAAACATGCTGTACGAACTGTTTGTGTCAGTGTCTATGTATTGATGTATATTACTCAGCCGTACTTTCCCCTTTATATATTTAATAGTATTATGTCCGTGCCATATTCTGTGGACCCATATTCCAGTAGGTATATTGTAGTGTACACAGGATGTAGTATAGGATAACCCTTCTTCCTAATTTGCTGGTTTGTGCCACTTCACTTCAAGAAAGTATAACAAAATGAAACCCAGATTTAATTTGAAAGATTTAGCATAATTCTCTAGTGCTTTAATAGGGTTGCGATCTATGATTATTTTTTAATTATCATCTACTATGTAGATCTGACGTTGGCAAATACTAATTGGTTTCAATAAATAGAAGAACTGTTTGAACAATTTGACTTCAAACGTCATGCAGGACAATAGATGGGGAATAATGGTCTATGGTGAACGACTAAATACTGGCATTCCTCAGGAGAAAGCGTAGTTCCTGAACGACAATTGCTTTGCCCTTGCTAAATGATGGGCATTGTTCGAAACTGGCTACTTCAGTTTTTCCCAAAGATTCAGTTTCTTGAGGAGAACAATTATTCTGTTCCATGCCTGTAGATACTCTGTGTGAGATAATTAATAAGGGGAAGGATTTTGTATGGCCTCCATACCAAAAGTAACTGTGTTTGATCCCAAATGCCCACAGTTGTCCTAAATATCCTTAATGACATGCATCTTAAATTAAAGTTGCTTTGTATAAAAGCATCTGCCAAACAGTAAGCTACAACTCAACAGCTGCATTTGCATTCCTTTTGGTCCAATCTAAGCCCTTTCCTGTTCATTTCCTGTTTCCCGACCAATAGGGAGAAGATGCCATTCCACTCTGTGACGGCAGGGCTGCTCTACAAGGGGAACTACCTGAGCCAGTCGCTGTCGGACACCGACAGTGACGTGTTGGCCAGCATCTCTGTGGAGGAGCTGGGTGGTAAGACATCTTAAAACGTTAAGCCCAAAGCCCACAGAGCCCACATTTTTGTTTCATATTTGAAGCGTGCTACGTTCCGGCTCTGTGTGCTTTGCTCCGTTTAGAAGTGACATGACTTTATTTCTCTTTTTGGTTCACCCTTCAGAATATGAACCAGAATTTGAGCTCCCTGTGCTTTGGGCTTTAGACTCCACCTCTGGTAACTGTGCTCTCTCTGCTTCTGCTATTGCTTATACCGATTGGCTGATTTAACCGTCAGGTTGGAGGGTGATTAGTCATCCACCCACCGTATGTCTGGGGGGGACACTCCCACCCGCGAGGCCACCAGCGGATGGATTTAGAAATCGTTTGTTATGGCGAATCAGCCGCACACCTGGTGCTTAAATATGGGCCCCTTCGAACGACACCATGGCTTTCCTCTGGACAAAATGTGACTCCTCTCTCATAAGGCCAGGGCAAGAAAGACACAGTGAGACTTGACACGTTTTCATCGACTCCGCTTCAAACTCAGACCGCCGTAACCTGACAGCCATTAGTCTTTTCTCTTTTCACGAAAGCGTTGACTTGAGTGTCCACTCTGTCGGCTGTTTGGTAGTCAGTTGGCAGTCCTGTGCGTGTGTGTGTGTGTGTGTGTGTGTGTGTGTGTGTGTGTGTGTGTGTGTGTGTGTGTGTGTGTGTGTGTGTGTGTGTGTGTGTGTGTGTGTGTGTGTGTGTGTGTGTGTGTGTGTGTGTGTGTGTGTGTGTGTGCGTGTGTGCTGGCGTGCGTGCGTGCGTGCGTGCGTGCGTGCGTGCGTGCGTGCGTGCGTGCGTGCGTGTGTGTTTCCCCACACAGATCCCTAAGAACCTCGGTAGGGGTTGGGGGGGGGGGGGCGTGGGCAGTATAGGGTGAACCCAGAGAACGGCTCCTCTAACCCAACGGCACCGTGCCAGTCAGCGCCAGCTCTCCTTGTTCCCTTTGTCCTCGCTTATCTCCGCGCCAGCAGTCACACTCTGCTTCCCGCCGTCCCTTTAGTTATCCAGCCGACCTCAGAGTTATCACCCCCGGCCCTGCTTGATAAAAGCCCCTCTCTCCCAGAGTCGGGAGGGGGGTCTGAGCTCGGACGGAGAGAGCGCCTGCCGTGAGGGGATGTCCCCTTATTAATCCAGCGACGCCACATTAGGCGTCTGGTCGGCAGATTGGAGGCCGGCCGCGCTCACTGTAATAACCCAGCGGCTCTCGTTGCTGGCCGCTCGGCTGTTTTAATATGCATAGGTTTCATGCGGTGATACGTGCCAATTGAATGCGCCGCGAGGCTCATATGAAAGACAATGCGTTTTCCGGCCCAAAGAGGTCTGCTTAAAGTCGGCCGAATCCCATCCGGATTCAGCCGGAACTGTTGGCAGTTTGGATAAACAGAAGAAATTTTTATTCCATTAGGTGCCTTATTACAGCTTGTGTCTTTTGGCGGTCTGAAATCTGTTTAATACTTTTATTTGATCTGCTTTTGATGTGGGGACAGCTGTGCCAAATAAATTTGTTTTGGTTTTTCACGACAGAAAATATGTGAGCAATGTGCTAAGCGGCTCAACCACAGCCTCTTGCAGCGTGATATTTAGGATTTTGACGAGTGGGGGGCATTTATTTCAAGCTCCTCTTAGGATTTAAGAAGCCCAGGAAAGGCAAACTCTTCAAAACATCCACCACACTTTAGGTCATTTTCTATAATCGTAAGCAACAGATCTATTGATCATTCCTTCCAGGACTGCATGTTCAACAGTTTTTTGCCCGACAACAGTATATGAAGCGCTGTAGTTATTTGTTTTAATGGTGTGGAGTTCTGCTGAAACGTAGTGTCTTGTTCAGCCGAACAGAGCCCAGTGTGGACCGTACAGGAAGTAAAACATGAATGGCCCTTACGTCTTGATCACAGCTCTGACAGCGTCGTAATAGTGTCGTTTGGGAAAGCGTATATATAACACAGGACTACTGTTTGACAGTGTTGCTGGAAAGGGACATTGATTTACGAATAAAATCCGGAGCCTCTATACCGACCCTCTGTTATGTTCTTCATTTGCCATGGCACATCATGTGCGAGCAAGTCAGCAATTTTGATTTGTATTCTTTTGTTTTGTCTTTTAAGGAATAAATATATATTCAACATTTGAGTTTATAACAACACCAGATTGTCTCAAGACGGCTCTGTAGGAAAGTTAAGAAACTGGCCGTTTTCCCAGTAAGATGTTGAGCCAGGCTGTGTGGGCGACATATAGCCATACATAAAGAACCTATTTTTCATACATTTAGAACCTATTTTCTCCTACAGTACATATTTACTGTCCTCAGTCCAAAGGTCTTTGAAATGTACTGTATGTATGTCTATACAACCAAATAAACAACACAATGCTAAGATATGCAAGCATATATATCAGTGTTTTTGTTTGACTCCTGCTGTTTAGTGATCATCCTAAACAAACACATCAGGAGACCCAGCCATCTCTCGGGTGTTGTGGTGCTGGTAGTGCGACTGAATCTGTCCTAATCATAAAGATAATACTAGAGAGCTCTAGAGAAGGGGGGGGGGGGGGGGGGGGTTGGCTTGGCTCGTAGTGAATAGCTCGCACACAGAGCACTGCAGGGGGCCTCTGAAGAAACCTCAGTAGAGAACTAACTCTGAGAAACTCCTGCTTGTTAGAAGAACCTTAACGAAGAACTCTGCTATCCTTCTACCCTCCCTTGTTAATTTCTTCTGCTTTTCTATGTGTCTTTTATTAGCTTTTTATCTCTCCATCCTGCCCCCTCTCTCATTCAAATCGTACATTATCTTCTGGGGATAGGTAACTAAATTCTTCCTCATATTCTTAAGCTCCTTCCTAATTGTTTCCCCACTGTCTGCCTCCTCTTGGCTCTATGTGCGGTTTCATGTCAGACTGGATCCTGATTGGTCAATAACATTGGGTGTGCATTTTCAACAATGGACACCGCTGCCATTTTTCAGCCCTAGTTCAATATATAACAAATCCAACATTTACAACAATGTTCACATACAATTATCCTCCAGAAATGTCCTTGCGCACGCTTAAACAATAGCTGATTAAGTTGATAAAACGTTATGGATGAAAGTATGTGATTTGCAATAACGGTTGGTAACTGCGGGTATACAGGAATAAACCACCCTGGGTTGGTTCAATATTGTTCCATATCGGTTACACAGTATACACAAACGCATGTTTTGCATTCTGTATTCAAACAACAACAAAACTTACAATTTGGAGATTTGTGTTTGCCCTAGTTTTTCGATCCCTTCGGTGAACAAACTGAACTTTGATAACAACTTTCCCTCTCGCCCCTATGGTGTTGTGTTGGACTCCAGGGAGCAGTTTGTGTGTGTAGCTTAAGTCACATTCAAACATACAGACGATGAGAGCCTTTGTTCCATTAAAACAGCTCCCAGAGTGATACAGGGACGCACCCTACACTTCCTTTACTCCTGCGAGTGCTCCTAAAGTGTATGAAGAATGACGAGGGATGCATCTTTATAGCTTTGAACTGTGTGTGTGTACGTGAGTGTTGTGCATGTGTGTGTTTGTGCGCCTGAGTGTGATAATCAACGGTTATAACATGCCTTTGTACATTTGTGGTGGCCTTTTTAATGACTCTGTTACATAATGAATATTTGTATTCAAGTGATACAATAACTCAAACTTACTTTCTAAACTTCAACTGTATTTACCTGTGTGTGTGTGTGTGTGTGTGTGTGTGTGTGTGTGTGTGTGTGTGTGTGTGTGTGTGTGTGTGTGTGTGTGTGTGTGTGTGTGTGTGTGTGTGTGTGTGTGTGTGTGTGTGTGTGTGTGTGTGCATGTCTGTGTGTGCATGTCTGTGTGTGTGTGTGCGTGTGTGTGTGTGCGTGTGTGTGTGTGTGCATGTGTGTGTGCGTGTGTGTGTGTGTGCGTGTGTGCGTGTGTGTGTGTGTGTGTGTGTGTGTGTGTGTGTGTGTGTGTGTGTGTGTGTGTGTGTGTGTGTGTGTGTGTGTGCGCGCACCATTCTTTTAGTGTGTATGTGTTTGCATATTTGTCTTTATGTGACATCTATCGTTATCATGTGTGTGTGTGTGTGCAGGTGCGTGTTTTTTTTTAAGTGTGTGTGTTTTTGTGTGTATTCTGCAGCAGAAGCTGAGGGCTTTAGTGAAAGCAGGGGCTGTGGTTAGGGGGGCATTTTCAAGGGCCCGTTGGAAGTTGCTCTGTCGCATGCAGAACCACACACACACACACACATTCCAAACCAATTGTATTTACAACTCAGGACAGCCTTTTAACAATGGGATTCCTGTGATTTATAACAGGCATTTTCTGAAAAGTGACAGTTGAAATTGTTTTTCAACAGAAATATCATGGTTCATTTGTCCAGTGTAAAAGCAGACCAATAAAACGTTTTGAGGATTGTTGTTTTTATTAAATACACTTGAACATACAATGAAGTCGCAGACAAGTAAAAAGCATTCTTCATGAAATACAAGGTAAACCCTAACATAATTATTATATATTTTTTTTACAAATAACACCAAACTAAAGATCTCGGTTTGTAAAATCATCAATAATATGAATAAAGTTTGATATCTTTATTATTAGACAGAAATGAACCACCTGGAGCAATGACTTTAATATCCTTCAAACAGATCTTTTGTGAGTTTAAGGAAAACATTTAAAATGGCCGACCAGGGAAATGGGACAGAGTGTGAACAGGGTGGAAAATAAGAAGTTTATTGGATTTGTCTCTGTGTCTCTGTACCCGCGTGATAAAGACCACCAAACCGTCCCTTTTGTTGCTCTTCGGAGAGAAAGCCATGTATTACATTCACAGTCTCAAATTATTCAGTGTTCAAAAGTGTGCTCATGCATGCCATGCAATCATTGAGGTCTTTTGGAGATGTGAAAAAATACACAAGCTGTCTCTCTCCCTTTTCCTCTTCCTCCCTCTTCTCTCTCTTTCCCTGTCCTCTGCCCTCTCTCTTTCACTCCTTTCCTCTGCTTGTTTTCTATTTCTCTCTGTTCCGCTCCCCCTCATTTCTCTTTCATCCCTCCCTCTCTCTCTCCCTCCCCTCTCCCTCTCTCTGTCCCCTGCCCCCTCAGTTTAATCTCTCCCTCTCTCTCTCTCTCTCTCTCTCTCTCTCTCTCTCTCTCTCTCTCTCTCTCTCTCTCTCTCGCTCTCTCTCCCTCTCTCCCTCCCTCCCTCTCCCTCTTTCTCCCTCCCTCTCCCTCCCTCCCTCTGTTCTGTGCTGGCACATTTATGAAACATGCGTTTATGAGAGCTCATCAGTGGATCCCGCTGACTGGCTTCAGCGGGCACTGGGCTTCACGCGGTGGCGTCGGGGAACCAGTGGTTGCTGACTCAACTGTGTACTTTTTTTGAGAGGCGCGTTGGCGTCGCCATAGTGACAGGGAGCAGACAGGGGAAATGCAATATCAATTTCACTCGCAGTGCGACAGCTCATTGAGCGGGCGCAATGTGGTCAGTAATGTGTTCACACGTCGATTAAATGTATATTTATATATACGTATATATATATATAGTATTCACAAATTCTGTATCGACAGGAGAAACTTTTGGCTGATCTGTTAAGGCTTCATTCATTACTTTGTTGAAATATTTGGCCATTCAGTATTCAGTACAACGTATACATCCATACTCACAGTCAAGCCTATATGCAATATTCAAGTATACTAGAGTATATTCCCATATTCATATAATTAAGAATGAAACATTGCTGAGAAAATGGTTCCATGCAATCAGGCTTGGTTGCTCTCGTCTCCTTTCAGCCAATTATATAGTCTGCAGTCAATCAATCCACATCTCTGCTATGATTGGTCCTTTAGTAATTGCCCCTTGTAACCGTGTATGATGGACAAATGATAAGCTTGGAGATTTACAGAGTTTTCAGAACTCATTTTAAGGGCAGCAGGAGGAGTGGGAACACACACACACACACACACACACACACACACACACACACACACACACACACACACACACACACACACACACACACACACACATTCAACTTTGTATCAACATTCATAGCTTGGCTCTGGTGTGTGTTTGGCCAGAGGCCAGGCTTTATGTGGGCTTGCTTGTTGTGTTCAATCTCTCTGGACTGAGGCACTTTAAAACGTACTATGCCAAGGTAGCATCTATAAACACCTTACACAACACACGCTGTGTTTCAGGTAACGCACTGCCTTTGCATGCCGCAATCTCCATAGCATCTGTTTGGAAATGTATTACCGGTATATAGTTCATATTTATATTAGTAGTATGAGTATACACATTTTAATGCGTGCGTCAGTATAGTCACCAGACCACAGACCACAAACCTGTCTACATCCTGTTGTAGTGCAAGCCATCAAAAACCACTCGAGATAGAAACCGAGTCACTTTGAGTGACTATCACAAAAGCAGAGATTATAGATGAATAGATGGACGGATAATGGAAAGACGATGTGATTGATGATGGATGTATGGATGGATGATATATGGATGGGTGAACAGAGGTGAATGGAAGAGAGCGAGAGTGGCTGTCGAGGGAGAGAGGGAGATTATGAATTGACGACAGGGCTTGATCACGTTAAAGCAGTAGAGCGAGGCCCCAAAATCACATCACACACACTCAGAACCTGTGAGGGGAGGGTGGGGAGCGAGAGGGAGAGAGGGGGATGATGGAAGGAGAGCGGGCGAATGGATGGATGGAGAGGAGAAGACGAGGGGAGAAGGGACAGAGGGAGAGAAAGAGAGGGAGAGGTGGGAGGGAAGTGTGTAAAACGATGATGATGAATGGCAGAGAAAGAGCAACATAGATTAAAAAAAGTTTTGCCGTAAAGCCCAAGGAGAGAGACCCCCCCCCCACAACCCTATCCCTCACCACAGAGGGAGAGAGGAGGCACTGGGAGGCTAGAGAGTAACACAGGTGATATTCTTCTCAGGGCATCACAAGCCTTCAAACCCATCAGGACTTTAACGGGAAGGGAGGGGGAAAGAGAACTATAGAGAGCGATGGATAGGGAGATGAATAGTTTTTGTGAGTGGGGGTTGATGATGAGATACACTTTATGGTTCCCAGAGGGGGAAAGTGGGTTTCACAGCAGCAGAATTACAAGTTGTAAAATAATTCAAAAGAGATTACATTTTGTTATTGTTACATACATTGTCTATGGAAAGAGAGAGGAAGAACCAGGTGAAGGGAGACGGGTGAGGGTAAGAGAGAGAGCTAGAGGGGGGAGAGGGAGAAAGGGTGAGGGTTTATGGGGGTTGTTTGACTGTGACCTTTTATTGATATCTGCTTCTTCTTTACTCTTGTATTTAATGTCTTTGCAAAGAGTAATTTAGTGTTCAGAAAAGCATGATCCAATCGATCATTAAGAGAGCGAGAGAGTAGAAGTGAGAGGGTATTAGAGAGATAGAGAGAGAGAGAGAGAGAGAGAGAGAGAGAGAGAGAGAGAGAGAGAGAGAGAGAGAGAGAGAGAGAGACAAACATACACACAGTTAGAACGATAGAGTATAGGTGAGAGTGTTCAAGAAAGAGAGAGAGATGTTTCCAATGTGTTCCTGTGTGTTCCTGAGCATGTTCCCATGTTGTTTGTTGCGCAGAGATCCGCGAGGCGTTCCGGGTCTTGGACCGGGACGGGAACGGCTTCATCTCCAAGCAGGAGCTGGGCATGGCCATGCGCTCCCTGGGGTACATGCCCAGTGAGGTGGAGCTGGCCATCATCATGCAGAGACTAGATATGGACGGTGAGCACACACACACACACACACACACACACACACACACACACACACACATGCGCGCAAGCACACACATTATATGCATCATTGTATGTCAATTCAATCACATGACAACACACACTCATCCCATATCAACGCACTACTCACTCACTCACTCACTCACTCACTCACTCACTCACTCACTCACTCACTCACTCACTCACTCACTCACTCACTGGCTCACTCACTCACTCACTCACTCACTCACTCACTCACTCACTCACTCACTCACTCACTCACTCACTCACTCACTCACTCACTCACTCACTCACTCACTCACTCACTCACTCACTCACTCACTCTCTCACTCATCACATGCCAAAACAATCACACCCATGCTAAACCAAATGCATCAATACCTATAGTTATACGTGTTTGGTCTGCCTGCCTGAAACACAATACATGACACACACTACGCACCATTAGGTAAACAAACAATCGCTTCTTCCAGAGACATAACCTGACATACATTGAACCATGATTGAAGTATATACACACATAACCACACACACACACAAACACACACACTGTTCTTCCACGCGTGAAAACCATTTCCTGTTTGTATTTTCTAAGATAGTGATGCACGATCATCAACCGGAACGAACGTGAATGCATACATTTCACGCTCGCCTGCACCACGCATGCCGCGCGAAACATCAGTGCACACACGTGTGGCTGTATTCCCCGTTGAGGTGATGATCAAGTGGCCCATGGATGTGTGTGCGCTTCATAGACAGCATGTACCCAGTCAGTCCCCAGAGAGAGTGAAGCCAGAGGGGAAGCTGTGTGATTATGATTATGATCTGCCGATCGGGGGAGAATTGATTCAGAAACACCGTTTCAGTTTCATCATACAGGTAGCTACGCCTCACTCATAGAGGAAAACACAGACTGAGCTGGAGATGAATCCAGACCCGCAGTGAGGAAACATTGCATTACTGGATTCCAGGGGGTCGCAGGTATAAAGCACAAGGTATAAAGTTCGATGTTTTAGATAGAGTTAGATCGAAATGTCGGGTACATACAAGGAGTCCTGCCTAATGACTCGTACCCACGAGCCAACGACCTCATATAAACGAATGTGCTGCGACACCAGTGGCTCCACCAGGCAGGAACCTGGGTCTGGTTCTGGCTTTGATGAACACAGACACCGAGAGCAGTCCATCTCTACCTTATATGATTATACGTTATATGATATGATTTCCTCCTGAGGAATTGTGTTTGGCACAATCCTCGATATGCATTATGTAAATGTGAGGCACTGCGAGAAGGAGAGATGGCTAAAGGCTTTTGGACTTTTCCCAGAGTGACAGGAAGATCTAGTGTTTAATGCAGATCGCCTAGACGGGCACTCTGTTTCACTCCTTAAGTATTTAGGAGTCATTCAGCAGATGCTGTTATCCCATGCAACTTAAAGCACCTTTTAGATGCAAGTCATTATAGGAGCAGGCAGGCGTTAGGGCATCTTGCTCAAGGATACCTATGGGTTAGGCTGTGGACACTGGGGATCGAACCCAGAACCTGTTGGCTGTGAATACCGTTCTCACTGAAGCCTTTCCTTCAGAGGTTCTGGTTCCTGAGCCCCACACCTACTTACTACTTACAAAAGACACCCTGGTGTTTGATTCCGAACGGAACATTTTGATTTTCAGTGTCAAGGTCGCCTTCATACATTTCAGTCCTAAAGGTCTTAAACATTAAATATGACCGACAAGTGATAGACTTCCGTTTTGTTGATATCTTTGTTGAGGTCCGCTGTAGTTCTGGTTCCTTTGTCGGCCCATATACACGTTTATAATGTGCGTCCGGTTTGGCAGTTTTATGTAACATATTATGTCACCTTTGGTTGCACGGATTCCCCAAGCTCCTGCTCCTAGTGAACTAACAACGCGGTCTCCTTCTCTTTCTGACGGCCATTTTAGGCGATTTGTTCTGCATAAACGAATGGAAGCGGGGGAGAGATCTCAGACAAGAGATGAAAGTGAATGCTTTATGTTGCTGTAAATATAAACATTACTGAATATAAAGTAGTACATTCCGCCCAGAAGACTGCAGTCCTCTGTGTTAATGTGAGAGAGAGAGAGAGAGAGAGAGAGAGAGAGAGAGAGAGAGAGAGAGAGAGAGAGAGAGAGAGAGAGAGAGAGAGAGAGAGAGAGAGAGAGAGAGGAGAGAGAGAGAGAGAGAGAGAAGAGAGATGAGAGAGAGAGAGAGGGACTGTAAGTAAGAGAGAGAAGGCAGTGGCGGTGAAGGTCATGAAATGCTAGCAGTAGGAAGAGAAGTAAGAGCTCAAGTGAGAGAGGTGAGAGAAGACGCCTGGCCTTTTAAGATGGGCTAGTAGTCACACTCTCTTAAAGAGCTTGCCAGTCTGGGTGATTCAAAGCATTAAAATCATCTCTCCTTGCTTCCCCGAAAGCCTCTGCTACCAATACCAATATAATTTGTGTAAATTGCTTTGACAGATCGATTCTGCACTTCCATCTTTAGAAATCTTCACTCCAGTTCTACTGGTTTTGATTTAGTTTGTTCGGAGACAAACTCATGATAAATGCTCTTGGGCAGAATTGGCACTATGACAGCCAGGAGAGACGGTTATCATGGTTTACTCACCCGGACCAGTGTTAAGTTCTTCTATAGTCATACATTATCATCAATAGAATATCACTGCGATGCCAAGTCAATCTAGCATGAATAATAGTATGAGGGTCGATACTAATGTATTATCACGTTACCTTTCACATTTCCTTACGGTACGTTACCCGCAAGGCGGATATCGGTGAACGCCTGTGATGTATGAAGGAAAACTAGGAACTTAGCCTTCACTGTAGACAAGGACCAAGCAATCCTGTGCTTTGTTCTAGCAACACCACCAAACATTTTGCTTTGTTTAATAAGGATATTGATTTGTGAATACAAGCCCAGCAATTTTAACAGCTTTAATAATTGATGAAGGGCAGGATATTTATTTGTATTATTTATATACCCTTCAAACATAATGGAATTACATTTTAAAGAAATATAAAGGACAATCGTCAAGGGCCCTGGAGAAGCAGTAAGCAGAGCTGCCCAGGGCGACCTTAAAGCTCCCCTGTCCTCATAACACAGAAAAGGTTTAATAAACAATCAGAATCATTTTATTTCCGCCTTATGGGGGTTGGCAAGGACAGCAAAGAGGCAATTTTTGGTTTCATCAATCGCTCGGAATGGGGTCCAGCCTGTTGCTATGGCGATATTGTTATTATCTATCTCTATGAAGACGGCCGCTGTTCAACTTAGTGAAATTCTTTGTAGGCGGGTTCCTGATCGTAGTCACGTGCACGCTCATGTTCCTCGTGCACGGTGGCTACAAAAAAGGCGAGCGCTGATCAAAAGAGCAGAGCTTCAAAGGGAAGCTTGCCAGCCTAAGCAGCTGAATGGGAAACCAGTTCGAGGGTTGTGACTGTATCTCAGCAAGCAATGCCGTTCAGAACCGATGCCTCCTTTCCGTACATCGATCGCCGGGCGCCTGCAGTGTCCAGGTCTCCGTCCGATCACTGTGAGGAAGATAGGTTATCTGTTGGTTCTTGTCTGTGTGTCGATGTGATAGCCATGGACCTTTGTGTGCCCTTCACGCTCTCTGCTATGCTCTTAATCTAGAGTGAGTGCCTTTGTCTGCTCAATCAGTTGTTGTTATTTTTGCTGTTAGGTTTTTGGAGCAAAGAGTCAATCGATGTTCGTTTAGTTTTTCTGTCCTCCGAGACTGGCTGAGGGTGAAGTGTCCTTGAACTGTTGTCGACGGCTGTAGAATACTTACAAATACAAACGCATCAGAGATCACGTGTTATCTAATCGTTTGTTAAGGTAGGCTAACAAATGTAATAAATCATTCCCCTTTTTGGTTCAACAGTGTTTACACTATATACAGTGAACATTGCACTTACAACCATGGTTAAGAGAAGTCTTCCCAACCTGTAAATAAGACTTTCAAACCATCTCATTCAGAAATCCTGAAATGTGCACAAAAAGCACAAATTAGCATAATGTGTCCTCATTTTGACCCCTAATTAGATATGTGTGTTTGCCACTGCTGCAGGCCCCCCCCCCACCCCTCCCCTCCCCCCCCCCCCCCCCCCCCCTGTGGCCGCAACCCCCAATCTGGAACCACCTTCAGAATAAGAATAGGGATGGGTGTGTTTGGTGAGGAACACCCTGTCCGTTCTTATCGCTCTCCTTCTATCCTCTCCCTGCAATCCATGATCTCCGCACTTTCTCCTGGCCTGGCCTTCACTTACACACGCACACAAACACATCCACACACACACACACACGCACGCACACACCGCACACACGCACACGCACGCACGCACGCACGCACGCACGCACGCCCGCACGCACGCACGCACGCACGCACGCACGCACGCACGCACGCACGCACGCACGCACACACACACACACACACACACAAACACATCAACACACACACACACAACGCACGCACGCGCACGCACGCACGCACGCACGCACGCACGCACGCACACACAGCACGCACAGCACAGCACGCACGCACGCACGCACACACGCACACACGCACACACACACACACACACACACACACACACATGCACGCACAAACCTGCCTGCGCGGCTACACACACACATACTCTCAGGCATTCATCCGCACACGTAACCATACATACACACCGACATGCACAGAGAACTGCATATTCATGTGCAGGGAGGCGATCAATGATAAATTCTGTTGCCACGGTCACCGCCTCCACCAGGTCAGGTGACCGAGGTCTACTCTTTATTTTTCAGGTCACTTTACTGTTAGTGTTGTGGGGGCTCAGGGAATTTCATCATATAGGCTACTTACAATACTTATACTTATATGTATAAAATATAGAAGTTAACTTCTGTATTTAACTATTTAAGTGTTCAATAGTTTAAGTTTAACTGTGTTTTTGTTTTCATTTCAATAAAATATGTCGAAGAATAAGAGTCGTTGGTTTGTCATGTGACATAAAACCACATAACACCACAACGTTAAAAAATAAAGGTATTTCCCATCATTGAATTGTTTTAAAACGGCCCTGATGCTTAGTACTGTGTGAACTGATGTGGTTCCTCCCTCAGGCGACGGCCAGGTGGACTTTGAGGAGTTCATGACCATCCTGGGACCCAAGCTGCTGTCGTCCGAGACCAGAGAGGGATTCCTGGGCAGCACCATAGACACCATCTTCTGGCAGGTAGAAGGCTCCCTGACGGCAACCCTCCCTCTTCTCATGCTCAAATCTGCTGTGTCTTTGGTTGAGTTTTAACATTTTCGTCGACATCACCGTCGTTTATCGACCTTATGGTGATGTGTTTTGAACAACAACACCTACGGAGATGTGTAGTTGTACCTCAGAGTCAGATTAGATGTCTGTAATTCTCACACACATTGTGTGGAACAGCTATTGGAATTGGGATTGGAATGCGTGCGTGTGTGCGTGCGTGTGTGCGTGCGTGTGTGCGTGCGTGCGTGTTGACCCGAGTGCTCGCCTGCATGAGAGAGAGACAGATCCAGGTGAGCATTTCCGAGGGGTTGTATTGTCCTCGTGTAAAGACGTAAGGGTGAGGAGCAGAGATCACTTTTCACGGTTGGTTATGAAACATTACATCTCCCCTGTAAACGCGTGTCCCATGACCTGCTGAGGTTTGTGTGTTCCTCCCACGGCTCTAGTTCCAAGAATCACTTTCACCTGTCAAGATGGCTTCTGGGCAGCTGCGCCAGGAGAGAGTGTTCATTCACTGGCTTTATTTTGATTTGGCTTCGGTTGTGCTGTTTGTTTTTTATTGTGTCTTTGTTCCTTGGCGTTGGTCGGATGGTTTTGCCGTCTATGTGGGGGATTGTTTTGGTTGCGGCCCGCCTCACTTACAACTGTCAGTGAGGTGTTTACAGGTCTGTTGAGTTGTGTACATTTGGGCATGCGATACTGAGAGAGAGAGAGGAGAGAGAGAATGAGAGAGAGAGAGAGAGGAGAGAGAGAGAGAGAGATGAGAGAGAGAGGAGAGAGGAGAGAGAGAGAGAGAGAGAGAGAGAGAGAGGAGGCGGGAGGAGGGAGAGAGAGAGAGCGGGTTGAGGGAGAGGAAGAGAG
>NC_079427.1:6601660-6656961 GCF_026213295.1 Gadus chalcogrammus | reverse complement strand
TGTAAATGCTAGCTGGGTGGGGGGATTGAGTGAGGAATTTGTTGTTCAGAGCAGCTTTTAGAAACCAAGGTGGATGCTAGCTGGACAATAGGGGCTGGGAAAGGTTTCACAGTGGGACTGGGATTTGCTTTGAGAAGACCTACAAAACAAAAATGACTCAGTTAAAAACATTAACATTTGTTGAATTTGTAAAGCACAGTAGGATAACGTAATTGTACTATTGATTGTGCATTACATTTCATCCATGTAGACGTATACCTTAGCTTAATCATCGCAACATCTAGGACACTACGTTATTAATATTATGCTAATGACATTATTTTATGATTGGTGTCGATGTAGGGGTAGTTGTGCCGTGGAGGGCTGTATGCTATGTGAGCGGACACGCTAAACCCTTTCTGGACCACAGCTTCAGTCCACACTGGGTTGTATCAGAGCTACACTGACTATCAGAATGACATTTATCAGTTTATTACGTTAATTCCTCAGGGCCACCATGAAAACTAAAGAAGCACAGATACTTACCTGTATCATGAGAACATATACTGAGACAATACTTTTTCTTTGTTGCAGAACAAAAGGTTTCATTTGGCACAAAGTGATACTTTCACTCTAGACACTCATGATCACAAAGTTTTAATTGAGTTATTTTTGCATACATAAGACAATATGTATAAGACAAAGTATATAATTAAGATAATTACTATTACAAATAAGTAGGCATAACATATCATCTGTGATTCGATCACAGGATTTGATTGGATCATTTGAAAGGAGTGTGTCTTACTGTGATCAAGGAAAATACAAATAACTTTAGCTTGAGAAACTCACGATACACTACCGTAAGTGTGTTCCGTTAGCCTTAGACATTAGCCTTAGTGGGCTTGTACTGTACGAGGGGAAGAAGAAATGTGATGTTTGTCGACTCAGTTTCAATGACTTACTAAACTACACCCTTTTGAATTATATTTATCTTTACCTTTTTCCACAGTTCTGACAAATAGCCTTCAAACGTGGCAATGAATTATTATTAATCCTTAACAGCGTATATCACTCTTGCGCTAGCATTCTATCACAGATGCAGGCCACTGCTTATTCATGGTATAACCCCTGAGTCATAAATGGACAGGATTCACACAGGAGTCTCTCCGAAGACTGAGTGGTGGTAGACACCATTGTCCAGTGTCATGGCCCTTTGTTGGCGGGGACATCGATACGGGACAGTTGGCCGGTGAAGTGTTACCATCTCCCCCAACCTGTCGCATATTTACCATAAGGTCCTCATCAATGTTTCAGCCTGGCAGCCTTTGTAATGTTTCCAACACACACACACACACACAACCACACACACCCACACACACACACACACACACACACACACACACACACACACACACACACACACACACACACACACACACACACACACCACTGATAGGATAAAGTCACAGGCAGCAGCAGAATACTGGAAGGCTTTTTTATGGTTTGGAGTTGGTCCTGGTTATTATTGGCTTTACACGAGAGTTAGGAGAGCGGTGGTCTTTTGTAAACATATATGTTTAATCTCCAGTCAAGTTAAATACCAACGTACTTCCAGATCTTAACACAACAATTGGGTCTTGACAAACTATTGTGGAGGGGGGCTTCATTGAGTGGGGCTTTTTTTTTTTACAAATCCTGACAGGTCTCCCCATATTTTCAGGATAGCTCATCGGTATAACTAAACCAACAGGTGTTTTGACCTCGCCCTGTACTGGACTGTTATCGACGGGGGGCTGCAGGGTTGCGTCCCTGCAGCTAATTGCACAGAGCGCGTGCGGTTAAGTAGGTGGTAAGTATCCTGTGGGATAGCATGTCAGCAGGCTATTCTTACCCACACACCCTACACGTATCTTGGGCTTGTCTTCGCCCTGAGTCAGCAAGGTGTTGCACCTGATGGATTAAGCAGCTAGGCTCACCTCATGATTACAGGTTCAGAGGGTCACTGAGGGGCTGCCGTGAGGGGGATGAAAACAGCGACAGGCACACAAAACTCTTGTTAAAAAAGAACAACAGTATTTTTGATGGAAACGACTCATGAGTTTTGCATTTGTACAGATACACATATACACCACACTATTCATGACCCACCCCCACCCCCCCCCCCCCCCCCCCCTCTCCTGGGGCATCGACACAGACATTGGTATGACTGCAGGTCAATCATCAAGTCACCCGTCCACTAATATTATATGAATCCATCGTACACATCTCTATTACCCTGGTTGAGTTCCTGGACGATGGGACAAGGTAAAAAAAAAACATCTTAAAAATATTTTTACAGACTCACAGAACCATTTTAATTAGCAACACCAACATTACACACGAGTAGCTGTGAAAGTCACGGGTAACATCATAAAAAACCTTTTTGATTTTGTTTTTGATACTGAAAGACATCGAGGGTTATTTATGTTCTCTGTTGTGATATAAATGCAATACTTTTGACTGAAATAACAAAAACTTCATAACGTTATTTGTCATCAAAAAAGAAGCAGCAAAGTTGCAGCAAACATTTTGTTTTGCTCCTGTCAAAATGAAGATGCATCAAGCATAGTTCGGCCCGGGGCCAAACATCATAGCGATTGCAGACATTCCTAACCGTTCAAACCTTCAACACGAGCCCATCCTTCATCTTGGCGCCCTCTCGGAGTCTTCCTGGTCCACACTGGACCAGTCTGTCCCTCCTCCCTCATCCACCCCAATAGTCTCTTTAAACCACAACCACAACAACCACAACACAACTGAAATCACCGTCTCACACGTAGCCTTCCTCTCAAAGCCGGGCGCCGGGGGCGGAGCGCGGCGCCGAGTAGGCCATGCGCGACGGGTTTGTACCGGGTCTCCGCGGGGGGCAGGTGCAGCACAGCAGCGGCCCCCCCCAGTATCAGCATGGCGGCGGCCGCCCAGGCCGATGTACAGCGCGGCACCCAGCTCCCGGCGTCTGCGCGTCGGTGATCAGCGGGTTGTAGAAGTCCCTGATGATGGTGGTGGCCGACCACGACACGGGGATGAGCTGCATCACGCCCGACACGATGAAGAACACCCCGGAGACGATCATCACCTTGCTCTTGACGCCTCGTCCTCGATGCAGTTGGTGCACTTGGCGCCGGCGATGCCGATGAGCACGGCCAGGATGGCCACCAGGATGGCGATGATGGTGAGGGCGCGGGCCGCCTGCAGGTCCTGGGACAGAGCCAGCATGGAGTCGTAGACCTTGCACTGCATCTGGCCCGTGCTCTGCACCACACAGGTCATCCACAGGCCCTCCCAGATGATCTGCGCCGTCACGATGTTGCTGCCGATGAAGGCCGTCACGCGCCACATGGGCAGGCGCGCACGACACGATGGCGATGACCCATCCCAGGATGCACAGGGCGATCCCGATCAGCTCCAGGCCTGCCGACATGGCGTCTGGTCTGCCTGGTCTCCGATGGGTCTGAGTGCCGGTGGTGGAGGCGGTGGTGGTGGTGGTGGTGGTGGAGGCGGTGGTGGAGGCGGTGGTGGTGGCGGTGGTGGTGGTGGTGGTGGAGGTGATGGTGGTGGGTGGGGGAGCAACCGACGAGTCAGGCTAGTAGAGAGGGAAGCCTGGTTTTGTCCGTGCGCTGTCCATGATCTGCATGCTGGAGTTCACTGTGCTAACTTTATAGGTAGGTCAGGTAAAAGGGGCAGGGCTTCAGGTGGTGACGTCACAGCCAGGGGAGAAAGAGTATGCTTTCACGGAACTGGGAGGCTCTCTGCTATCAGCTTACTGAGACTGGACAAAGGAATGGACTCCTTCCTGCGCTGGCCATTGCTCCAACTATGGCAGACAGGGCTGGAGGAATATGATGACGTTGTATTCCTCGTGTTCAGGAGGGTGCCTAGTTGGTGTCATTTCAATCAGGTTCAATGTTTTATGTTCTAGAGAAGTGTAAGTGTATTTTTTATGTTTTCCTCTGTATCTGAGAGGATCAGTGTGTTTTGGCCCCTGGGACACAGTCTGTGAGACACAGGGGGGGGGGCTGAGAGACACAGAGAGGTACCGGGTTGATTAAGTTCAGCAGTGGATAAAAGTCGATGTTCCCATGTTTTGCTTTGGTTCATGAGTCTCTCTGGTCGCTCAGAACAAAGGACTGCTGTGAGTTTTCAGATTTGATACCAAACACGCTTATTAATTGATCATTCAGTGAACTGTAAATAAGCAGGGCAAATGGTGGAGTAAAGTCTCCGATTGGATTGTAGTGGATGTCTGTTGCTATCGGCATGTGTTGGACATCCTTTGGACAACCCTGGTCATGGTGAAACTTTACCCCACCGCCTTTATCTCCCCAATTATTTTTTTGGAAAATAATAATTTCCATCCAACTCCCTTCAATCTATTTTTTTCCATTCTTCTGAAGTTAAAACAACCCACCTGTCTGTCTGGCGTTCTGTCCTCCAACTCCGTCCATCCGTGATTCGAGTGCCCTTGAGATTCCTCGGGGTCGGGCGGTTTTCTTTGTGGCCCAGTAACCAAGGCAACGGAGCATGCCCCCCAAACATTCTATGACCCAATGTTGACAAGCACACCCCCTAGCACTCGCCCCTACCCCCCTTCCCCCATCGACAGAATGAAACAGCCTCATTGTTTGAACAGAGGGTGGAGATAAAATAAAAGGTACCTGTAATCATGGAGGCTGAAGACATATGGGAGACAGTGGAGTGGGGGGAGGAGGGGGGGGGGGCTGAGAGACACAGAGAGGGACTGGGTTGATTAAGTTCAGCAGTGGATAAAAGTCGATGTTCCCATGTTTTGCTTTGGTTCATGAGTCAGTCTTGTAGCTCAGAACGGAGGAATGCTGTGAGTTTTGAGATTTTATACCAAACACGCTTATTAATTGATCATTCAGTGAACTGTAAATAAGCAAGACAAATGGTTGGGTAAAGTAAAACCTTGCAGTTCTTGTTGTACACAACAGACTATGAAGACCACCTCTGTTTCCCTAAATTTGGATTTCAATATTGAAAAATAGGGTTTTCAAACTTTAATGAAGTGTGCTAAAAGATACCAACCCAGGAGAGCTAGACTCACTCCAAGTATCTCCATGACAACAACATTCATTTTGAGAATATTTCTCTGTGTGCAGATGCTACTTGTTTGAAGATGGCTTCTCCGGCGTTTGCCTTTCTTGGACATGGCTACTTCTAATCGGAAGGAAGTCTGGCAGTTTATTCATTGATGAAAGGGGTTCAAATGTTTTCCACAAATACTTTGAATGCCAGCTCTCCCCAAACGGTTCGGGGTGAGGAAGAGTGCAAACAAGCAGTGAGTAGCTCAGGTCTGAAGCAGTTAACGGTTAACAGACTGAATGGTAGTTGCTGGTGAATGAATGATAATCAGTAGAAGCCAAATAAGAGTTCACGTCTTCAAGCCACACAAGTCTGGAGTCCTTTTCTAACAATGGCGTGGTAGAGTTGGTTCTCAAGTTTATTTCAATGTTATTTGTTAGACAAATATTCTAGTAACAGGAAGCTAAGACACCGATTACTATTACCCCTCTTAAAATGTAACCAATATGAATTCAGGACATTTTTTCGAAAATACCTTCTCTTTGTCGATAGGATTTTGAAAGATTAAAAGTGAAATTAATTCATATCAACACATTCTTCTTATTGTTGAGTTTTCCTTTGTTTGGCAAAGTCTTACAAAAACCTTTTCACATCAACCACAGGGGTGTTATTATTAATATACAAAAGAAAATTATTCCAAATCTAGGGGCCTGAGAGAGGGAGTTTAAGAACGAAGGTTGAAAGTAAGTGTTGCCTTTGAGGACATTTCGCTTAATTTTAAGAGAGGGGGGTTTCATAGAAAATATAATTTTTTTAAATATGATCTTTATGAAAGACAAAAAATCAATCAATCAAACTTTTAGTATGTTTCATGTAAAACAATAATACAAAATACTTTATGTTTTTGAAACACAAACACATTTTTTTATAACTATACTATAAGCAAATAATATATCTGTAAATATGCCAGCTAACAGACTCTCACAGATAACTGTGAGAATTGACCAACTGGAAACACATGTTTTCAACAACACCAGCTTGCAGAGATCAGTCCGAGCTGAGACAGCAGAGGTGTTAAATTCTTCATTTTAAAGAGGATATACAATATAATCATATCAGTAATAAAGATATAGTAGTGAATATGTGTTCAGTACAAAAATGTGGAAATTCAGATTGTAAAATGTATTTCAACCCAACAACATTTTGTCTTTCCTGAATGAGTAACGATAAGAAGCGATCTAGACGTGCCCCACTGCTCCCCTGAACCGGGGGGTCAGGGGTCGTTGGTCTTATCAGTGACCTTGTTCTGATGGTAAACACGGCATGAAAGCCCTCACCCCCTTGTTTCCACACACACACACACACACACACACACACACACATACACGCACACACGCACGCACGCGCGCGCGCACGCACACGCACACGCACGCGCACGCACACGCACACGCACACGCACACACACACACGCACACGCACACGCACACACACACACACACGCACACGCACACACACACACACACACACACACGCGCACACACACACACACACACACACACACAGACCGGACACACACTGGTCAGACACACTAATGCACACAAGGTTAGACATCTTTTCATTGTGCGGTTTAACACTGATGTTGTTTTGTTTTCCTGTTGCTTTTGTTTCCCACCTTCCTCCCATCCTGGAATGGTCAAAACAAAGCAGTTATACCGATGACACAGATTCCTAATCCACCAAGTATCTTTCTCTCTCTCTCTCTCTCTCTCTCTCTCTCTCTCTCTCTCTCTCTCTCTCTCTCTCTCTCTCTCTCTCTCTTTTCTTTTTTTCTCTCGCTTTTTCTGTTGTCATTGCCTGTGTCTCTGTCTCTGTCGCTCTGTCCTCATGGTCTTAGATGTGAAGCCCCTGTGGTCAAAGGCTGACTCTGTAGCGTTTTCCGAGAGCGAGAGAGAAGCAATATGACTTCACCGCTTTGGATTTACAAGATTACCCTAAATAGCAGAGAGTGGACGTACGGAGCAGATACAGTTGGAGAGAGTTTATGTTTGTTTTTGTGCGTGTGGTGTTCTTGGCACCCAACGCATACCTCTGCATGCCCATCGCCTCTCCTCTGATAAGGAACATATAATTTAATATCAGAAAGAATTGCTCTTAGATTACACTACGTTTCCCGTAGTGTTGATTGCTGCTTCCAGATAAAACCGAAAGCAGCAAGCCAATAGATTTTTTAAGGGCTAGGCTTTTCTGTTTAGACAGATTGTTTCCAGTGAATTGAGAGCCCAGCTTTCTGTTCCTAGCACATCACGGCACTGACAGCACAAGACACTATGTTCTGGTTACTAGCTATTTGGGTGTCTCGCAACGAAGTTGCTAGACAACCTAATGTTTTTGCATTAATTCCTATTCACCTGCCATGGGAGTCTATGGCAGCCCATAGAACCGCTTGGCCAGAAGTTACGAAATTTTGCACACAGGTTCAGGACAGCCCCATTAGCCCAACAAGCCAATTACAGGTCGCTAGCCCAACAGCTCTAGCTGTTTTGCACGTGCAAAGTTGCACATGCATTCATGTTTATAACTTTCGACCCATTTATCCAATATTCACAAAGCAGGTATAATTAGATTCGTTGATTTTCCGCCATCTTGGTTTATGTCCAAAACCTTCAAAATGTTACTCCTATCACACATTTTGTCCAATCATCTCGAAACTTGGCGCACATGATCTTCAGGCCATGCTTGATATAAAAATATCAAAGACGTTTCAAATTCAAAACTGTTTGGCCGCTACAGCCAATCAATTTGGCGGTGAAGCCGCCAAACAGGAAGTAGGCCAATTTCTCATCATCCCTTTGACATATCATAACCAAACTTGGTACATAGACCCAAGACATCATCATGGGGACACTCAATGGATTTGGTGAACATTGACCTCTATAATTAACAAAGACATGTTTTAACTCCTCTCTCTTCACATGAGTATATTTCACACATATTTTCAACGTCTGGTGATACTGTCAGACCGCCCCATATAGCTAATAAAATATTTCCCATTGGAACATCAGAAATTGGTTGCCATGTTTAAAGTTGTCAAAATCAACATTACATATCCAAAGGCCACAGATTATGTCCAATCATCAAAATTTGCCCTATATGATCTTCAGACCAAGCCGAACAAATATGCCAAACAGCATTTTGTAATTCAAAACCGTTTGGCCATGCCAGGCAATCTAACTTGACGGCAAAGTCGCCAAACAGGGAGTAAGCCTGTTCTCAGCAACTCTTGAACATATCACAGCCAAACTTGCTAGATTATGTCCAATCATCATGAAACTTGCCATATTTAATCTTCAAACCAAGCCGAACAAATGTGCCGAAAAATTTTTCTAATTCAAAACCGTAGGGATAATGTTCCGAAAACCCCTATGTATTTGTGTCATTTGTTCTGACGGGCAGACGATAATGCGCCCTTACCGGTAGGTAGGGTCATTTTTCCATTTGGTAAACATTGACGCGTACTCGCATAGTTCTTTCCACCAGCCGTCGTTATTACCGATTACCGAGACGGTCGTCATGTAGCCACCCAGCCGATTACGTCCGTCCGGCAGAATTAGCTTATCGAGTCCCATTATGCTTGACACCCACATTGCTGCATGCAGCTATATTTCTTTAATAGTAATTCTTGTGGCCGTAAACTATAGATTTATAGTTTTTGATGTCTGTTGATATTGGCATGTGTTTGCTGGTAACACCCTCCTTTAACAACCCTGGTCATGTTTTTTTTCCATTTAATACTGACATCTGGCTGATAACAGCAACCAATTTTCACAAATTCAGACTCTAGCCTCCTAGTTCTAGTTCTACACAGTTTGCGCAAGTTCCCTGCTAGTAATACTAGTGTGGGTTTTCTAATGTTGAGTCCTTTAGCTGAGGTTTCTATCCTAGTGAGCAGGTAGGGGGTAGTGCAGATCAAGGTTGCCTACTGGTCGACTGGGCATATTGGATATCAAACCCAGTACCATTCGGCCGTGTTTGGAACACCCTGACCCTGACACTTTCCTCCCCAATATACTTCTATAGGATCAACTGTAGTATGAACTTCAGGATACATTTTTGCATAATATTAGTTGATTACCGTACTACACCCCATGGCTCTAAACTGACTTTACCTAGGTTACATACGTGCTTAGGTGGATCACGTATGGTGTGCTTTTGACCATTCCGCCATTTGAATGTAATTTGTTAGAAATGCCTTAGCCATCCATCAGTTATAGGTCAGTGAAATGCAGTGGGAGGAAATCAGTTTTTTGTTGATAGCGCTTGCCACTGTATCAGACTATTTCGAAATAAGACCGCTCCTGGGTTTTTTCTGACCAATCAGGGCATCTGTTCTCGAGGAGACCATTTAGCGTGTCATTCACACGTTTGGTTTTAGGACTTGAGTCCCAAAATCATACTCTGTTTAAACCTGCAGACTCGTAGCTACAGCACCTTTAAGGTAGCGTTCACCTGATGCAGAGATGTCGGGGGATATCGAGAACAAGCTTGTTCCCCTCAGCGCTCTCTGTTCCTCGGACCTCCAGATAAGGGCTGTAAGTGCGGCACAGCAGTGGATCAATGGGGTCTTTGTGGAGGCTAGGGAACCCTGATGGAATCCTCTTATCTCTGAATGGGTTTCAGCCTCGGAGAGACGGGATACACCTGAAGAGAGAGCCCAGGCTGCTCCTCTGAAACAGACCGCCCTTTGTTTCCCGGCTGGTTTCAGTGACCTGAGGTGTAACCGAAGGCCTGCGTGGGGTGGCCAACGGACCTCGTCTTGAGTCGGACAAAATCAACTTAAGAAAAGCCCCCCCATCCACCCCCCCCTGTCCCTCCAACCGACTCGTTGACTCCCTTCAGAACACTTTCTGAAGATCTGAGTTCTTGGGGTGAAATTCTTGAATACCTATGTAATATTTAATGGGAGTCCACCTGAATAGACTGTTTTTTTCTGTTGGTAAGGAGAAGAAAGCTCTCTGACAACGGTATCACTAGCGATAGCGATTGTATCACATGATTTGATATCTGAACGTTGCCTTCATTCAAAATGTGTAATGTCTGTGTTTACATTCGTAACATACAAACCGTTGCTTATGTACATCGGGAAAAAAAAAAGACACATTTCTATCTCAAAGATTTTATTCAGATCATTAAAAAAATCTCCAGGAAGGGGAACACTGTTTACTTTTGTAGCTAGATAATAAATGTTATACTTTTTTTATCCTATTTTTATCTATTTACATACCAGCATTACAAGAAAAAGAGTGAGAGCAGAATGTACAAACCATGGGTTCCTCACGGGTAGGTGACAGGTGCTGCCTGCACAATCCATCCATCCATCCAGTCCACCTGTTCATTCAGCCCCCCCATCATCCACACTCTCTACCCTCCGATCAATCGACTCCCTCTCCCCCGCTCATCACGTCTACAACCCCCCAGTGAAGCCTTCACCTGCATCTACCTCTGGAGGTGTGTAGGGGGGGGGGGGGGGGGGGGCCCGGGGACTAAGCTAGCATCCCCCCCCATTCACACATAGTCCCTCCTGGTGTAACCGTTGACGGACGCCGTCTTGACAGCCGAGTAGTTCGCCGCCGCCGCCGCCGCCCGGGCGTGGGGCTTGACGCCTCCTCCACTGCCGGCCGCTCCGGGCGGCCTGGGGGGGCAGGAGCAGCAGAGCAGCGCGCCCCCCAGGACCAGGAGGCAGGACGCGGCCCAGCCGAAGTAGAGCGCGTTGCCGAACTCCCTCTTGCCCGTCTCCTCCAGCATGGGGTCGTAGAAGTCCACCACGATGGCGTTGGCCGTCCAGGACACGGCCACCATCAGGAGAGTCCCCGCCAGCAGGAAGGTCACCCCGGCCGTCACCACCAGCCGGGGCTTGCTGGCCGCGTCGGCGCTGCAGTTGGTGCACTTGGCGCCGGCGGTGGACAGGCCGACGCCCGCCACGCACATCACCAGGGAGACGACCACCAGGGCGCGCGCGGCCTGCAGGTCCACCGGCAGCCCCAGCATGGAGTCGTGCACCTTGCAGTGCATCTGGCCGGTGCTCTGCACGGAGCAGTTCATCCACAGGCCCTCCCAGATCACCTGGGAGATGACGATGTTCTGGCCCACGTAGGCCGCCACCCGCCACATGGGCATGCCGCACGTCACCATGACGCCGAGCCAGCCGGCCACGGCCAGGATCATGCCCAGGATCTCCAGGCCGGCGGAGTACATGGCTGAGGAGGGGGCCGGCGGGGGGGCTGCGGAGGGGCGGCGGGCCCGGGGAGAGGCTCTGGTCCTGGGCACCGCGCTGGAGGATAGAGGCTCCCTCTGTTTGGGCTCGGCCCCTCCGGAGTCGGGAAGGCGATATGGGATCTCAGCGGCTCCGGTTGTGAGGCGGCGAGCGGGTGAGGAGGAAGGGGAGAGGGTGAGAGGCGACCTTCTTTATATTGCAAAGAAGGGTGAAGGTGGAGTCAAGTTAAGCTGGCACCCTGTTTACTTCTCAATCACATTTGCATTCGGGGACAAGAGGGGGGGGGGCGGGGGGGGCGGGGGACAGGGGGGTCGGGATGAGTTGATGGACAGGTCTTTGGGTAGCCCCCCCTCCAACCCAAGGCCACACACTGATAAACACACAAACACACACACACAAACAAACGCATACAAACACACACACAAACAAACGCATCCATACACACACACACACACACGCACGCACGCACGCACGCACGCACACACACACACACACATACACAAACAAACGCATACAAACACACACAAACAAACGCATCCATACACACACACACACACACGCACGCACGCACGCACGCACGCACGCACGCACACACACACACACACACACACACAAACAAACCCATACATACACACACACACACACACACACACACACACACACACACACACACACACACACACACACACACACACACACACACAAGCACACACACGCACACACACGCACACACACACACACACACACACACACACATGCACAAACGACTTCTGAATAATTGTAAGTCCTCAATCACATCTATAGCCTATCCAAACAGCATCCAGTCCACATCGAAATCAGATCCAAACTTATTCGCTATTTCAATCCCTTTCTGATTCAGGGAGCACTTTCTTGGATCAGGAATATGATACAGAGAATCATGGAGCCAATCGGCTGCTCCTTATTCAAATGCTAAGAAAGTGACTCTGTGTGTTTGTGTGTGTGTGTGTGGGGGGGGGGGGGGGGGGGGGGGGTCATGTGACCACCTGAGAGAAAACGCCAACTCATCTTGTGAATAAGATCCCCTGGCGAGGAAACAATGGCCGACCTTGTCTAGTGACGCCAGGTACAGAGAGCTACCGACACAGGACCAAATCTCAGCTCTCTCTTCTCGGAAAACTCAAAGACATGATTGCATTCAAGGGGCAGGATAGTGTCTCCCTGCCACAAAGCTACTGGGTTCGATCCCCGATGTCTCCCCAGTCTATCTGTAGGCATCCCTCAAAGAGATGGCTCCCCACCTACCTCATTAATGACGTGGCAAAAAAGCTGAAATCACAGTAAATCGCTTTGGATTAAAGCGTCAACTAAGTAGCAATTAGTAATATTATTCAATAATAATAGAAAGATTCTTCGAGATGATCATGTGTGATAATGAGTGAATAAAATGCTTTGCACAGATCCTTTGCTTGTTGGCTTTGAATTATATGTTAGCCCTCACCTCACTGTCCTGAATGTAAACACAAAGCAGACTTGTGGAGGTGAGTCACCTTTGGGATGAACTTACTGCAGTCAAGATGCCGAATTTTGTCAACGCTGCACTTCTAAATAGGAGTTGGTTAAGGTGATCATTTGTGAAAGGGTGTTGGTTCTGAAATTGCACCCAATTATTGTGCAAGAAAGTTGGCAACAACAGCTGAAAGTACACTGTGTTACCGAAACCCATCTCTATGTTCATACAGAAACATAACTTTGAAATCTCTTTACAAAAAAACCCACAAAATAGATGTTAAATAGACACACGAAACTGCTTAATGCCCGATTTTGAGGAAGAAGAAACCCTCATCACGTTGACAGAAAGGAAACAGGGAACTTTGGTTGGTTGAAGGGGGCGGTTCTTTACTATAGTTTCAGAACCTTGTTGACATTCAGACAGACAATCAATGCCGGTGTCGCTCCCGGGTAGAGCTGTCAGGGTTGACCCGGTCTGAGGCTCTTCCTGCCAGGGTCGGAGGTCATCGAGGGTCATGATCGCCGCGGTGTGCATCACACGCATCATAACATCGGACCGCGTGATTGTTACCAAGTGCTGGAGGGGTTCAAAGACTGGCTGATAAGGACTGCTTTGGTCAGTGATCCCTCCACATTCTGTATAAAACACACCATTGGGGGGCAGGCTAGTGTAGTCTAGTGCAGGGATGGGAAACTTTCATGATAAAGAGGGCCACGATTCTTCATCATCACCATCAGAGGTCCATGTGACTGTGCACTTCAACTAAACGTCAACTGCGAGAAGCTACACATTTTTGAATTTGTTGGATATGATTTCCTGTATTCTGGTGCATTTTGGGGATGGCCACTACCAACAAAATCTTCCAGATTCGTAACCTATGTATGGTATGTTGATTGAACCAACATACATTCATTTCATGTTTTCCATGCTCAAACAGCCACATGATTGGTTAGTATTTTGATCAGTGCAAAGGGCTCACATACATCATCGTTCAATGATGTCACAAAACTGAAAAACAGTGGCCCAACATTAAGTGCAACAACTCAATGAACTCAAACCCAACAAGCATGATATTCTCTTCAGGGCAGTTGTAGTAGTTGTAGTGGCGACTTAATCGGAAATCTTTCACGACTGATGTCGCTTCTAAGCAAACTAGACACATTTGGTTTGCCTTTGAATTGTATGAACAGATACTCTGCTTTTCTTCTTCCTTGACCAAGTTTTCTGTAACTCTATTCTTTTTTCTATTCTATCTTTATATATTTTTTTAATTAAATATAAATTATGTGCGGGCCTGAGGTGAGGATGGCCCGCACATGAGATTAAGTTTTTAAATATCTGGTCTCGATATATTTAGAAACCTAATCATATCTAAGCAAACTCATCAAAGCAGAAGCGAGTATCCAAATGTCAGTATCCTTGCTACGTCTAGGCTACACAATGTTGTGATGTTAACCACGTATTTTCATCCGTTTTGGCTGCTGCATTGGAATAACAAATACATTTGAATAAAGAGTAGAAGGCTATCTGGGATGGTTATGCAACGAAATCGAATGCATGCCCCTATGTTTCTTTTCTTCTAATAGCAGCTATCATGAAATGAGGAAAGAACGGTAGAACAGGGAAGTTTTCTTTGAGCTCTTTAGACTGTGCAAGATGGCTGTAACCCTTCCTGTAAGCACAGCCTCTTGGGACACACTTTCTCCACACTGAAACTGATTAAATAAATAGGAAATGACACATTGTTTTGCACTTCGTTGTACCATTGATATTTTTGACACACTGTAGGTTGTACCCTGTACTGGATTTTTTATTTTTCATTTTTTATGGCCCTACCTCCCGCACGCTTGTACAAAACAAATGTTTATATGATTTTAATGATTTAGGGCATAAGCTCCATCAATTTAAGATAGTTTGACAGAAAAATACAGACTGGTGAAATCAAAAACTCTTGTACAAATTAAATGTTTGATGGTTTTAAAGTAAAGTAAAGTTTTGTGCCCCTCTTATTAAAGACTGGCCCCTCCTTGGCCCCCCTAGTAATGTGTCTAGAACCGCCACTGATGCAGGCGCATTAAACGAAGACGGGGAGCGATGGTGTGATATACGAGAGGAACTTTCCTCACGTGCCAAGCCGCGAACGAACCAGCTTGGCATTGTAAAAAGGCTTTTGACCTATTTTGGGAGGCGGTACCGAGGTTGGGAATTTAACCCTTTGAGTACCGCATGAGGCGCTATTTTTTCGTTTCAACCTGAATATTGGTGGGGACATTTCAGTCGCCATTTGACATTGGTGAGGACACGTCTTTAGGTCCCCACGCAAATCTACGCCACTGAACCTCACCAAAATAACCCTGGCAATATCCCTAATCCTAACCATAAGCCTAGCTTTAACATGATCTCCAACCCAAATCCTAACTCCCACCCTTACCTTACACCAATGTGCTCCGAACAGTCTGTGAAGAACCAACCGTACGTCAGCTGATTAGCCGAAAGGGCATTTGATAGAGAGCTGGTACCAGTCGGAGCCTGCTGCCGATGAAGTAGGGGCACACACACACAAATACACACTTACACAGACACACACACGTACACACCCACACACACACACACACACACACACACACACACACACACACACACACACACACACACACACACACACACACACACACACACACACACACACACACACACACACACACACACACACCCACACAAATGCAAGTATCCACACATAGGACTACACATGCACACAGACACTACAAGTAAACACATGCGAACAAGCAAGCATGCGCACACACACCCTGCACTGCTATTATGTATCAAATATAAAACCTGACAGATTCATGATCCCTGCATGGAGATTACTGACACCTTGTGGTGCTGGATGCTAACAAACTGTGGAAGGGTTTTCTCTCAAACACAAGATTAATGCTAAAAAGACATAAACATCGATGAAAAGTTTCTATGCAAGGTCCGTAATCAATCCAAGCATGCCAATAGCATTCTCTGAGGCATCTTGACAACGTTTTTTTTGTTTGCTGTTTTGAGCTGTTGTGTTTCTTGTGGGGGGGGGGGGGGGAGTTGGAACAGCACTGGGTGAAACCGTGAAGGTTTAAAGAAACCGCTCTTACACTTTACTGCACTCTCATTGGCTCCTGTCAGCTTGCATCGTTCAAAACCGGAGCGGTGGGGGTATGGGCGGAGGTTTGTGTCGGTTGGTGTGACCTTAAGTAACACCTGTTTTACCTGAGTTTCCTCCTCTCAATGTCAGCAGTGAGGGAGCCCTCCAACTCTCAGCGTGCTGCTGGTCAGCGTGTGGTGAGTTAGGGGGCTTCCCGACTGCTTAGATGGCCCACAGCACGGCAGAATAGTCTGGAACACCACAGTCCCGACCACAACATTCAAAGCACATTATTATAAAGCTGTCTTACAAGCAATTTCCGCAAGAATACAAGCGAATAACATTTGTTGGAAATGTGTATTAAAAAGGACTAAGAATTGCATTTGGAATGAAGACTCAATAAAGCTAATCACAACTAGCTTTGCTAGTTGGCTAGTTAGTTAGTTGACATAAATGTAAACACCAACAACTTTCAAGGATTTTGTAACCTATGGCAGGAATATGCATTCAATCCCATCCCATCCCTGAGGCACACCCCGGGGTTCTGGGTTCGAATACTGATGTACAGTCCGGTTCTGAAAAGGTTCTGGGTTCGAAAATACTGATGTAAGGTCAGGACACCGGCGTTGTCTGTCTGTTTGAATGTTTGTGAGTCAACAAGGTTCTGAAACTATACTAAAGAACCGCCCCCTCCCACCAACCAGAGTTCACTGTTCCCGTTTCTGTCGACGTGATGAGTGTTTCTTCACCCTGGTGTAATGCCCTGACTGACCATTGGCCGTGGCTGGGAGTCATGTCTCTCTATGTCCTTGTAAGCGTCTCTGAGACAAAGTGTCCAATGACTCAGTAGTCGGTGGTAAGAGAGCCGCAGCCCTGCGTGTGTCTGCTTGTGCCGCGCGGCGATGCACCTGCCGTGGGAGAGGAAACCAGTCCCACCGGTTTCTACACACTGCTACAGGTGTCTCAGCACGTACCGACACATTCGCATACACACACACACACACACACACACACACACACACACACACACACACACACACACACACACACACACACACACACACACACACACACACACACAGACACTTAAATATAAACACATACACACGCAAGCACATACACACACACACACACACACACACACACACACACACACACACACACACACACACACACACACACACAGACAGACACTCAAATATAAACACATACACACGCAAGCACATACACACACACACATACACACACACACACACACACACACACACACACACACACACTCAAATATAAACCCATACACACGCAAGCACACACACACACACACACGCATACACATACTGAGAGTGTACACACACGCACACGCATACATACAAACAAACACACACACACACACGCACATAATATAGCATTTTCACATACACACTTACACACACATACTGATGACAAGCAATACAACGAAAAAGAAAAAGAGAAAAGGGAGGAAGATAAAGAGGTTGAGTAATCTTTCCATTGGATAGTGTGTGTGTGTGTGTGTGTGTGTGTGTGTGTGTGTGTGTGTGTGTGTGTGTGTGTGTGTGTGTGTGTGTGTGTGTGTGTGTGTGTGTGTGTGTGTGTGAGTGTGTGCGTATTACCGGGTTGCAACAGATCATTCAAATGCATGACTTACAGATTGACATCAGACCCTCCAGAGACAGGGTCCGAGGACAGGAGGACCCCCCCTGTAGGTCCCGGTCCGGCCCGGAGGGACCACTAGGCCAGGGCCAGGGGGGACCTGTGGGATCTGCATGGTTCATAGATAAGTTTGATTGCATTGGACCTTTATTTAAAAAATGGTAAAATAAACATCATCAAACACATCAGTGGCTTCTTCTCGGCTCACAGGCCCCAGAATCCTTTAGGGAGCTGTTTAATGTGAGAGGAAATGAGGTCACAGCCGCATGGTTTCAGGGAACGACAACTGAAGACCTCACAAGGTGCCGGATGTGGACTTTGTGACTTTGTAAACATCTGAACCAAACGCTTCATTTGTCCTGCTTGTCTCACTAACCTTGTTCATAGTCAGGCTGTTAGTCTACACGTAGTTGATTAAAGGATTTAAAGACACGTATTCACAAAAGCTCTCATATGTTCAAATGGAGGAAAAACACATAGGCTATGTACACCTGTCGTTCCCCCCCCCCCCCCCCCATTTCCATAAATAGCTTCCTTTGTGTTTCACGGATATAGAAATGAATAACTGAAAAGCCCTGCGGGCAAAATTCTACAAAGGTGCCTGCGTCCAAATACAATGTGGCAATCCCTTGGTTACACCTCAACTGACACACAACCGGAATATTCCAGACCTTCAAATCCTCCATGCGCCATGCTTCTTGATCTCCAGTGTATTGCACAGCATGTGCAGTTTTACATAATTACTGTTCAAACACATTTAGGACAGATGTACGTCAGCAATGCAGTTCCTCCCGATCGCTTTGAGTCAAAAGACAATAGTACCAATAGTATTTGACGCACATAATTAAACAGCGTAACATTTGGATTGGATGGATTTGCGAAAATTAAATCAGACACAAACTAAAAGTGAAATGTAAATATCCTCACATCTCATCTCAGAGCTCTTTCAAACAAAGAAAACTCATGTCATCTGGAATCTAGTTGTATGATGTGTGTGCGTGGGTATGTTTGTGTGTGTGTGTGTGTGTGTGTTTTTATTTCTGTGTGTGTGTGTGTGTATGTGTGTGTTTGATTGTTCCTGCGTTTGTGTGTGTGTTTGTTTATGTGTGTGTGTCTTCGTGTCACAACAGGTATGAGTCATGAGTCCTGACCTGTCGACAACTCCGACTTCCGAGTGAAACTGTGCCACCGTTTCCCCATAATGGCCCCCTGTGACACGCAGTGATGACATCACACACCAAACACAGACCTGAGTCTATTGCTCGTATAGAAACTGCCCACGCCTCGGATCCAATCGATAGACTTGTCTGTCATCAAAACACCCAATTATAGAATGAATCAAATTTATTTGAGCATGTTATTGGTTATTATTGTGACTGGGACGGTCCCTTGTACCTCTCTTACCTTCCCCACTTTAAGGTTTCCCCTTGCGTAAAATGAAAAGAATGTGAAAGTAATAAAAGTCTGAATTGAAGTGTCATGTTTTACGAGATTGTCCAACAAACTCGATCAAAATACTGTAAGGACGCGTTGAAGGTCCCTTTGAGCCTCCTCTGCTCTGAACCTATCAGAGCGCGGTGACTGGTGTGTCTGTTTTGGCCCTGTGTCTCGACTCGACGTGCTGGGAGTGAACCAGCCGGTTAAACCAACGAGGCGAGCCCCTGGGGTTGCAACGGTGCCTGTCCCTTACCAGCCTGCTCACACTCGTCCTCCTTGCTCCTCTCGGCTTTCACACGCTTTCTGAAGGTAAAACGTACAATGACCACCAGTTTACATGTGCCTCTGCACACAACGTTTTGACACTATCAACATACCACACCACAGTAGTTTTGGGTCGGCTCATTGCTAAGAATCACTAATCTGTGAGTGTGGGATCTTTATGTGCCCTTTTAAACCTTTTAATGATTACTTTTTCACCCACAACGCACCATTAAATATCTAAAGTGAATACTATGAGTCAGCCAACTCCTGCGCCTCCATCTGTCTACCAGGCGAACCCCAAGGTCGGGGAACACTGACCTAAAGACAAAGACTGATCAGTTCACTGCATTGTCATTTACACAAGTGCACGAGAACAAGAGTGCACTAGTACACAAGTGCACTGATTTGCCTGAGACAATGCATTCTTGCAGTCACAGTTTCCTGTGCAGGTGACACGGAAAAAATACAAATTTCTCGAATTCTCATTATTAAATGATCCTGTACCAGTCACGTTGTATTATGAGTGTTGCGGCTCAAAGGTCCCTTCGGTGGACACCGGACATCAAGAGGCCTGCACACACACATGTGTGTGTGTTTGTGTTATTCACTGTAACAGACAAGTGAAGAAGACAGTAGTCTTAGTGTGGCGGTCACGCAGCCATGGCGCCGCGAAGGAATCTCCACGCAGGAAGCTCTGATCTCCCCCCCCCCACCCCCCCCCCCCCCCTATCTCCCTTCACTGCCTTAATTGTAGACATTCCTGTGTGATATACCCGCGCGTGGAACCCGATCGCCGCGTCGCTGGGCTCCGGTGGTTCTAATGAACCACCGGGGGTAAAATAGAGCCATTCTTGTCCAAACGGCAGTTTCTGGCCCACAAACACTGCTCCCATTCAGGTCCTCAGACAATCTGATTCTCTTTAATTCTCTTTACCCCCCCCCCGCCCCCCCCCCCGACCCTCAAACCACTCTCACTGGTCCTTTCGACGGTTTTCTTTTCTTCTTTTTCTCCTCTTCTGTACATCAGTCTAGCAACCGACATCACATCATTTATTTATTTTTACTTTGCTGTTGTGGAAACATCTCCTTGTGGTTCTCGCCTTGCTACAACTATGGACACCTGGCGAGAGTGAGCTGTCCTAGACACACGGCCTGAAGAGCACCCCCACACACACACACACACACACACACACACACACACACACACACACACACACACACACACACACACACACACACACACTCACATACACACACGCGTGTTCTTCACACAGCGGCCGCTCCAGGGATCGATTGAACATCTCACCTTAAGGTCAGGAGCGATCCCTTTTACTTCTCTGTGCGGTTGTCATGTCTGCGTTCTCTGAGTACCCGGTGAGAGAGGGTAGGCTGTCTTGATGGGCTTAAATGCTAGTTTAATCGTGGTCTGTGGTTGTGTTTTGACCCTTAGAAGTGTGCTGAACAATGTTGAGCAAGTTGGGTGATCAAATATTATGTCATTTTAAGGATGTGATCATTATGGTCAAAGTTATCGCTTCTTTGTAAACCCAATGTTGGCTTGCCTAGCACCTGCATTTCTTCTATTCGAACCTCCGCTTCTCTTTTGCTGGGATCTTATTAGTTTAGAAATTAGCTCAAGTAAAAGCGGAACAGTTTATATTTCTCTGAAAGAATAGATGGGAAAGAGGAACAGAGAGGAAAGGAAGAGGTTTGAATGGCATGATAGAAACGATGGTCAGATCTTCAGGAGAAAAAAGGGAAATGACTGAAACGTTATTCAAGCCTTAACTTGACTGAACTAATTCACCCAGTGGTCTCATGTTTTTGACTGCATCACTCATTTAAAATAAACATTTAATGCATCAGACATTTTATATGACCGTCATGTGTATTTTGTTTTGCTCCTGTCTTAATCAAAGAATAATTCCACAACTTCAAACTGTATCTTTGTGAATAATACTAGGCCACCGTGTCATAAGGGCGTTATAGAATTCACAGCGATCTCAATTGCACAGTTTTCCATGAAAGTACCCTTTTCCTTGTGAACACAGGGGAATGCTTTCCTACAGCTGTGATTAAAGTACCATACACGTTTTTAAACACTCCTATGTATTCCTATGTATGGTGACAAAGACAATAACGTGGCTAATCCAAAAGCACAAAGGAGTTACAAAATGGCGTACTACGATAATGGTTATATAATCCTGAGGGTGTGTCGAGGAGTTTGGGAAGCTTCACTGAACCAAAGTAACGTGTGAGTCAGTGTGTTAGCGGTATCACCTGAACCCGTTACGGTACAGGAGAAGACAAAACCTGGCATGATGACACATGCCCTGGGGGGGGGGAGGGGGGTGGGGGTGGTACACACACGTCACAAAACAGCGTGACTGTGAGTGTGTGTGAGAGTGTGTATATGTGTGCGTGTCTGTGGGGGTGTGTGTGTTAAGCCCCACCTCGAGGTTAACAAATAAAAGACCCGTTCCAACCTTTTCCTAAACATTAACTCTCTGGAATCCTTTCAACCAGGACGTGGCTGATCTCACACACGTTAACCGGTTTTCATTCTTTGCGAGGACAAATAACAAAAGCTTTCTAAAGGGATCATGGCAGCGGCCGGCTTGCAGATTCTGGGCATCGCCCTGGGCCTTATCGGCGTGATCGGGGCCATCGTTACGTGCGCCATCCCCATGTGGCGGGTGACCGCCTTCATCGGGCAGAACATCGTCACGGCGCAGACCACCAACGAGGGCATCTGGATGACCTGCGTGGTGCAGAGCACGGGCCAGATGCAGTGCAAGGTCTACGACTCCATGCTGGCTCTGAGCAGCGACCTGCAGGCGGCCCGCGCCCTCATGATCATCTCCATCCTCGTGGGCGTCATGGCCATACTGCTGTCCGTGGCCGGAGGCAAGTGCACCAACTGCGTGGAGGACGAGGGCGCCAAGGCGAAGATCGCCATCGCGGCCGGCGTGATGTTCATCATCGCCGGCATCATGTGTCTGGTCCCCGTCTGCTGGACGGCCAGCACGGTGGTCAGGAACTTCTACAACCCCCTGGTGATGGGCTCCCAGAAGAAGGAACTGGGCGCGGCGCTCTTCATCGGCTGGGGCGCGTCCGGCCTGCTCCTCGTGGGCGGGGCCTTGCTGTGCGCCAACTGCCCCCCCAAGGATAACTACGCCGCCAAGTACTCGGGAGCCAGGTCCGGCGTGTCCAAGGACTACGTCTGAGAATCACGGAGGGGAAAACCCGGCCAGTTTTGAGGAAGACACGAGCCGAAAGGAGAGACTGAAACGGACTTGGAGAGAAAAAAAGGGAATTAAGTGTTGTGCCAAATCTGCTGTGTGTTGTGTGTGTGTGTGTGATGGGAAGTCTGATCTTCGCATGGCGTGTTTTAGCAGTGTATTTCAAGTGTAGCTGGACCATTGTATGCTGAGCTCCGAAGACAAATGAGGGATCAGGGTGATGTTCTGTATCGGAGATCGGGTGACAAGAATTATCGCCCAAACAACCGAGTCGAGTAAAGGAGTGCGGTGACGTGACACACACGAGACCCACCAATTTCAAATGTTCATTGTTGAGTTTCTACTGTGTCTGCTTTGAAATATTTCAATCATGTTTTGTTTTTTTATATAAGTCGTTTGTGCACATACTGGGGTCACAAAAGTGTAAATAAATAATTATTTTTTAAACTTCAATGTCTTCTTTGCTTTCTGAGTAAATGCAACACAGTTAAAGGTGCACAGAGGCAAATAGTGTGTGTCAACTGCCCCCCCAAGGACAACTACACCGCCAGGTACTCTGGCTCCCTTGGAAAAAAAGGATTGTGCCAATCTGTTGTGTGTTGTGTGTGTGTTGTGAGGTGTGTTGTACGCATGGCGTGTTTGAGCACAAAAGTATAAATAAAGAATTATTTTTTAAACATCAATGTCTTATTTGCTTTCTGAGTAAATGCAACACAGTTGAACTTCTTAAAGTTTAGCTGTCTCATCAGGAAACTTCATGAGACTTTAGATCTTTATCTTTGCATTCTAGTATTCAGCTGACTAATATTTAAATCGATTTTGTAGATGTAACAGTGCAAGTAGTCATGAATACAGCAGATGCATTGTTTTCTAAAGGAAGAAACAAAGAAAACTGTACTATTACTAAGTAATAGTACAGCTTCTAAATATTTACTCTCATATTCGAAAAGAAAAACACAATTGTAAGAAAGAATGTGCATTGGAGTAAACAGCAAAACGACAAGAATTCCTTGAACGGACCCAAACCTAAATTATCTCTTACAATGTTGGCTGAATATGGCATACATGCAGTCGTCTGGCCTGCATTTTTACCCGATTGACCTAAATTAAAAGTGAGGCTGAAAATATTCCAATAACCACATCAATTCAACTGCAGCACAAATGGGCGCAGCTGGTTCAATCTCACAACACACACACTGTCTGCCAGGTTCAGGTGGCTGATGTCCCCCGGCACCAGCCCAGCCTCCACCTGCTGGGGTCTGCTCTGTGCTGTACGTAACTTACACAATAGGTGGAGATACCTGATGTGCCCCGTAGAGGGACTGGATAGCTCTTCCTCTTGGCAAATGTATGTATGCTGTATCGGACATCTGTATGTCATGCTTTAAATCGTACAGCCGGGAGAACCCTGGAAGACTTTAACCAAAATGCCTTTTTGAATGAAAGTGTAACAGAATTTCAATGCAAAATATGGTTAAATCTATGACCTGGGTGATTTCTGCCAAAGCCAACCGAGATGTACATTTTTACAACATATTAACACCATTGTTACGGCTTTTGCGTCACTGTTCTTTACATATTCTTTCTCCACCAAGTGTCTCTACATGGTTGACTCAAGTTTGGATTGGATATTATTTCAGTGATACATTGTGTGTAACGTGTGAGTGGTGATTATATAAGTGATTGTATTCACCCAAAATACAGTTAAAGCATCTCAATTAAACTAAAAGATTCCTATTATTGTTAAAAAAAAAAGTAATGCCTTCCTTGTGTACCCGGACTTCCAAGGCACACTGAATGGTACACCAAGCACAAGATAAAAATGCCACTGCTTTATCTGACCTTTCCATCTTAGTAATCTATTAGGTTGGCTTTGTTGGCGGTCATTGGATCTCTGTTTGTGTGTAAACAAAGCATCCGGCCAATAGGAGTTGAGGATCGAGTTTTCAAATACCCTCATGTCTAGCTACCCCCATCTCCCACCTAGCATCTATAAAACCACTCCCAGTGTTTCCCCCACACATCCTCTCTGCCAGGATCGCCGTGGACATCTGTGGTCGGACATTGCTCCCTCGGAAAGCCTCTCAGACCCCAACATGGTATCTCAGGGGATCCAGATCATGGGCTTCTCCCTGGCGCTGATTGGCTGGTTCCTGGTCATCATCGTGTGCGCCTTGCCCATGTGGAGCGTGACCGCCTTCATCGGCGCCAACATCGTGACGGCACAGACGATCTGGGAGGGCATGTGGATGACCTGCGTGGTGCAGAGCACGGGCCAGATGCAGTGCAAGGTCTACGACTCCATGCTGGCTCTGTCCCAGGACCTGCAGGCGGCCCGCGCCATGGTGGTCATCTCCATCCTCCTCGGCGTCATCGGCACCTTCCTCTTCGTCGCCGGCGGGAAGTGCACCACGTGCATCGCTGAGGAGCGCTCCAAGGCCAAGGCGTGCATCGCCGCCGGGGTCCTGTTCATCGCGGCGGGCCTGCTCTGCCTCATCCCCGTGTCGTGGTCGGCCAACACCATCGTTAGGAACTTCTACAGCCCGGGGGTTCTGAACAGCCAGAGGCGCGAGCTGGGGGCGGCGCTGTACATCGGGTGGGGCGCGGGCGTCATGTTGGTGCTGGGAGGGGCGCTTCTGTGCTGGAACTGCCCGGCCAAGGATGAGGTGCCAAAGTACAGCCCCAGATACCTGCCCCCCCAGTCCAGATCCTCGTCCCGAGAATACGTCTAGGGCACGGCGATGGCACATCCAGGTTCGGTTCCAGGAAACGGGTTTTAGGCTTTGGGCGCAGAAGCAACGGTTTCACAGAGGTGGATTTTGAGTCCTGCAATCCTGAATCAGTAACACTTGAGAAGAGAAGACCTGGAATTTTGGATGTTCAACAGGCCTGGTCGTCGCTGACTTAGCACTTGCGCACGGTTGAGTCGTTATACATTTTAATTGCGACGTGCATGTGGTTTTTATATTCAACAGAATGACAGCAATATACGGCGAAGATACAATCCTTGATTACATCGTCGTCAATGCCTTTATCAAACAATATTCATGACCATCTGTTAAGGAGATGTTTGATTCCCAGCTGAGAGGATTTGTGCTGGGAGGAGCTTGTATGTTCTGGTTGCACGAGTGCTCTTCGCTCCTCGCCTGATTGCAGAAACTAATTAGCCTTTGTGATTCGGACCGGTGTCCCATTCAAGGGGTCAGCCTGCCTTACCCCCCCCCCCCCCCCTCCATAAACCCCCTGATTAGATCCCAAACTGGGAGGGGAAATCAAAACCAATGGATAGACGACATGGAAGATTTGTTGATTGATGATGTCATATTCATAGTTTGTTGTTGTTTGACAAACGTTACAAACAAAAGACAGAAAAATCTTTCCAATATTTTTTATATTTTCTCTAAAGTTTCTAAAGGATAGTAAAATAGTTATACTCTCACCCTAACCCATCATCAATTTGTTAGATTGATGAACTCAACATAAATCGTCTGTTGTTCTCCAAAACAAACCTTTAAACCAAAAAACTAAAAATGTCTTTCAAGTATGTGTCTGTAGCATAGTAGAAACGGTTGTTTCCATTGTGTTTTCATGTTTAAATTGTTTTTCTTCAAGCTGTTTTGCTAGTGTTGTAACTGTAAATAAACCTTAACAATCGGTGTGAGGACTGAAAACATATCCTCTTACAAGTACCATGAAGAACAAGAAAATCCTGTTGTACACTGTTCAATGGCTGGAAGGTTATGTTTCAAATTCATTTATAAATAATAAATAAATTATTAAAATGTTGTTTGTTTAAATGTTTATCTGTCGGTTAGTAAATATCTTACACAATTAAACCTTTCAAAATAGTGTTCTTCAACAGCAAAATGCAAGCAAATCAAATAATTAAATAATACAGACACTTTAAACCTAGATTAGTGTGCTTGTGCTTTCCTTGTACTTCCTGCTATTGAATTTCTTGATATATTGTCACCTAATAAATGGAAAGTATTCAGGACAAAATGGCTTCCCGTAGATTCCATCTCGAAATCTGGTCCGACAAGAAACTCCCGGTCCTATAGTTGTAAACATTCTTCTTTCAGAACATCAAGAAGGGTTATAAGATTCAAACATTCTGGCACTCATTCCATCTACGGCTAACAGCTGAAACACAATATATTTAATCAGCAACTAGTACTAGAGATTGATTTACTATACTTGGTACTATATTTCCTCATCATTGATGGGATGGGAGGTCGTTGACTGTTGTTTTGATCGGAGTCAAGACGGATCCATAACAAATTTGAATCTCATCAGTTAAGCCCTCTGTGAGAAAGTGGACCAAAATGGAGGTACTTATAATGGACGGCCATCGTTAGGGTCACGACCGGTTTCAGGTGGGAGGTACCATTCGCTCTTAAGACCAAGACAATGCACTGCAAGCTCCACCTCCGTCTTGTATGTTGCTGCCAATAAAGAGAAGGAGAGAGAGAGAGAGAGTGAGAGAGAGAGAGAGAGAGAGAGAGAGAGAGAGAGAGAGAGAGAGAGAGAGAGAGAGAGAGAGAGAGAGAGAGAGAGAGAGAGAGAGAGGGGGGGAGACCAACAGAGAGAAAGAGGAATCTTGTTATGCAGGAACAACTCACCTGATGACAACACACCCTGCACTCCTGGCCATTCTGAGACAAGCCCTCGCCGAGGACACTGCGACACTTCAACACATCCCCAGCACCGCGGAGCATCTGGACCGAGGTCCCTGAACCAGACGCCTCTACCCAGACACCGCCCCCTCCGCCATGGGGAGGATAGGAAAGGAAGTGGCCGGCCAGGTGGTGAGCTTCATCGGCCTGTCCTTGGTGGCGGTCACCTGTGGCATCCCCATGTGGAGGACCACGTCGTTTATCGGCGCCAACATCGTGACGGGGCAGACCATCTGGGACGGCCTGTGGATGAACTGCGTCCAGCAGAGCACGGGCCAGATGCAGTGCAGGCTCAGCGAGAATGTGATCCAGCTCAGCGCGGACCTGCAGGCCGCCAGGGCCCTGGTCATCATCTCCCTCATCGCCGGCTTCATCGGCTTCATGCTCACCTTCGTCGGGGCCAAGTGCATGGGCTGCCTGGAGACCGACGCGTCCAGGTCCAAGGTGGTGATCCTGGGCGGCTGCCTCATCATCTTCTCAGCCATCCTGGTCCTCATCCCTGTGTGCTGGTCCGCCGCCATCACCGTCGCAGACTACCGGAACCCCCTGACCATCGAGACTCAGAGGAGGGAGATCGGCGCGTCCATCTACATCGGCTGGGCGGCCGCGGCGCTGCTTCTGGTCGGGGGCATCACTCTCACGACCTCCTGCCCGCCGCAGAAGAAGATGTACGGATACCCGGGCTACGGACCCCCACCGATGTACCCCTACCCGGGGGCACCGATGCCCAATCCTGGCAACTATGGTCCGGTCTACGCCCCGCCGTCGAGGGTCTATTCTGGAACAGGCTCCTATGGGCCGAGCAAACCTTATGGAGCCCCCACAGTGAACTCTGGCACACAGTACCTGTAGCAGGGCTGACATGGCCTTGTAGAAATACTCTGTGAATTAAGACTTTTAAACTGATCGTTAACCAGGAAGCCGTGTGGCTGCTGCTTTGCTAAGGTGGCAGAGAAATTTAGAGACTTTATATTGAAATATCTGCATGAGACTGAGACTGTGGAATCGGTGATGTGATTATTTTGAAATGTAATTATTGCAAACCTTTGATCATTTTTGAAGTTCTTGAAAATAATTTCCTCATCGATAGGATGAGTAATGTTTACCAAACATTGTCTTCTTTTGCATCAGGAGATGAGATTGGAAACAGTTTGACTTGTGATCTAATGGCACTGTATATATTGTTGTAACATATTAAAAACAATTTAAAGAAAACAATTTTCCTGTGCAAAGAAACATTTGTGAAGTGTGAGTGTTTTATCCAATAAAATAAACTTGAAAATATGAATCTCAAATCTGTTCCATTCCATTTATTTATGTATTCATTTCAATGTAAAATCATAAAATATTAAAAAGAAAATGATCATTCGAAAATATTAAATTTAACAACTATATGATGATAGTAATAATACGGTCAATGTATAAGGCTATATAAATGCCATTAAAAAAAAAAAAAAAAAGCATACAAAACAAATAAGACAAGCGGCTCAGAGAGGTGAAAAACTTAAAAACTAACAAATATAAAATGTTGAAAACAACACAAACATTAAAAACTAAAAATATAAAATAAAAAAAAAGCCTAGTTTGTTGATTCAGAATCCCCTGTGTGTCAGTTATCTGAACTTAACCCGTACCCGGCTTTCGGTGTCTCGGCACACCGCGTCCGCCACACCTTGACCAGTTCCCTTTTTGGAGCGGAATCAATGGCCGAAACCTGCACTGCCAGTTCCCCTATCCATCAGCCAACTGTCCGGTGGAAATGTTTCAAGTAACCATTTCCGGAGCTGATCCCGATCTCATCGAAACCACCCCCTTTGGTATGCTAATTATGAGAAAAATCTGGCGGGGCAGAAAACAACCTGGGTTTCAGGTCGACGCAAAGGGACATTGGCTCCGCCTACTCAGAAAAGACGCCTTTAAAAGGGATACAAAAGTCTCACATTGCACTCACAACTCAGCTTGACAACCTTGCAGGACCCACCTTAACCCTACAAGGCTCCCATATCTGCTCCGGCGTCCATTCAACCTACCAGCCCACCCACCGGACGATCAACCATGGTGTCAATGGGACGCCAAATGCTTGGCTTCTGCCTGGCCATCATCGGCGCGGTCGGGACCATCATCGTCTGCGCTCTGCCCATGTGGAAGGTGACCGCCTTCATCGGGGCCAACATCATCACGGCGCAGGTCATCTGGGAGGGCCTGTGGATGAACTGCGTGGTCCAGAGCACGGGGCAGATGCAGTGCAAGATCTACGACTCGCTGCTGCAGCTGCCGCAGGACCTGCAGGCCGCCAGAGCGCTGGTGGTCGTCTCCATCATCGCCGGGGCCTTCGGGGTGCTCCTGGGCATCGCCGGGGGCAAGTGCACCAACTTTGTGGAGGAAGAGCGGGCCAAGTCCAGGGTGGCCATCGCCGCCGGGGTCATCTTCATCATCGCCGGCGTGCTCGTCCTCATTCCCGTGAGCTGGTCGGCCAACACCATCATCCAGAACTTTTACAACCCCATCCTCACCAACCCTCAGCGGAGGGAGATGGGGGCCGCGCTGTACATCGGCTGGGCCTGCGCCGGCCTGCTGATCCTGGGAGGGGCCCTTCTTTGCAGCTCCTGCCCCCCCAAAGAGGACGCGCCGGAGTACCCAGTGAAGTACTCCCAAGCCCGATCAAACGCCACCAGCCGGGCCTACGTCTAAGGACGCCACGCTTAAAGACGATTCAGAGAAGCTATTTAATTAAGATATATACACCTTCGTGACCTTTGTGGCTCTGGAACAGGTCCAGGACAACACTGACCTTTCAAAATGGGACATGTGATTTCCAATTTTTGAAGTCACTTTCTCTGTGACGAAAGAGAATGATTGTTCAGAGGACGACGCAACTGTTGGGGGTTTGATCGGGCCCCCAAAGGGTGGGAAACCTAACCGACTGCGACGAGCGCCATGCTATGCTACCTGTGTACTGAATATACAATACACACATGTTGGACTTGTTTGATTTTAAAACCAACGTCTGTGACAACTGTGATGAAGAAATTGTCTTTCTTTGGTTAAGAATTGTATGTACATATTGTTTGACTTTTACTAATGTTATATTGCTATCATTCACAAGTCCATTGTGTTTCGTATACATGCATATCATACTGTTTATTTTTTATTAAAAAATCTTTCATTCACCCAATATTGGTTGCCTGTTTGGTCTGTCTTATCATTTGCTGTGAAAGTCTCACCATGACACAAGTGCCAGTTAATTTTCATTAATATCTTAAAATATTGATTCACTAGTCTCCAGAAAGGTTGATCTCAGGATTTTACCTCTTTCACCTCTAAAATTCAGCTGGTCATGCTCATTCAAAGACCTGCCTTTTTTAAAGTGTCAGTAGGATTTCAATCTGACTCCACAAATGACCTAGCTGCTCAGTGTGAGAAGGAAGTTACACCAGAGTAATATATTTATGTACATTTTTGTATGTTTAGACGACGACTTTGTTGATTCATGATCAGAACCAAGTTACTGAACCGTTCCTTACTGTGGAATGTCCACCTGGCATTCACTAAATAAAGTGACGATTGTGAATACTTTCAGCTTTACAACTCTCTTCTAAACAACAATTACAAATGTCTTAAGAAGGAACAACGTAGTGAGGATGTATATAGTATTTAGCAATCACACACACACTGGGTTAAGTTAGTCAAAGCTGTGGATAAAAGGGGACAGGAGTGCAACAGATCTCATGTCATATGGCTAGTCTTCTCCTTTCATGGGAGAAAAACAACCACCAATGAAAGGAGAATGTTCCCAAACCAGTCCGGGCTCACTGGGTGACCCTGTAGAGGCGTGCCCGGCATAGTGGTGGATAATGTCAAAACCCTGCTACGCAAACAACACAGTTTCACTGTAGTTCAGAACATCAATGATTCAGAATGTAGAAGGAAAGGTGGATGGTTGTGTACATCTGGATGTTCATCGATTATTGTTTACATCTTTCCCATGAAATCGTTTTGTCAGTTAAAAAACATTTATTTGTTTACAATTATTGACCTCTCTCACAACTCCCTAGTCTCTGTAATGGCCGCTTGGGTGGTGAAAGGTGGGGAATGTATCCTCCCTGCCGTTCATTCAGCAGAAGCCCAACCTATCTTCTTTCCTAGTATGGCGTTTCCTGGCGTTTTTCAAGACACTCTGTATCATCTTGGCTCGGAAACTCCATTGTGTTCTCACTGAATTACTCGCTCATTCCTAATTGCTTGCGTAATGACTCCAGCTATCACTTTAGTATTCCTTTTTGTTTGCGACATGGTTTCCACGACAATATGTTTTTTGTTCCCTGTACCACACTTTGGCCTGCTAGTGTTGGCCTGTGTCGTCACCACCTTGATTAATGACAAGGAGGCCAAAGTCAATGCTTATTTCTAACAGATCCCCCAGACCAGTGCAGGGAAAACCCCTCCTGAGCAATCAGCCCCGCTCAGCCAGGGGGGTCCTCCCCACCCACGCAGATCCCCTTTCCACTGAGGAACATCAAAGACCCTGATGGAAGTGTTTGTTGTTTGGATGTTTGTACCTGACGTATGGGAAAGTCTGTCTATCATCATGAGTTGCAGCTATTCATTGAGACAGACATGACAATAGCTGATTAGGTTTCTATTTAGATTGGCCACATGATCCGTTTCACTGTGCACACATTAGTCCTACATTTTTTTCTGTGTTTGACACTTGGCACGTTTGATAAACTCAGCACAAGTCTATGAAAGTAAAGGAAGAACCAGTTCTCACCTGAAACAACACTCCTTTTCCTGTTAAAGAGATGATCTCACCGCTCATGTCAGCTTAAACTCTGGGCAAACACAATACATGGTTGCTTGCTAGTTAGTAGGTTAGTTGGTTTGTTAGTTAGATGGTTCTTGGTTAGTAGTTAGTCAGCTATCTATATGAGTGTAAGAGGGTGAATCCATGTTTGTGAAACCTGGTATTCATTATGTTGAGAGATAAGTATAAATAAAAGTGTTGATGTGCAGGAGAGAAATTATTGAAACATAGGCCTAGTCATCCAAAGTTCATCAAAAATGTGAAGCAATTCATGTCTGATAGATATATTCTTACAAACAGGGATTTGGTACACCCCAGCAGGTTGAATACCTGTTACTGAATGTCCATTTTTTTGTTTATTCGAAAGTTTTGGGTTTCTTTTTTTATTCAATTTGGGTTTACGGTGGGGAGAGTGGTCTGCTCTGTTGTGGAAACTTGTCTTATCAGGCGAAACCGGGAGCATTTGGAGTGGTCATGTGATTCCGTTCTGGGAATGTAACGAAAAAACATCTCCAACCACGCCCAGCCTTTCGGTTACAGCGAGGACGGTTTCTGTCGTCGTTTTCCTTTACTTCTTTTTTTTTTTTTTTTTTTTTCAGTTAATTCGTGTCTACTCTTGGATCGGAGTAAAATTTTGCGATTGAACAAAAAATCCTTTCACTTGACAACTTTCAATAACATTACAACCTATGAAACATACAATTTGTCATACTGATGAAAATACATTGATTTACGGTTTAGTTTTTAAGTACATCATTTGCATTTTCATGAAGAGCATTATTCTAGCGAAAATACTGTGTCTCTGATGGCACACTGACCCCTAGTGGCTCGTCTTTGACAAACTAACCAAACCTACACAAGATTTCCCAAGAGAAAGGAGTACCTTCAAAACATCTGGGGAAATTGTTGTTTCATTTATATTCAGGTCGAGAAATGATGCTCTACCTACAGTGTTTGGTGTCATGAAATGTACAATAGACACATTTAATGCCATTATATCAAGGCAAAGATAAATAAATACATAAAACTGCAGGGATATCATATTGTTTCCATTTGTGTTAATTCCAATGGCTGTTCCTGATTTGCTAAAAGGAGTCCCAGTAACAATGTAAATATTCATTGATTTATTTCTCCCTCTCTCTCTCTGTCTCCCTTCCTTCCCTCTCTCCCCAAACGCTCTCTCCTGCTCCCGCTTTCTCCCCCAACTCATTCTCTCCGTCTCCCTCCTCCATCTCTCCCTTCTTTCCCTCCCTCCCTCTACTCTCTCACCCTCCCCTCCTCTATCTCCCTCAGGAGTGACCTCCCCAAACCACCACCACCACCACCTCCACCTCCTCCAGCCACCCCCACCACCATGGGCCTGGAAGAGCTGGGCTTCACCCTGTCCATGCTGGGCGTGGCCGGCATCATTCTGATCTGCGGGCTGCCCATGTGGAAGGTGACGGCCTTCATCGGCACCCACCTGGTGGTCATGCAGGTGTTCTGGGAGGGCCTGTGGATGACGTGCGTCAGCGAGTACACGGGCCAGATGCAGTGCAAGATCTACGACGCCCTGCTGGACCTGGAGCCCGACCTGCAGGCCGCCAGGGGCCTGGTGTGCATCAGCCTGGTGCTGGGCTGCCTGGCCTTCCTGCTCTTCCTGCTGGGGGCCCGCTGCACCAACTGCCTGGGCCACGCGCGCGCCAAGGGCCGGGTGGTGGCGGCGGCGGGCCTGGTGTTCGCCCTGAGCGCGCTCGCCACCCTGGTGGCCGTGTCCTGGACGGCCAACGGCATCGTCAGGGACTTCCGCAACCCGCGCGTCCCCGACGTGCTGAAGAAGGAGCTGGGGGCCGCCATCTACATCGGCTGGGTGACCGGCGGCCTGCTGCTGTGCGGGGGGGCGCTGATGTGCGGCAGCTGCCCCCCGCCCGCCACCAGGGCGGGGGGGGGTTCTGGCGGGTACAGGCGGGCGGCGCGGACCACCCGCACCTCGCACAGCGGCTACGCCTTCAAGAACTACGTGTGATAAATGGGGGTGGGGGGGTGGGGAGGGGGGGATTCTATTCGAACATCCATCATCGGCATTACAGCCTAATTTTATGTACATGGATCTGCTGAAATGTCTAAGATGCAGAAAATAAAATGGCAATGGAATGACAGAATTGGTTAAAGTAAGAGAAGATGTTATTTGTATAGATCCCACGTTGATTTGACGGATTATAGTGTTTATTTGCTTTCCGAACCCCCTTATCACTTTCAGCCCACCTTTCCTTTGAAATAAACCCTCAAATATTTCAGGTAACTAACCCTCGACAAACATTGAGCATGGGCTCATGGGAAATGTAGTTAGAACTCCCATAATGCCATCCCCTTTGCTTCAAACCTCAGCAGCCAATGCAGCATGTGGAATTTTGCATGGTTGTTCAAATTAGTATAACATACTCATAGAGGCCAGTAGAAAAAACATAATGTTAGTACGACTTAGAGGGTTTTTTGTGATTCACTTCAGGGAATTGCAAATAAAGGTTTAATAGAGCTGCTGTTGTTTTTATGTTTTTTGTATTTGCATCAGTTGGAGATGTTTTGCATAACAATGGGAATCCGAAGGAGTGTCTGCGTGTCTTTCAGCTGAGTCACCGCACAAAGACTTCATGGAAACATGAAGCGCGTCCTTCTATTTGAGGGAACGCTCCTCATTCTCCCGTTATATGAGGTTGTGGCGCTTCAACGTTAAAACAAAGCGCTCAGCCAGAAGCCCCAACACAGGCTCATCTTTGTCCCACTGCTGATCTCAACGGAGAGAGAGAGAGAGAGGCTGAGATTGTTATAAAGGCAGAGCAGAGCAAACATGGGATTTCCCTACTGCTGTTCCAGAGTCCCACCCATGTGGGCTAACTGGTTTTGCTACATGCATGTAGCAGTGCTGTAACCAGCCCAGGCTCAAGGGAACACACACACACCCATCTGTGTGTTCTCTCTCTCTCCCTCAAACAAACACACAAACACAGTCATGGCGATTCCTTTATGAGATATTGCGTCTAGGACGGATGAGACTTCTAAATCTGAAAAAGCACACAATAGCGAAGTGATTACTTGTTTATGTATGCATACACCAGTCTCCTCTCCAGCAGAGTGAGCCCAGTTTCCAACACCCGTTTAACACTGTTGCCACCTCAACACATGGATTTTTCCACATATCATGTGAGGGAAATGTTGAGTTTTACTCATATATATATATATATAGGGGGGTCCTTGTGACAGGTTCAGCTCAGGCAAAAGTTAAGCAAAGGGGAACTTACAAATGGGGGGGGGGGGGGGGGGGGGGGGGGGGCTAGATAACAAAACCTGAAGGAAACAAAGCTTGAATTATTACAACTAAACTAAATATGTTATATTTTCCATCAAATCACACACACACAAACTCAAAATCAGTGATTTGGTCTAGACATGTCCAAACATGTCCAAACCTTGATAATCTCTTGTGTCCCCTCATCCCTTTCCCTGTGCGTTTCTTCAACACACATACACACACACACACGCACACACACACACACGCACACACGCACACGCACACATGCACGCACTCAGAGCTGCTGAATTTATTTCTTCCTCGCTACCTCTCCCTCTCTCTCTCTTTATCATCCTAACACACAGCCACACACACACTAAAACACAGAACCCGCCCTCCGCTCTGAGCAGCTGTTTCTGGTTGGCAGCGCCGTGCCGGGAGCGAGGAATCAGCAGCAGCGGCGGCCCGGACAAGTCATGGATCGCTGGCTGGAACGGACCGCACTGGGCCTGGGCGTCACCGGTTGGCTGTGCAGCATCTTCACCCGCTGCCTGTCGCTCTGGAAGGTGAGCGGCACCGTTGACAACGTCACCGCCACCCTGCCCGCGTACTGGGACGGGGTGTGGTTGGATTGGGACCACTGGGACCTGGCGCATGACGGGAGTCTCCATTGCTCATTTTACCAGAGACTCATGTCGCTCTCTGGAAACTTCCGCACGTGGAGGGCGCTGGTCGGGGCTGCGATAGGAGCCGGCGCGTTCGCCGTGGCAGTGGGAACCGCGGGGATTGTGTGGTTCCCAACGCGTGGTCAGGTGAAGCTGGCGTCCGGAGCGCTCTTTGTTGTGTCCGGGATACTGTTGTTGGTTCCCATGGCCTGGACGTGTCACCACACCAGTCAGCCTCTAGAGGGCGCCAAAGATCTGCAGCGCGACTGGGGCCCTGCGCTCTACCTCGGCTGGATCTCCTTTGCGTTGATGGTCGCCGGGGGCGCGTTTCTGCTAACCCGGTGCCCACCACGGTCTCAAGAGCCCGTTGGGTCGGTGCCGGTGAGCAGGTACCCGCAGCAGGAGGAGAGTGAAAACCCTCTGAGCACCATCCATAGAACAACGTTTACCAACAGCCAGTACAACAGGGCTCACTCTGAGCCCATCTGATGATTCAAGTATGTTCAACTATATGGACTCTTATGGGTAACCACACTAGGCCTACCTGTGGAATGAAAAGCAGACCCCGTTGTCCTTGTTTAAACAGCAGGAGAGGCCTAATGATGTCTGCATAATACAGCACAAGTCTGTTTTTGCCTATGTCAAACCGTTATTGTGCCTAATTGTTCATGGGTTACCGGAAATATGCCACTTCCTATACACGTTTAACATTCCAAACTACTTCCATGGGAATAACAATTATGTGTGATACTAAAATAGTTGGTCATATATCTATACTTTGTATATGTAGGAGGGGTAGCTGTCATGCATAGCATGTTGGTTTTAAATGTAATTTGCTCTTCTAAAGAGTAGGCCTATTCTGTGTCATTATGATGCCATTATCCTAGCCTAATGGCATTTAAGATGAAGCCTTGCCATACACCGTGAGGTGCCTTATAATATGGAGTGAGATGTTCAAGCTGTATGTTAAATTCAATGGAAATATTGTACATGCGCTTTTGGGAGTTTACTTAGAATGCTGTTTACATGTAATATACCAAACCTGATTAATATATTGTGTGGCCTTGTCCTAAATATGGTTCCAGAGTAATATTAGCTTTTTTTTTACAGCTGCCATACAAAGTTTAAATAAGAGTGGCAAACACTACAGTGTGAAACAGGGTGTCTGGTATAAGTGGAGGATTGATGGTTCAACACTCAGGACCTCCAAGTGGGAAGACTCCTTGTGCTAATGCTTACCCCCAAATAACCCAACCTCCAGCATGTGTTTTGAGCAGGGATTAGTGAATGAATGTCCTCTGGTCTTGCTGGTGTGCTAACAGGTAACAGGGCTAATCTTACATTGAGCTATCACTGTGTTGTTGGGTCTCTCTCTCTCTCTCTCTCTCTCTCTGTGGAATTAAACTTGACATGAAACGTGTGGGTGTCTCTTTCTCAATACTGGTGTCCCCGGATGTTCAAAGCCTTGTCGTATCAAAGGATATAGCCACCGGTTCTGAAATTCTAAATGTGTGAACACCATATTTGAAGGCTTTAAATAGGACTTCAAATAAGAAGGTATCTCACACTGGATACAATATGTGATGGAAAGTAAAATATTCATATTATCCCTGTTAGATGAGTGGAAGAATATTAACACCAATAATTATGCAAATAGAAGCTATTTTCAGTTTTTAAGTAAAATTTTCTTTGCCATGTTATATTATCCTCACAGGGTGATGCAGGTTGCTGGTGCACACTTGGGTTTCAAGAATGTTTGGTTGTGACCTGGTCCTAGGTGTGTTGGTTGGGAAAAGCACAACATTTGACCGCTAACACTATCACTTCACTGCAAACCGATCATTTATACTGGATTTATGTTTTGTTTTGTTAAAATGCCCTACCATTTAAAATATAAGCAAGAAACGGAGGCAGCACACTGGACACATCTTAATCTCAGCACAGACATACTAGAAAACCTAGACAAAAAAAGATCCACATTCAAGGATAATTATGGGGATTTTTTTTAATTATTCAAATCACTTCTCTTTCAAGGAGCTTCTCCGCTAACTTGAGCAGTACGAGATCAACCTTGATTTTAAAAAAATGATTAGAAAGCTATCATCACTGCATCCAAATGAATAAAAATAATAATAATTGTATAAGTCACTATGTTGACAACGCATCGCCAAATTTCTGAAGTGGGGGGAATTAAGACATTTAAAAGTGGGGTGAATTAATCAACCATTTAACAAGGTAATTTATTTCAATATATATTTAATGACAAAATATAAATTATTGGATGAAGCAAATTACACAGTAAGCAATGATTATAGATCACAAGTGGTAAAATAAAAAGGCATGGACAATATTCTTGTAATATGATCCAAACTCCAATAATGTAATCAAATTGTGACTTAAGACGTGGGATGAAAACCCCCCAACTAAAGTCAAGTACATCGCTCGTTGGAAGGCTCAAACTGCACACAAGAAACCAAGACAGCCATGAGCAGCCGAATAAACTCTCCAAATATTCAGTGGCTGGAACACAGGAATGGCATCATGGATTCAAAGTGGAATAGTGTAAATTAGCGATATAGAGAGTATGCCCTCTGTGTACCAGGATGCTCGTTATATATATATATATATATATATATATGGAGGCACAGAGGGTCCATGGTGATGGAGGTTGGAGATAAGGGCAATGGGGCTTCAGTAGTGGAATTAAGGGTTAGATGTGAGAGGTTTAGGGTAAATTGGGGTTGGAGAAGTTTGAGAGTTGAGGATTAAGGGTAAGGGGTTTTAGGGTTTAACTTGGTTAAGGTTTGCGGGTAAAGTGGGATAGGGTTAGTGGGCAAATGGTGGAGGATAACGGGGTTGTGGGTAGATGGGTTACGGGCAAAGGGTTAAAGAAGGTTAAGAGTTGAGGGCAAAGAGTTGGGGTCTGAAGTGTTGAGGGGTAAGGGTTAAGTGGGTTCGGGTTAGGTAGCAACGGGGTTGGAGGGTCGTGGGTAGAAGGGTTAAGGGGTGGAGTTACTCCAGCTTCTCATCTCCCTCCTCCACATCCTTCAGGTTGAGGACCTCCAGAGAGCCCCGGCCCTTGGTCTCACAGCGGATCAGCTCGTCGATCTCCCTGAAGCAGCCGGGGTCCACCAGACACACCTGTGTTTGGGGAGGAATATATATGGGGGCTATTTAATGGCTGACATTAACTCTAGTAATGGTAGAATTGGTCATGTGTCGTGGTATTACAACAAGCACATATGACCATTTATACATTCAGAGCTATATTCACAGATATACACACTGCTTGGTTACTGACAGAATGTAACTAGGACTATGTAACACTGCCATGGAATTCCCTGGGGATTGTACTTTGTCACGCAGGTTGTTGAACTTTGTTCCGATTATGTTTTTACGAGGCACTCACCATCTCCAGCTGCTCGTCAAAGTCCTCGCTCTCGACCACCTTCATGAAAGGCATCAGCCTCTCCTTCAGCTTCTTGCCCTCCTTGGCCGGCAGGACCAACCGCAGCCTCATGTAGGCCCGCTGGATCTCCATTGACTTCTTCAGCAGTTTGATGACCTCCAGCGCCTGGGAGGCACACAGCAGGACATCGAGGTCACACGTCGAGGCACTAGCTTGGATTCCTTAACACTTGCAGGATCATGTGTTAAAATAAGATAACGCTAAACTCAACTTTATACAACTTCCCAGCTGGGGATTTGGCGTTCACTGCAGCAGAATTACAGGACATTAAATCAAATAAAATGAGCGGAAAAGTTTAAAAGTAAACAAAGATAAAGTCGTGTGTGACTAAGGTATTGGCTAATAGTTTTTATTATGAAACTAAAGTGGACATTCAGCTGCCTACCTGTTGTTTGGTGCTCTTGTAGGGCTTCACAGAGTAGTGGATGTCCTTCATGGCACGCTCGATCATACTGACCGTGTACGGCCTCTTCGTCTCTGGGTTGACACATTTCTCTGCCACGATCGTCGCTATGTCCCTGAACATGGTCTCCAGTTGGTCATGCCTTTCTTTGTCAGAAACCTGGAGTTCACCTTTGGCTAAAATCTGTCCATGGACATGGAGAAATAAAGCAAGTCATGATGATGATTTACAATGACGTTACAATATTGCGATTGAGATGGAGCTTTAACTCGCATAATGTAGCTATGTAAGTAGTCACTCAATACTAACTACAGAAAGATGTCCACGTAACTTACTTGTTTACAAACTTCGGTAATATCCTCTGTTCCAAACGATTTGATCAAGTCATCTTTCTTGGCAAACTGCCCTTTGGAAACGTTGACAAAAACTGAATGGGTTTGCAGAACCTCTTCCAGATCTTTCTCCCTATATGAAAACAGACAAAGGTGTTTATAGTTTAGATCTGTCTGAGGAAATGAGGAAAAATTGGATAGAAAAACAAACTGTTATAGTTATCACGTTATTCAGTGTTAACAAATACTTACGCTCCAGATCTCCAGCTCACCACTTTATTTTTGTAACAGGCAATTTCAAATCGTTGTCCTCCCCTTTTCATCCTCACGATTGCCACATTCGTCAGCCGTATTTGATTTGTCGGAGTAAAGATGGACATTTTGATGATTGAGAAATATATAGATATCTGTCAACGCAGTGAACTCACGTGTATAATAACAACACATTTGGATGTACGAAGTGGTCAAGTCGCCAATCTCCCAGCTTTCTTGCGGCATTTCACTGAGGCACGCCCCCTTCCGGTCGTAGTATCTCGTCGCTTTCAAAGTAGAGCGAGCAGATCTGTACAACTAGCAAACAAGATGGCTGCGCCCATAGTCAATGGGGATCGAGCTGTATTTTCTTTGTATTTGTACCACGTTGGGGGTTGTAATGTCGATTTTAAATCCTCTTACACACTTGATTTCATTGCTGCTTTAATCCGGTCACCAATTTATGGTCTTGCTTTGCGTGAAATTCAATGTAAAGTTGTGTTTTCAAGCTGGTTTGCCAAAGAGGCTATGTTGCTAATGATGACTAGACCGCTACTACCCCTCGTGGCTCGACAGAAACACGACAGCACTTGTTGAAATAAAATTTGGCGAAAATGGCAAAATATTATTGCAATGTAAAAGGCTTGCAATGTTAATGTTTCTGTAAAGGCTGGCAACCATTATACACTGGATTATTTTTTTCCAAAATAGTTATTCTTAAACTCGTCGGACACAAATAGCAAACTGGAAGGCTGGAGCAAGGGAAATACGTCACGTTCTCGCTGAAGCTGGTCGTTCGTACCAGCCTACCATCAAAATGGATAGCAGCATTATGCTGCTATCCATTTTGATGGTAGGCATTTTCATTGCAAGCCTTTTACATTGCAATAATATCTTGTCATTTTCGCCAATTTTAATTTCAACAAGATCTGTCGTGTTTCTGTCGAGCCACGAGGGGTAGTAGCGGGCTAGTCATCATTAGCAACATAGCCTCTTTAGCAAACCAGCTTGAAAACACAACTTTACATTGAATTGCACACAAAGCATGACCGTGCAATGCATAAATTGGTGACCGGATTAAAGCAGCAATGAAATCAAGTGTGTAAGAGGATTTAAAATCGACATTACAACCCCCAACGTGGTACAAATACAAAGAAAATACAGCTCGATCCCCATTGACTATGGGCGCAGCCATCTTCTTTACTAGTTGTACAGATCTCCAAGCGTCAGATAGATCGACTGACTCAATACAAGTGCGTTGTCAAAGTAGTGCCGCAGTCAACCTGAGACGTGAACCAAAGGTTCCGCATCTGTTTTATCTCTAAATTCTGTATTTTGAATGAAAATAAAATACGAATTCATTTTTTGATTCAGTTTTATTTAAAACAAAATAAATTTATTTTAAGAAAAGTTAACAGTTAATACTCATAGTTGTGAGGAAGTGACCCATAAAAACCACATTTCCCAGAAGTCCCATCAATACGACGATGACAACATGGCTTCACGTCTCCACTGCTTTCTTTATAGGTCCATGATCCACTGTTGAGAAGATGGATTGTTAGTAAGAGACAAGAAGTTGTACACTTTATACAAATGTCAACATTTTTCTGCTTAGCTTTAATGTTGCATAGTTGGTCGATAATTATTTGGCATTGCAGCAAGTACTTGTCAAACCTCAGATATGAAAGGTAGGTGCATCTAGTCTGAAGGTAAGTGACAGATGGTGAGACTGCATGATAACAAAAATAATGTTTATTTACATTGCCATAGCAGAGGTATTACCTGAAGTATGTCGTATTTGCATTAACACATTAATAGTACACTGGGTTCTTATAAGAATCTTATCTTAATGTAGGTGTGAAGAGGCACAGTCCCTTGACAGCTGTTGGATGATGGTTTGGCACAACAGGCTGTACTTTTATTCTGCAGCGGCTGTTGTCTTTTGCATATGGTTTACTCTGAAGATGGAATTAAAAAGGTTTGTGACCTTTCGGCACCAACCGGTTTCACGGATCAAGTTTCCAATATGTGTTAGTAGGGGTTTGTTTCATTTCCCATAAATTGCATTGCAGGCCGTGCACAATATTTTTCATCTATTATCTTGTTTTTACATATTTCAGTCCTACGTGTTATATATTGTAGGTTCTTTCAAAAGCATATCAGATTTTTGTTGGGTATGGGTATCCATACAAGAAGATATACCATCAGGCTTTCTCTTCAGGGTTGTTTAATCCTCATCGCATGCTATCGTTAATATTCTCTACTTTCACATATTATTGAAGTCCTTTTCTTCCCCTTACCACAGGAATTGCAATACACACTCAATGAGCAGCTTTGTGTTGCAATAGGTGACACATTTCAATTCAAGTGCTTTTACCACATCTTATGCAAGATCACAGGGTGTGCAATCAAGCGCTGTATGGCCTAAATAAAACAAGATTAACTTCACAACTAGTGATGAAATGCACCTTAACCTGGGATGCATTTGTGCATCCAAATCCAGCTCTCCACCTTCCAAGTGGGTGATTGGCCAGGGGGTATCCAATCACAATCACTTGCTCAATGTTCCGAGTGGTTGTTCTTTTAATACGGAATGCCGTGATTTACTTCTTGGAAGATGGATTGGAAAAGGAGGTGTGACCAAGGCTGTTCTGTGCTGATTGGAGACGATGTTATCCTTCTATTGACCTGTTGTGCTTCCGAATGTACTATGACTGAAGTAAGGGATAGTTAAAGGGATGCTTCACAGATACAGAACCGGCTTTCTATCATTATAAAATCGCTATTGTAATATAAAAAAAACATTTTTTTCTTCCCCTCAGTTTAACCCAGTCTTCCCTTGGCCCAGCTGTCCTTACATTACTCCTGACTTGACGTCAAATAACACGTTTGACGTCATGTCAGTAGAAATCTGCTTGCCTGCTAGAAGGGCCGAGGACTACAAACCATTGGTTCCGCAAATTTGTGAGCCCACCAATAAGGAATGATGGGGTCGGGAGTTCGCGTACGAGATGTTAACACAATGTCCGCCATGTTTCTTCACCGCTTAGCTAGAGAACAAGACAGACACAAGCCTCCGACAATGGCAGAAGCAAATTTGCAATGTGAAGCAGAAAAAGTAGATTTTGAGAATCTAGTGTTGGATTCGGACATTCAGGGCTATTTTTGTACGAGCCAGAATACAGCTAGGAAGAATTGACACAAATAGAGGAGGAGGCTGCTGCGGGCGCAGCTGAACCACCCGTGCCTGTTGCTGAGGATGAGGAGCCAGTGGCAGTGCGCGCCAGAGTCTATAGCCTATAGACACTAACACAGAGTCCCTGGGCTGCAGCCAACTTCAGCGATGCCAGAGCTACTGTAATTAGCAAATGTTTTTATGCTGTACAGTATTATAAATGATGAGTTTGAAAAAACGAGAGCAGAAGTCTTAACTAGTCAACGTTTCAAGGGGATATGTTTTTTCAAAGTTTGCTCGCGCTACCACTTGCGCTAGTATAATGGGTCCTTCCCCCTTCAAACGGAAACAGGCGGGCGGTGCAGCGAGCGCAATGCACTGTGGTAGTTGGAGGATTTCTTACCTTGAGCCAGAGAGACCACTTCTTGCCTTTTCTCAGGCTAGGTTGAACCGATTTCAAAAACGTTTGCACATTGATAATAAATATAATTATTTACTTCATATAACCTTGATATCTCCGGCGGTGAAGTGTCCCTTTAAGAGTAAAACGACCTGATTGGCATGCAAATCCTAGGGGTTGCAGTTTGTGTGGAAAAAAGGGCTGCCAAGCGAATAAAGGCGTTTTCTTACCAGTAGTATATTCCTTTTTTATAGCTGTTCAATCCCTCCAAAATAAAACATTGTTCGTAATAAGAGACTGTTCTCCAAAAGCCTGTCAGCAGATTAACAGTCCCTCTGCTATCTGTGACTCCACACAATCTTCCCGGTCGTGCCGTCCCAACACTGATAAACCGTTCTCCCTGAACCGGGGAAAAGAGGGATTCTTTTCATCAGTGTTTCTTGTTTTTTCCTTCATATTGTGGGCCCCTGCTTCCGGGCGGTGCGTCGTAGAGAGATTAATACCCGATTGCCCGGCTGGCAAGCAGGAGAAGAGGAAACGGCAATTTATTCCAAAGGATAGCCACACTCTGTTTTTGGAGATCGAATCTCAATATTGAGGAATGAGGTTTCCCGGGGCCCCGGCAGCTCTGAGATGCTGGGTACGATGACCTCGAAGGCTGGCCAATCTTTCACGGAGGCCCCCTGTCCAGGGCAGTCTGGGCGGCCAGGGAGATAGCCTTGAGCGTGAGCTTTGCTAAATGCTCTGTGGATTACTGCACAGAGAAGACAAACAAATACAGGGGTGTCCCTGTCCCTTCATTTTTTCTTTTTTAAAGGGACTTTGGTTGCTTTTCTATCATTGTCTATATCAATATTCATATCCATACTGAGTTATGCTTCTAAATACCCATTTGATGTAGGATTTCTCTATTATAATAAAGTGGTTATCCACAGGTGGCGGTCGCAGAACACATGCTAAACTTTATTCTTTTGAAATAAGCCCATGAATGAACTAATCTTTTAATGTTAATTCATGTTTCAATGGCTTACTATTTCATTGAGTTTAACCAAACATGAATTCATTTTTGAATACTCCAATTTTGGTAAATACATTTTAAATGTTTTGGTAGTGGCTTAATGACTAATGATGCACGTTGGTTCTTAGGCTAGACCAGTATACAACCACATTTATAATATATGCATGATGTAAATGGCTGATGTTACATCATGTATTTAAATTGTATTTTTGGATATGCTGTCAGTTTGTAACAATGGCCTGTTTTTGCATTTGTTCTGTGTGCACCCATGAATGTTTTTTCCCTGGTATGCTGTTCCCTGGAAATCATGTCAAATCATTGAGGCACTGGAGGTAGATAGGAGGGAAAGTGGCTGTTCATAACATAACAAGCACCATACAGCTGTAAAACCTTTCCAGTAGAACAAAGAAACGGCAGCGTCAGAGAAGCAAACCCCAGTTATCTCCAGCGAGCCGAAATGTTCAAAAATAGTAAATTCTATGCTTCTCCTTTCCTTGTTATGTGTTACCTAAAGAACACTCCAAAAGTAATGACGTGGAATGGGAGATAGGATGGGGAATTGGGATCGGTACAATACGACCAGCTCTGCACATATGATGACATTATGGCCGGTAATCCTGAGGGTTATTTCTTTCTCATATTATTTCACATCTGTATCACACCTCTGTGCCAGTGCACCAACAGGCCGGTCTGTGTGTTCCTTTTGGCTGCCCACACTGACGGACAGCCCACAGAGAGTGCTGATTGGTTCTGTAAGTGGCTTGGTTCTGTAAGTGGCTTCCATATCTGAAGTCTTCCAAAGACTTCAGATATTGGAAGACCTACCTGAAAGGCCTGAGATACGCTGTGTTTGGCCTGGGTCACCCTGCCTACCTATTTTCAACTTCACATCACACATTTGCTGTCCGGTACCATATGCTGTGACACCCAATGGGATCCCTGCTAATCCGCCTGGCTTCCTTTTATGGAGGAGAGGAGGAACAGGAACAGGAAGAGGAGGAGTCTGAGATTTCACAACACGAAAAAACCCAGATGTGTTTTCGGCTATGATTATAAGGCTTAACGCATGATATTTCTGTTTACATGTATGTGCATGACTGTGCATGATCACTGTGTCCCCGTGTGTGTGTGTGTGTGTGTGTGCTTGTCGAGGAAATCATTAACATTACACTGAATATGAATGTACTTTTCCTCCACACCTAAACATTACACAAATACACATCCACACCTACACACACTCTCACCCACTCACTCAGATACTCAAACACACATTCACGTTACGTGCACACATACACATGGCACGGCGACCGGCCAGAGACGCAGACACAGATGCTTGGTTGTCATGACAGTGGGCCTTTATGGCCTGTGAGTGAGTGCTCAGCGCGCGCGGGAGGGGTTGGGGGGTCGGCGGGGGGGGGGGGGGGGGGGGGAGTGACACAACACCAAGTAGCGGGCACCGGGGGACAGGTGAGGGGATGGGCTATAATGATTCCCGCCTCCAGCCCACCCATTGATCTCTGTTAATCTGGCCGCATCACCCGCCATACATCCCTGTTCACAGCCTCAACGTGCAGATGCTGGTCTCGTTCCACCATGCGGCGGCTAATGGAGGCTAGTGAATAGTGAATGGCTTTCATATGGCCTCCTCTCCGCTCAGCTGGAGGCAACGTGGGCCGGAATACTAAATGCACCCCATCCTTCTCCATGGAGGGCCTTGGAAAAGCAGAAGTCACAAGTACACAAACACGCGCATGGGAATATAAATTAGGGTTGATAAATCGGCTGTAGACGGATCATATTTTAACCACAGAGAACGGACTGTCGGGGACTTTCAGCTGGCTCATAAAAACACTTTACCATTACATTTCCCCTCCAGTTAGTCCTCTAATTTGTACAATGACTCTCTCTCTCTGTTTGTGTATCTCTCTCTTTCTCTCTCGCCCTCTCCTCTCATTATCCCTGTCTCTGTCCCTGTCTCTTTCTCAGGCTCTCAATTCAGTTTAAATTCCAAGCTGCTATATTTGAACAAATTAAACATGGTTGTCATGACAAATATATGTCATAATATATATCAAAACCCTCTCTTACCACAAGGAGGAGGAGGAGATGCTTGAGTCCAGCAGTGATGAGTGGTCGGTCTAGGGGAGAGAGAGGAGGGTCATGGTGGACGTCATGAAGGGCCCGAAGTTGTACTGGGTTCGTGTTTTAAAATACTTGACACAACACAATTGTTCTGCTCTAAAATAGTACGATCATTGTCAAATATTAAGAATTTGTATTAAATAAATAATTTCCAACATAAAAATACGGCAAGGCCATGAAGTGTTGCTATATCGAAACATATGCATGCACACATACACACGCACGCACACACACAAACAAATATACACATAAAATAGAATGGAATAAACCAAATCAAATATGAAGGGATTCAAACGCTGAACCCCCATTATATCCACATGCATTTAGAAGAACCTGTCCCCCGTGAAGTGGGCGTTGTGAATTTCCAGCTGGCAACACTAGCGTTTTATCATCTTCCCTAAGCAACATTTCACTCTGCCATAGCAAGGCGATACCTCCTCTGTTCCCGTCCAGTCAGCGAAACATCTCATTCATTATTCATGATTGACAATAATTGTAGTGGGTAGATCTGTTCTGAAGGAAGGAACTGCGGCAGCGGCGTTGGCTTGGAAGAGAGCGGCAGCGGCCGTGGCATCAGAGTGGCCTTCTATGTTTAGCGTTTCCATGTGAACGCCCTCGACGAGGCCGCCATCGTGGCGGCCTGCCTCCTTAGCACTCACTCACGCTGACACCAGAGTGGCGTTTGAGGAGAAAAAAAATAAAAAACCTGGCGATGTCATTGTGGTGGCGGTGGTGGTGCTGGTGCTGGTGGTGGCAGATGGGGTGACGGGGACCAGACCAGAGCGGGCGAGAAGACGGCACGGCGGGCGCCCACGCCGATCGAGTCGCGAGGAGCGTGTGACTCGAGAGCGACGAGAACAAACGCAAAAAAACTCAAACCGCCGGAGGCGAGAAGCGAAAGCAGACCTCCAAAGCCCGGCTCTGGAACCTGTGCTCCCGGGGCCACGAGCTGTTCATGACATGGTATGGAGCCCTGTCTTGAAGGGCTGGCATGTGTGCGGTGGTCTGAATAATAATGACCATTGCGATAATCGCCCCGAGTGCATCGTAAAAGCGCCATGTGTCACGGAGGCGCATTGCGTGGTCTTCTGTTTGCTTTGTGCAGTGCCCCTTGACATCCCGCTAACTCCATGGTCGTGAGCATAATGCGTTCTAGCCGGTCCCGACAGAGTCTCTGATGTCTTCTGTGACCTTGTCACTTCCACCGCGGTCTGTCAGTGACAGACTGAGCATCTCGTGGGAAACTGTTCATCCTTATTATAGCTTCTGAAAATGACACATCAGCTCAAGGTGAACGCGGTTCTTTAGATGATGGGCTTTGATCCGGGGGTGGAGTCTAGGGGCTTTGGGAAATAGCCGGTTTGAATGTCTTGTGCTATTCCCCCTGTCTGAGGCCGATGACGGGGCTGTACAAATATAAATGACAAACCTTGCCTGCCAGGCCCTTTCACAACCGATACAACTTTATGTGCCTTTGAGTCGTTTTTTGGTTTCTTTATGTTCTCCACTACCGACTGAATTCTCCTTGTACAGATTTTAGAGCGGAAGATTACGCTTACAAACCTTACCTTACTGTTTTTGCTCCGGTGCTACAGAAAATGTAGCTCAACTTTTCAGATGCATGTTTTATTTAACTCCTTTATTTACTTCTACGGTTGTGTCAGCCCCATTATTGTTGAGATTGACAACATGCTTTCATTGGTTCGACACCCATATGATCGTTGAAGGGGAAAAAATTGTCGCTGCGGCAGTCCCTTAAACTGTGTTGCTGGGGAGGGTTAATAAAACCAGTAATGATAATGTTTGGCTGAGACAGAAAACCAAACAGGAAACCAGTGAGCGATGTCCTGAGACAATACACACTGTAACCTCAGCCTTCCCTTTTTCATTCTTTTAATAAACAGACGACTTGTTACTTCAGATTTAAACTCATGAATACATCATGTTTTATGCAACAGCAGTCTGTGTTTGGTCCCTCTGTGGTGTCTTTGGGATTTGTTCTTATCTGAAAACAACCTGCAACGGTGAATACTTCCTCTGTGATTGTTACCAGCTTGTCTATCGTTTTATAGAGGCATTAATATTGGAGTATCGTCTGTTTGTGTGTGTGTGTATGTGTGGTTTACAATGGCGGGTGTCTCCTGGAGTTTGAGTGTGTGTATGCGTAAACTCTGTGATGTTTAGTTCGAACCTGCTGGAGAGCTGCAATGCATATGCCACAGAAGACGGATGAAGTGAATATATGTTTACTGCCACTTACAAGGGAAGGTTATGTGTGTGTGTGTGTGTGTGTGTGTGTGTGTGTGTGTGTGTGTGTGTGTGTGTGTGTGTGTGTGTGTGTGTGTGTGGTGGAAGCTCTGCAGCTTCTCCTTAACGACCTCTGACTCCCTAAAAGAGGCTGGGCATCCTCTAAATATTGGATGAGCTTTAGTTACTGTCACTTCCTCCACGGGAGAACTGTCGCAGTGCCCTACTGTCCCAACACACCTCACCGTTGCCCTGTCTTCCTGTGGGGCCCAGCCCTAGCACAGATATACAGAACTTATACGCATGCACACACGCACATGCACACGCGCACACACTTACTCACGCACACGCACGCAAGCAAGCAAGCACGCACACAGACACACACACACACACACACACGAAAAGACAACCACACCTACCCTCTCACACGCATGCACGCAAGAACACACAAATGCGCACAAACACATGCACAGACGCACATACATGCACAAAAGCATACTTACTGTCACATACAAACATGCACACGCACAGACACACATACTTACACACACATACACCCTTAAATATAAACCCACACACACACACACACACACACACACACACACACACACACACACACACACACACACACACACACAGACACACACACAGGGCATACAAGGTCTCACTCAAACCAAACTTTCAAATGCGAGCACACGTTCACTCACCCCATGCGTTTGATTACTGACCTTTCACTTTCGTTGCTGCGTGTGAGCCCTGACGACCAAAATGTCAAGGCTGCAGCTGCACAGCGTTGCTGTACCCGCACCGAAATGGGGTCGTTATTTTGCCATGCTAATACCTTCTAAATGAGTGCAAAAGAGCAGGTACTAGCAGAGACTTATTTTAGTGTTTGCTTTAAAGATAAACAATTTTAGTGAGGCAGAAAATATAATCATATTCATGGAGATTGACAAAGGAGAACTGACAAAGCGAATCACGTACATAATTGTTTTCATAAGACAGACAATTTGCTGTTGGTCATATCTGTTTACCCAGAAGGAAACCATTAAGGCGTTTAAAAGCAGTTTGAACTAAAGTGATGGGCAAAAATTGTGAGATTTCTGGTAAATATATTTTTGACCACTAGGGAGAATCAGTGAGTCTTGAATTGTAAAATGGGACTTTAAGCCATATTAAGGAGGAAGTGTCCACAATGTATTGCAGTACAGGTGCAAAAATCTTTATTTTGATTCACAATGTTCATGGAGCTAAACCTTAAGCACAATTAAAGATTTTCCATGTTCAGCATTGTGTACTCTTTCTACACTAAAAAGTTGGAAACGTGTGGCGTTCTGTTCACGTGATGTATAGACTAAGCCGTCATTTGAATGAACGTTTCAGATAATGATGTGGTCAATTTAATCATATTACGGTCTAAATTTTTGTCACACAGAACAAATAGTTTCATTAATCTTAATCTTAATCCTATTACAAATATTCTGAAGAATATACCTCCAAATCTTAAGTATTGCAATGTCATTGTTTCCCACCAATGACTTTAATCAGTTCCTTACTGTTGTCCAGGTAATTGCCTTGGCATCCTCTTTGTTTGTGTAGCGTCCCATCTCAAGGTCAGTATGTCCACAACAGAAGACCAAGTGCAAGTGAAGGAGGGCGAGCCAAATGTGCATCATTAGCTCCTAATTCCCTATTTAATAATTCAGCAAGCTCTTACCGTGCTCTTATCCAAAGCTACTTTAAAAGAAGTGCGACAACAACAGCAGTTAGGAGTGAAGGCGCATCGTGCTCAAAGGAAGCCAGACTTTTCGACTGCGGACCCTTCCGCAGTCCCTTCCGCAGTCCCCAGCCTCTCATTAACCAACCACGTGGGGTATCCGGTACTCCAGCCCGGCGGAGACTAGGCTGGGAGTATACGTTGTCCTGCTTCCAAACCTCATGTCTGTTAATTGAGTCGTTCCCTGTTCAACGGAGAGACCTCCAAACCTCCGGCCTGCCAGAGGTCGCAGCTCTTTGGCTGAGCCCTGTGTTTGTTCTGCCAGCAGCGTAGATATTAACTCTTCGTTTTCGTCAGTTCCCTCTTTATAGATTTTTTTTACACAAACACTCCCAACAGCCCCGTAGGCAGCTGGGACACGGGCGTGAGGGACAGAGGGAGGAGTTCCCCTGCCCACAGGACGTCCGTTAGTCCTGGTCCAGAACCGCACTGGACACACGGAACGCATGCAGTGGGGCTAGGGTAGTCTAGTGGTTATGATGTACTACTCCCAGCTGAAAGGGTTTGAACCCTTAATGCCCACAACCTACCTATAGGCATCCTTGAGTCAGATGCCTCAACCCCTACCTGACATGTATTTAATTTCACCGTCAGTCACTTTGGATTAAAGCAGTTTTGAAATGACTCAATTGTTAAACAGCTGTGAAGAAACAGTTGGTGAGATTCAAGCTTTCTGAGTATGGGTTTGTATGTTACCTTCTGAGCAGCATGTGTTGCTGCTTCACCAACTCCAGTTTTTATGCTGTCTAGTGGTTCACATCATATAACCTTTGATGAACAGCAGTAAATTGGGTCGGGATTATCTTTTCGGGGTATACCGTTTGACTAATTGGGTCTTGTATTCCAAAACCTATTGAGTTTTCCAACCCCGTTGGACTAATTCCACTTTTCCTGTCTATGTTGGCAGTAAGGAAATTATGCAGTGAAACTGATCTTGTCAAGTCATTCCTTTGAAGAGAGCGTTTCCTCTTGCCTAAGACCAAAAATTGTAATGCCCCAGCCCCAAAACTGCACATCAATGAAGTAGGAATAATAATAGATTTGAATTATAAAGCTTATATCAAGGTACTTTTGGAAATGTCTCAAAATAAACAAGTCAAAAATAATGATACAAAATAACGAGTATGTTTTTTAACCAAAAGGTGGTGGAAGTCCATTAAGCTTAACTTACGAGCTGTTATTGAATCGCCACTTTTTTGCCATGACTGGTGTATCATTTCAGTTCAGCTGCGTGGCCTATCTGAAAACCACGTATTCTAAATGGAAAAACACACCAGTTGTTACGTATTTTAAGCACAGAAGCTGCTCCAACATAGCCACTAGGAAGTAGGATCGAACACACAAGCTGCATTACCCCCACACAGCCACAAGGGAGCAAGATCAAACATACAAGCTGTAATATCTACCCCAGCCACAGAAGGCAGCATCTTTAAGACAGAGAAGCCGCAGCTAAGACGTCACATAGGCCACGCCCACTGTACATAGGCCACGCCCACTTGGTCCATTTGCAGCTCCCGGAGCCAGAGGAGGTCAGAGAATCACTGGCGCCCCACAGAGAGCCTCGAGCCTAAGCCTGGGGCTCGAAGTTGCTCACGGTATTTCTTTCTACTAGTGTTAGATATAATTCCCTCCCTTTTGCTTCATAGTTACCATACCGAAATACTTTAACAAATAAAGTGAGTTAAAAGCGACCCGTTTCAAACTACTTTCAACAAGAGCACGACACAGTCGATAATGAATTAGATATTCCACTCCATGACTCTGTAATTGTTAAATCTGCTAAGGGTCAATGATTTCTAATGATAAAAAAACGGTTGGGCCTTATTCAGCTTGCTGGCTAGCTTTAACTGCTAGCCGGGTCTGAGGTCTGAATTTAGTTCCCACAACCATCTACCGATTAGAACCAAGATGGACACTAGGCCACTGATGTGGGCCTTATTCAAAATAAATAATTTCTTTGTTCTTTCTATTTGCTTTATTTATACTTTTTCACTTATGAGCTTTTTCTCTCACTCACTTTTTTCGTTTTTGAACCCTGATGTATTTCCATTAGATATTGGAACAAACCATTAGTTACTCAGTTTGATAGATGACAAGTGTTTGAACCTTTCATTGTTAGTAATTAAATACACTAAATGATTATCTATATATCTGTCTAGATCATTAAAATATGCTTTTACTGAATGCTGGTCACAATCGATACGGATTGATTGAGACATGTCATATAAGGAAAGATTGATGTTGTTTAAAATCAATCCAAATACATACATCGTACTATGTGATTAACGAAATATTTATTATATCATAAACATATCTTTTAATCTATCATCAGTCGATAGTGCAGGCTTGATAAACAATTCATGTCCTCCTGAGTCATGTCTTTCCATATTGCAGATTAGGTTCCATCATCTTGCGTTATGAGTCATCACAACTTGTAAATATCAATATCTTCTTTATTCCTACCTCTGCTTCTGCTGCTTTCCCTCCTTGTGTTTTGAACAACCCATTAATGCATTCTCTCTTATCTCCTCCCTATCTCGCCCGGTCCGGTCAATAACAGCTGGCTTCTGTCTGTCTCTGTCTCTGTCTCTGTCTCTGTCTCTGTCTCTCACACTCTCTCGCTCTCTCTCTCTCGCTCCCTCTCCCTCTCCCTCTCTCTCTCTCTCTCTCTCGCTCCCTCTCCCTCTCTCTCTCTCTCTCTCTCTCTCTCTCTCTCTCTCTCTCTCTCTCTCTCTCTCGCTCCCTCTCTCGCTCCCTCTCTCGCTCCCTCTCTCGCTCTCTCTCTCTCTCTCTCTCTCTCTCTCCCCCACCCACTCTGGCTGTGAGAGAGTGCTGCGCTCCACAGTTTGCTGCGATAGGGCGAGCCGTCCTAGTTCTGTCACTCACCGCCCCTGGTGGTGAACACAATTCCCAATCACCTGTTTTCCAATGCAACCATGCACTCACACGCACAATTACACCCTAATCTCATCTCATGTGGACCATCACCGGACATTTGATGAACCCCCGTCAGGTGTTAGCGATTGCAGATTCGCGAAGGGAGAAGGAGGAGGGATCCGTTGGCCCCCGAGGGGACGGGTTGGAGCCCACTCGACTCATTATACAGGCGGCTGGGGTCCGAGCTCCGTGCTGGAGGGGCGGATGGGGGCTGGGTGTAGTAGTGGCCTGCACTGGCCGAGGCCAAGCTCTTGACTCGGCGCTCGGGGGGGGGGGGGAACAGATGGGTGCACTGTTGGGTACATCTGACACACGGTCGGCTGTCATGTGGCTGCTGGTCCAGGGTGGAGCACATTGAGAACGGAGAGAAAGGAGGGAAAGGGGAGAGAGGTCTCTCGTCGACTACCAATCAAACAATGAAGTCTGGCCCTCAAAATGTGATCTATTGCGCTCCGTGGCAGGTACGGTGGCCATCCTATTACAAAAACCTCAGATTGTTAAGTGCCGTATTAGCGTCTGCGGTGTGATGTAACGTACCTTAAAAGGACAAGACGAACTGGGGGGCGGCTGCGGCGGCTAACTGATGCTGAGTGATGCTGAGTGATGCCCTTTGCGCTCAACAAGAACACAACAAACAAAGCCAAGCGCAACCGCAGCTGATGGATGGGGGAGGCAGAGGGAGCTCACCCCAACGCGATGTGCTGGGCTGTGCAGCGGGGCAGGTGGATCGTAGATCAGCTATGGACGTGTACAGGGCCATGACAGCGCTGTGATACCCCCGTCAGACCTGAGCCCGGTTAGTCTCCGAGGCCGGCCGTCCATCACGGCCTACCAGAGGTGAATTCGTCCGATTTGTATTCAACAGGGACTGGCTGTTTAGCCAGTCGACTTCATTTGTCTTTTCTGGCTATTGAAAGGGAAAGAATATTTACAAACAATACGTTATGGTACCCCCCCTAGGCTCTGTGACAGGGACAAAGAATATGCATAAATTAAACAATAAGAAGATACATTTTTAGCAACTCCTTTAGTGTAGCCTTAAAGGGGCCTGTTTGAGGAAGATTCCATTTCAAGCCATTTATCAATCTGTCCACTAGTAAAATCACAAGTGGGAGTGCAACCCAGATGTTTGATGGATGTGATTACTTATCTGCCTCACACCTGTTGG
>NC_079427.1:6571660-6596660 GCF_026213295.1 Gadus chalcogrammus | reverse complement strand
TCATCTCCTCTCCCCCCCTTCCTCTTTCACTCTCCCCTCTTCCAACACTCTTCTGCTGCTCCCCTCTCCTCTCTTCTTCTCCCCTCTGCTCTCCTCTGCTCTCCTCTTCCCTCCTCCCCTCTCTTCTTCCTCCTCTCCTCTCCTCTCCTTTTCGCCTTTCATCTCCCATCCTCCCCTCTACTCTCCTTCATTTGTTCCCTTATCTCCTCTTTACCCCCCTTCTCTTCTGTTCTCTCCCCCTTTGCATCTGCTATTGTCTCCCTCTTGTCTCCTCTCCTCTCTCCTCTCCTCTTCTCTCCACCAGTCTCCTCTCATTTTCTCTCCTCCCCTCCCCTCCCCTTTCCTCCCCTCACCTCCCCTCCCCAATCCTCTCTCCTCCTTCTCTTCTCTTGGCCAGATCCACTCCCAGTGGGGGTCCAGATTACAGAGTTAATAGTTTTCTTCTTTTGGAAGTAAAACATTTACTGCTGATAATGGATGTGTGTGATGGGTTTGGGTGTTTTTTTATATCTGGACACACTTACAGCCGTGTGTGTTCATGTGTACATTTCCATCCATGCCTACTTTTAGAATGCCATAGTCCAACAAGAATGCTAATGTCTATTTGACATTTTCAAAGGTTATTTTCAAAGATTATAAGTCATCATAAATATCAGTTGTCCCCCAGTGAAAGTTATACTTTCAAAGATAGGAAAATTATAATTTGTTTTTATTTGAATACCTATTAATACAGAATTGTTCTCATGAATAAAATGCACAAAATAGGAATACAGATTTGGAGCCACATCACTCCACAACAAACCAAGGCTGACATTTTTAGGTGTTTTTAAATGGGAGGAGCTGGCACTGCCGACTGTTCTCTGTGTGGTATTTGACCTTTAGGATGATGCTTTCTGCCATTTCCTGTGATGCTGTTTTGAAACCCCTGGATTGGAGTGACAGCTGCTTTATGAAGAATATTTCTGTTTTCATACAAATCAAAACCAGCCAAATATTCTTTTGACCTTTTTGATGGATTCAATAATTGGATTTATTTGTGTCAAATTTCTTACTATTACTTAAGTAATAAACAGCATTTGCGCTTTCATCCAAAGCAACCGTACAGCCATTTCAGCTATGGACATTAAGGAGCGGATAGGGGGCATTTGCAATGTCACGCAACTTACCTGCGCCACCTTGTATGAACTTGACAGCTCACACTGCGCTACACTGAGAATGGATAGGTCATGCCATGCAGAGAAAGTCCAAACCCCGCACTCTGCTGAGTCGACAGACCCACCGGGGAGAGGTCAACAGACCTTTTTGTGCTTGCGAACACATCGCTAGATGATGCGATCACAGAGCTATCAGACGCCACCTCCCACCAGGTTTAGCTGCGGTTCTCTGCGGTGCCCGGAATCTAATCCACCTGCTTGAGATGGGGAATGTGGTGCACGTGGCCGTGTGCATGCTGAGCAGAAAGGTTAGCCAAGGGTACGGGCAGCTATGGAGGGATAGCGGTTTGATGCTAGTGCAGTGTGATGCTTCGCCCCGTGGTGGAGGAGCTAAAGGGCAGCGCTCCAGAGAGGGAACACTCAGCTTCCTGTCCACATTTTGGCCCCGATTTTTGTTTTTGAAACAAGACGAAAAACTTTGGAGATCGATAACGACATTTTATTTTTATTTGAATGCAGCTAGCGTACCAGTTGAGAGTTTACAGATAAGTTCACTATAGCTACACTCAGTTCTTCGACTTTGAGTCTCTGCCTCTGTGAGATCGATTCTTCTAAAGTAGCAATGCGTTGTGCCCATAGCTGTTTAAAATACAATATATTTCTAAATGTACATTTCTAAATGCGAGTGTAATTGAGCATTTTTTATCAAAGTCAGAATATATTTATAGAGCCTGTATGTTACAAACAGTCCTGTTTCAAACGTGCCAGCGTATCCTTTGTCGGCAAGAAGCTAACTGATCGAAGAAGACTGTAGAACAGTTAATTACCATTTAGAGGGGGAGAATCAATGGGAGCCTAATGGCTCCTAAGGGCACAGGAATCGATAGGTTGCTCCTGATATTAAGGCATCAATGTCTAGGGCTTGATGTTTTTTCTGAGATGAAATTGTTGTATGTTAGATTTTGTATTTTAATATATAATGTATATAAATCTCCTAACTGTTGTCTCTCTGTACAGGGTACAAACTGATGGGCTGCATCTTGCATCTTGAGCTATGTAGCCGAAACAAACACACTTTGCACACCTTCAATGGCATCGAGTCTGTCCGCTGCATGGAGGCCAAGCCTGGCCCGCGCCAACAAGTGTGTCTTCTGCTGGAGGTGAGCGTAGAACACAACAGCTCCTCTGTGTTTTCGCCAGGAAAACAGTGGTTCCCGACCTTGGGAACGCTTGAATTGCATATTGGGGTCTTGGGACATTGCTGACTCAGAGGCTATGGATATTTGGCGCTATATTTGTTATGTTAAAGTCTTGAGGGCAAAGAGTCTGTTACACTTACAGACTGCCAAAGGATTTGAAGCCACAAGCGTCTGACTACTAACTAATGACGTTGGGAATTTTACATAATGAGAAAATGTCGATATAGGAATACGGAGTTGACCAAAAATGGGGGTCAGTGGCCAAGAAAGGGTAGGAACCAAGAAAGGGTATGTTTAAAACCTCCTAAACCCGAGACAAAGGTAGTTCCCTATCCTTCCATCGGGCGGCGGACTAGAGCCTATCACTATGGGTATGAGGCAGGAATGCAGCCTACAAGGTATTTAAGTTGATCATACACACACACACACACACACACACACACACACACACACACACACACACACACACACACACACACACACACACACACACACACACACACACACACACACACACACACACACACACACAGACAAACACGCACACACACACACACACACACACACACACACACACACAGACAAACACACGCACACACACACACACCCACACACACACACACACACACACACACACACACACACACACACACACACACACACACACACATGCCAAAACGTCAATTTACAGCTGTAATTAGCCCTCAGTGCACCTGTTTAAAGTACCTCAGCACTGTCATTATGAGGGATGTCCGTGACCAAGCGAGGTGAGGTCTTGCATGAAAAATGCAGAGATGATCTGATTATTGCTATATGACCTTCTCTCACATAGCCAATTGTTATATGACCCTACTAGTCCAACTTCCCTGTCTTAATCACATTATTACTCTCTTACAATCTCTCTCCGTCACATCTGTTTTCTTCAACATGTATTTTCTCTTTATCTGTGTATTTCTCTCTCTCTCTCTCTCTCTCTCTCCGTCTCACTATCTATTTATATCCCTCTCACTGTGGCTCTCTCTCTGTTTCGCTCTCTCTCTCACGCTCTGTCGGTCTCTTTCTATGTCCCTCGACCAGACACCACACTAACCCGATGTGTCCCGAGTGGCGCTGGAAGATGGACCCAGCGGAGGAGATTCTCCAGGTGGCACTGGGCCATCCCCAGAGCAGGATACGCCACTTCAGAGGTCCGTCCCTGACATCCATCGACTGACATCCAGTCGTCAGCAGACACTTTCTCCAAAGAGACTGAACTCTAAACCATGTAGAGGTTAGAGCATCTTGTTCAAGCTGCACTGCTTGCTCTCTCTCTCTCTCTCTCTCTCTCTCTCTCTCTCTCTCTCTCTCTCTCCGTGTCTCTCTCTCTCTCTCTCTCTCTCTCTCTCTCTCTCTCTCTCTCTCTCTCTCTCTCTCTCTCTCTCTCTCTCTCTCTCTTCTCTCTCTCGCTTGCTTGATGCCTCCTCTCTCCCTCTCTCTGTTGTTTCTCTGACTATCTCTTTTTTTTTGGTGTTGCCAATATTCAGACACAACAATGATAATGTTTGATGTCTTGTCTATTATCCTGATTCGTTTCAGGAAGGCGAACACACACACACACACACACACACACACACACACACACACACACACACACACACACACACACACACACACACACACACACACACACACACACACACACACACACACACACACACACACACACACACACACACAAAAACAAAAAAACACTATGTCATTGTGTTAAAGTAGATGATCCTCTTTCATTGAAAACCTCAGGTTTCTGAATAACGTACTCTACTCTATCTGATGAATGCTTAATTCACTGTTTTTTCTCACTGTTTTTCTCATTCAAAGGCTGTTCATTTTTTGGTTGTTGACTCACTATGGTGAAATAAGGTCTCCAAAGCTCATCTAAACAGCTAACTAGTGGTTCATTTGTCACTGAGATTGGTGAAAGAATGTGTTGATTAGGAATACAAGTGTATGACGATTTATTTTAATCCAATTAAATTCAATTGAATTTAATTTGTTTAATTTAGAGCACTGTTGAATTTCTCTTCACTTTTGTAATGCTTTTTCGATTTTGGACAGAAAGAAAAGGACCGAAACCTAAAGTTCTCTAATAACCTTTTTTAGAGAACTGACACCATGTCTCTACATCCTATAAACGGACATATCATGAAGAATAGCCTGTTTATGAATGTGCTTCTAAATAAATAACCACTTACATTCCCTAGAATAACAACATTCATCATATTCCAGCTCTCAAGCAGCGCGCTCACCGTGGTTATACTGCTGTGCTCCCCGTAGCTCACTGTGTGCTATTAATACACAGGGCAGACTGAGAGTCTGAGTAGGCTTTGGAGGTACCACAGAACCGAGGCAGCCAGTTGAGACTAAAGACTAATTTAGCTGTCAGATCTCTGTCAGCTTGGCACACACCAGTAGATGCAAATCAGCACACACACACACACACACACACACACACACACACACACACACACACACACACACACACACACACACACACACACACACACACACACACACACACACACACACACACACACACACACACACACACACACACACACACACACACACAGTTAGCACAGACTTAGCAAACACTTGCCACTCTCAAACAAATTGTATTGACTTGTATCTGTACTATGTTTCCATGTATTAAGTATTTTAGACTGTAACCCACATGCATGCATGTATGAGTTACTATGTTTTTTTGTAGAGGTACAGCGGTCTGCTTTAGCAGGCATTAAAAGGACCTTGTCGCACAGTGTAAGTTAGTGTAGGTTATCACCAAATTGAGTCTGCCGTCTTTAGCGCGCTCTCTCTCTCTCTCTAGTCTCTCTGTCTCTGTCTCTCTGTCTCTCTGTCTCTCTGTCTCTCTCTCTCTCTCTCTCTCTCTCTCTCTCTCTCTCTCTCTCTCTCTCTCTCTCTCTCTCTCTCTCTCTCTCTCTCTCTCTCTCTCTCTCTCTCTCTCTCTCTCTCTCTCTCTCATTTCATTGTAAAGCATACTGTATGAGTTATCCCGGTGTGTGCCTCTCCTGGCTTTCATAATGTGGATTGATCATACATGCTAATGATGCGTCCACAGGGGGATTAACCACAGGGAACAGGCACGCCTTAATAACACATACATCAAAGCCCTCTATCGGGCCCAGTAAAGACAGGCGGTTGTGTGTAGATGGGATTTCCACCTTCATGAATCATGAATGCAGGGGTTTAATTAACAATGACCGGAGTGCTGTGAGCCTCGCCGTGTTGACTGTGAGGGAGCAGTTCGCCTCGGAGGCATGCGTGTCTTACGCTTTGCCGGTCGATTGGCTATTTATCCGCGTATTACTTTGCTCCGTGTTTGTCTGTCTCCAGTTCCCCCAGTGCGTTCTCCGGCTTAATTATGCATCGCCCACTCTGCTGCTATTGTGCACTCCGGATCACCTTAGAAGGAGCGAGAAGGAGGGTTTTTTCGTGTCCCGGTGAATGACACCCGTTGCTATCGACTTGGTTTCCCGGGAGGTGGTAGCTGTTGAAACGTTGAAAGTGTCACGGTTCGGTACTTGTGGTGAAGCCATGCTGTTAACTAGGGCTGCATGGATTATTTCATCACTGTGGTTTTGGTTCATACTGATAAAAACACACAACAAGTCATGGATGGAGTATGAGACATATCAAGTCTCATTTTCTCGAGTTAAGTTAACGAAGAGGCTTAATAGTTGAGGTATGGCCTCCTTAAGCAAGTTACATAACCTGCTCCTTAATGATACGCATCTCACAAAAAATGTATTATACTTACATTTTATAGTAAAAGTATAGTGGAGGGGTGTGTGGGCCTGTTAACATTTGTAATCCCTGACAAAATATTTAACTGACCGTGCAAGAACAGGATCAAGACAGCATTTGGTGTGATAACATATTTAAGAAGGTCGACGAAATACATTAAGCTGCCTTAATACGTTTTTTTTTACACTAATTCACGACATCTGTTATTATCAGCAGCACAGGCTGTCACACTGACTGCCACATGAGTGGCCTCTCTCTTCACAAGGATCAGCCCGCTAAATAAATGATGAGGAAGTCGAGCGGCGGCGCAGTAAAAAGTGACGGGCGAGAGTCCTTCGGCTGTTAAAGACGACCCTCTCCTGGCTAGACACGGGCTCGCTCATCTCCTGACAGAACGTGTTCCATTCTGATATCAATAACGCATCTCTCTGAGCGGAGGGGAGATAAAACTACACAATAAAAAAAAACATGCATTTTTCTGACACAGAGACGCAACCCAACCAACCCATTCAAACCATCACTCCCATCATTACCAGTTTAAACCGCTCCAATGAGACTGAATCCATCACTACACACACCAGCACCTATACGGGCATATACATAGGTAGATGGCAGCAAGGATGATCTCTTTCTAGGAAAACCACACCGGCGACCTGCTCCCTCAGTCTTCGCCGGAGTCGTTACGCAGAGCTCGTGTCGGTAGGCTTCCCCCCCGGCTGATGCAGATGGCTCATATGGCCGTGATGGACCACTTCATCTGTGCTGCGCGGCTCCCCCGACGACCCCTAGACACTGACTAGTGTGGTAGATAATGGGATTCCACATTACTCGTATGGAGCAGATATACTTTTAATGAGGTTCCAGACCAGGCTACTTCGGCCGCCTGCCGTTGGGACGGTTATTAGGTGGAGATCGAGGCGTAGTTTCTCCTGGGGCATTCGTTTCGCCGACTGATGTTTTGTTGCAGTTGTTGCAAAATATATCTTGGTGTTTCGTTGTTGTTCGTTCCTTTGGGAGGCGGGGGGGGGGGGGGCGTTTCAGACTGTGCTGTCGGATGAGGGTATTGAGTATATGAAAAACAACCTCTTGAATGACGTGGACGAATTTGAACATCGTGTTGTGAGCGGCAGCCTTGAAGACAACGCTCATTTGGAGGGCAATGAGGAACGCTCTCTGAGAGTGTTTGAGTCTTTCTGCTGCATACTCTCACACCATATTTTCCCGTCCATAATGTCTTAACAACGACCACATTGAGCTCCCCTTCGCTGTCGCGCCGTTGGCGTCTCGACCCTAAATCACACTAACGTATGGGATCGCAGCAGAACATGACAATATGGCCGTATGCACTCCCTTTTAATATGTCTGCATTTAGAGGTGCAGACAAGGACACACGGGTTAACGACAGTACCGTGGATAGCAGAGTTTATTGCGCACATTCGTTCCACAACATTTCAAGGACCCTTAGGAGACATTGGCATGTATTATTCGCCTTTCTTAGGGTGTTTCAACGTGTTATCAAGCTTCCCCGTGAACATATGAACCGCGCTGCGCTTCGACACTAGGACTTTGATTGACGTTCAACCCGAGCGCATTTGACATCCAGATTCGATTGGCTTCCTTTTTCATGACTCTGAGTCGTTTTCACCAGCTTTCATAAGCTTGCTATTGATCCTTTTCCTATTGTTTCGTCACGCTTTGCCCTCCGGGAGAAGTGACAGTTGGGCGTTTGTTCTCCGCATCAGTCAGGAGCCGCTGCCCACTGCGGCGCTGTGATCCACGGGGCTGGAGCTTGTCAAGCCGAGGCCCCCCAGTGGGAAGGGTAAGGCTGGGGGAGCAGGGGGTATGGGGTATGGGGTCGGGGAAGGAGAATTGAGGATGTAGGCCAACCTCCCTAAACCTCAGCCTTTTGGACAGAGACGAGGGATTGAGCCTTCTCTTCTCCTTGTCTTCATCTCTCCCTCTTTTTTTTACGTTATTTGCACACCCTTTCCTCTTCTAGCCCAGTTTAAGTCATAAGCCACTAATCAACCCTAATGTAAGTGAGTGGCTTGTATCCTAATGGTTTTAGACAACAGCGTTGGCTGAAAATAAGGTTTCCTACTTTTAAGAAAATCATAATCACTGCTGCTAACAAAATCAACAGTTTTCCGTCTCTGTATGCTATTTCCAAACTATTTATTTTGTTATTTATTTTCTCAAATGAGCTCAAAAGTGTCCAAATGGTTTTTCATCTTTCACTTTCCCTGAGAAAACCCCAGATTTCTCCAACTCGTTGGTTTATTGCCTTCTACCGTTGACTGCCACGGCACAGGGAAGGTGAGTCTGCCTACGGCATGAACTGGAGAGTTTTCCTTAAGGAGGACAAAAACCCTATTCCCAGAGTGCATTTCTGTGTCTCGTTTTTAACGACATCCGCCTTCTCAACTTCAGACTAGCATGGGCCTTGCGCTCCAAACCCAGCATATTCTGTGGAACCATCTGCCTCCTTTGATCTGACCACCTTCGACCTTTGACCCTCTCGCTTCGCAGGAGTTCCAGGGGCGAGCCCGAGCAATACGAGGAAGGCCTGGCGGGCCGAGCACTGCGGCCCTCTCCCTGGTGGTCGAGCCAATCATGTACTCCGAAATCAACTCCTTCCTCTGCCATCTCCAGCTTCCCTGTCACCCACGCATAGTTCCCCAAGAAGATCCTTTGGGAGCGCCACTGAATCGAGACAGTGGTTTACCATTTTAGAATTTTGGGATTGAGCAGATGCCATCATCTACATTGACTTACAAATGCAGTTCAGTAAGATGGTGGGTTGCCTACAGTAGGATGCAGACGGGTAGGACATCTGGGAATCAAACCTGGGACCTCTTGGTTGGTAGTCAAACACTCTCGCCCCCCTTTCAGCACACACATAAACCATCAATAATTGCAAGTAAGTAAACTATGGAGAGAGAGAGAGAGAGAGAGAGAGAGAGAGAGAGAGAGAGAGAGAGAGAGAGAGAGAGAGAGAGAGAGAGAGAGAGAGAGAGAGGAGAGAGAGAGAGAGAGAGAGAGAGTGAGAGAGAGGCTAAGCTCATGAGGTCTATTTCTTCACAACTTTATATTAAGACAAAGTTGCTCTTCAAAGCCAGCTTGACCATTTAAAAAAGCCTTTCAGTGTTTTTTCCCCAAGTAGGGGCTTTCAGTATGTGCTAAAGGGAAAAATACCACCGTTTGTTGTACCCCTCTAGCTCTTAGAAGAAGCCACCATCTGTCTCTTTGCTTTGCGTTAGGCAGGCAAAATCCCCTCCCCTCCTCTTTGAAGCCCTGGAGAAAGGGGATGTTGAGGACAGTGGCTGATAAGGTGCCTCCCAAAAGGCAGCATTGCTGTTTGTAATGCTAAGTCGAGGCTCTCTCCCTCTCTGTCTGTCTGTCTTTCTCTCTTTCTTTCTTTCTTTCTTTCTTTCTTTCTTTCTTTCTTTCTTTCTTTCTTTCTTTCTTTCTTTCTTTCTCGCTCTTTCTCGCTCTCTCACTCTCTCTCTCCCTCTCTCTCTCCCTCTCTCTCTCCCTCTCTCTCTTTCTCTCTCGCATTGATCTGCTGATAGGTATAAAAATACACATAATTCACTCAGCATGGACAAAAATGATCTACCCGCCATAACTAAAGTGGCAAATGCTGAGAAATCACTATGATATTAATAAGAATATATAAATAGTTCTGCTTTTCTGTGGTTACATTCGGCCAACACTGCCTCATTATGTCAACATTAAATCAAAAGACCATCCGGTGGTTCAGTGGGCAACGAAACAATTTGTTATGTAAAGTGCTTAATATTTTATCAGTAAAGTAGGCTGAAAGCAGGGGGTAGACAATGCTGGCTGTTGTGGAGATGATTTGAGGTTAATGGTGGTTATTCTGCATGTGGCGGTTGTGGTGGTGGTGGAGATGGTTGCGTTAATGATTGTTCTCTTGGTGGAGATGGTTGTGGTTGAGGTGGTGGAGATGGTTGCGTTAATGATTGTTGTCTTGGTGTAGGTGGTTGTGGTTGAGGTGGTGGAGATGGTTGCGTTAATGATTGTTGTCTTGGTGTAGGTGGTCGTGGTGGTGGTGGTGGAGATGGTTGCGTTAATGATTGTTGTCTTGGTGTAGGTGGTTGTGGTGGTGGTGGTGGAGATGGTTGCGTTAATGACGGTTGTCTTGATGGTGATGGTGATGATGGTGGTGGTGGTGGTTGAGGTCATAGTGGTGGAAACGGTTGTGGAGAAGGTGGTTCTCTCGGTTAAGGTAGTGTCGGTGGTGGCTGCAACAGCTCGGAGAGGGCTTTGTGCCGTAGGAAGGGACATTTGGATGACAGCCCTGTGTAGTTTCCCCCTTCACCACTTTGTCCACTCCGCTCTATACATCCAACAATACAGCAAAAGCTCCAGTTCACTGGAGAATCCCATTGTCACCTATGTGTGACCCTTCAAAGACCACATCCCCTGGGAATTAGCTCTGGACACAACACAGCAGGCTCTGTTTGTTGGGGGAAAGACACCCAGTTGTATTCTACAGGGCTGCTGCGTAGTGGAGTACAGACAGCCCAGGTAGGGGCTGACAGCGTTTATCCACTGTGTCAGCTAATCAATGTGTGTTTTCACCGCAGAAAGACGGCAATAACACTCGAGTTGGTGTGCAAGTGTCCCAGTTAGAGCTGTCACCTGATTGCCAGACTAATCGACTATCAAAATACAACAAGGTTGCTGTTTGGCTGTGTAGTGGGGCTGAGGGGAGAGACTTAAGCAGGGTACGCAGAGAGTGGACTCTGTGTGTGTGGATTAAATTGCAAATCACGCTTACTGTCCAATAATCTGTGGTCAAGGTTCCTTCAAGAAGTTCTCCAGTGGACAAGTGGATAGATAGAATACAACAGATAGACAGGCAGAATACTGTTTTAATGAATAAGGACTGCCCGTTCAGCTTTAGGCAGGATTCAAGAGCTGTTAGAGAGAGAGCGGGGAAAGGGCCAAAGAGAACCAGACTTGGAAAACATGTCCCCTCCCTCTCAGCTCCACGCTGACAGGCTACCCTCCGTGGAGATGATCCAGCCAGAGGCAGCTGATCATGTGATTGCGCCAGCGGCGAAACGCAGGTAGCCTTATAATCAAAGCGCCGAAAATAGTGCCAAATTATTTGTGTGTTTGTAGACAAAACACAATGTTGCTCGGTTGTTACTGGCACTCAGTTTGGATGAGTAATTATCTGGAACCCATTGGTAATCTATGGAAAGTAATTCAAAGTGTATTCCCCACACTAATATTTTTATGTTTGTGTGTATTCTTGGATGCTGCTACAATTTCGTTGTACACAGTACAATGACAATAAAATTATATACTGTTCTATTTTATAAACAGCGGTTAGGCTACTGTAACTCTGCAAAGAAATGGAAGCGGCATACAGTAAGCAAATGCTAACCCAGCTAACTCCCCTTTTCAACGCAAAATGATACATTCGGAATGGAACAACTCGAATGAATGTGCGTAAGACAGGAAAAGGCCAATTTACAGATATCTGGCGTAACCTTTTAATTCAATGCTAAAGTTTCACCATACGTTTTCCCCAGTGAACTCATAGACAGGTCACTTCAGGACTCGGTCTACACGCCAACGCTCAGCGTCCTTCTCATCCATCTCACCCATGTCTGGAAACACATGGCCGCACACTGACCTCGGATGTGGACGAGACAATGATGATGGCCCGCCCCAGGGGAGTTTTCAGTGGCTATCTTGTCTGTCAATCACAGAGTCATCCTCTCCCGGTAGACCGACCCAGACAATGACAGCAGCAATCAATCATTCTCTGGCCCAACCTGCCAGAGGTACCTATAGCGATAGAGTAGCTGTCAGAACTCACCGAGGTTATGTCCCAGCATTACGTTGATTAGATAGTGTGTGTGTGTGTGTGTGTGTGTGTGTGTGTGTGTGTGTGTGTGTGTGTGTGTGTGTGTGTGTGTGTGTGTGTGTGTGTGTGTGTGTGTGTGTGTGTGTGTGTGTGTGTGTGTGTTTGTGTCCGCATCTGCGTTTCAGGGAACGTGTGTTTCAGCATCTGTGTGTGTCCGTGTGTGTGTGTCTGTGTCCACAAATAAGTTTGTGTGTGTGAGTAGGTGTGCGTGTGTGTATGAGTGTGTATACAGTATGTGCGCTTGTGTGAGGGCATGTGTCAGCGTGTGTGTGTCTGCGAACATTCACGCGTGTGTGTGTGTGTGTGTGTGTGTGTGAAATGCACTTGTCTACATTCGGAGCTATCAATTACTACCTTCTGTTCCCTAAAACCGTCAATCTAACTAATGAAGTAATTAGTCTCTCTTGAGATAAGTGTTTCTTCACTCTCTCTTCACGTGATGGAAACGTGGGTCGTCTCCCGAACGTTCATAAAGTAGGAAGGCTTCCTCCTAATGCAGACTGGTAGAAGGAGACGGGGAAGTCATATACTTACCCCGACAGACCCAGCTCTCTCCAGCCTCATTAAGCACAAGTCTGAAACGTTTTGGTTTGTTGATTTTGTTCTTCATTAGTGCTTCGCAGCAGGCGGTGTCGTTCTTTATTTGATTATTTTGTTTGTGTTCATGCGTGTGTTATTGTGGGTAAGTGACACTATCAACTGTGGAGATGGTTTATTTATAGTGTGTGCTGCGGGTGGGGGAGGGCTGAAAGAATGGATGTAAAAAGTTTCTGTGCCATTTTTATCATATCTTTTGCTTGGCAGCTCTGCTTGGTTTGCTGGCTCTCTGTCAGCAGAAAAAGAGAAGATGAATTATGCGTTTTCTTTTTTTCTTTTTTATGAATCGTTTTTTCCTCATCTTTCGTTCATGTATGTTATCGGATTGTTGTATAGTGGTTAATGTTTCTGTGCTGTCAATACACGGCCGCTCTTGGAAAGAGGGACTGAAACGTTCAATGTTTTCATTTTTTCTTTAGATTAAAAGGTAGACAGAGGGAATATATAAGTAAATAAATAAATAGCAAGCAAGCTGAGCAGAGCAGAGTCGGGCGCACACAAGAGTAAATAATGAGGAGGCACCCCCGCATTTTTTCTTTTTTGCGATGAGACGGCTTAGTGTTCATCTTATACACACACAACCTGCCACACACCACAAGCACACACACACACACACACACACACACACACACACACACACACACACACACACACACACACACACACACACACACACACACACACACACACACACACACACACACACTCTCCCACTCACACACACATGAAGGATACCACACTGGCGTGTGTTTGCGGTCCTCCAAGGGGCAAAGTTATTCTTGGTAAGAGTTGAGTACTGTCAGTGGCTGCTGTTGTAACAGTCTGGCTCGGAAGGTCGAGGCCATTTTGTTTACCTGTCATTTGACAGAGCAGGAAGGGTATAACAACACTGGATTATCCCTGCATCTCTTCCAGCTGTGAAGGAGAGGAGAGTGATCTCATCACTCAAACCTCTTCTCCTCTTTCCACGTGTGTCTGTCCTGAAATGTCTCCATAGTTAAACGTCCATGGTGCTGGAACAGGGTCTGTAGTTCTCTGTCCGTGGTCCTGAAACACAGTCTGTAGTTTTCTGTCCGTGGTCCTGAAACACAGTCTGTAGTACTCTGTCCGTGGTCCTGAAACACAGTCTGTAGTACTCTGTCCGTGGTCCTGAAACACAGTCTGTGGTTCTCTGTCCGTGGTTCTGAAACACAGTCTGTAGTTCTCTGTCCGTGGTTCTGAAACACAGTCTGTAGTTCTCTGTCCGTGGTTCTGAAATACACTCGAATTCTCTGTCCTTGGTTCTGAAACAGAGCCTGTATTTCGCCGTCCTAATCAGTCTAAGGAAAAAATAACTAATCAAGTAGATTGGATTAGTGTAGCCCTTAATCACAGTTAAAATCTCAAAGGGCTTCACAGGCCAGAATAAACGGCTCCCCCCTAACCCTAGCCCTTCACCGAGCCAGGAGAGACTCGCTTCATTATCAGTGAGGAAACCTTGAGAAGGAAGGCAGAGTGAGGGATCACTCCTTCCAGGGATGGTTAGGAGTGTAATGGGTGCCATTACAGACGGACATTATGGTCGCATAACATAATGGGTTATCTTTCTGGATGCCATAAACTTGACTAAACTGTTCTCTGTGTTCACCGGCCTTAAAGATGACCAATTATCTGTGTTTATGACATAGCCGAAAGACACAAGCCATTTATTTTTGCAAGGCAGGTGGACTATACTCCATCATTCCTGCATGAGGGCATGTGTAATATTGTCCTGTGCATTCTCATCATTCTTGACGTTCTCCATTTTCAATTTCAGCTTATGAGCATTTCGACCATGATATATCCCTATCGTTCTCTGTCTGTGGCGATGAGCTTCATAGTGAACATGAAAGGTTTCCCATGTCCCTGGAGGTTCTGCTTGCTTGATAATGTGCTTTGTTTGTCTCAAGTGTTCGAACAAAACCAAAAGAGTACAACCATTAACACACCATGAGGTTTAATGGTCCAATATTATTGAATAGCTTTCCCTAAATGTGGTTCCTCTGACTTCTATTACAAATGTCTTGTCTTTGCCTCAAAGCAAACAATCATCCATTTCACACGTTTATGTTTTTAGTGTGTCTGTCCCTTAGCGTAAACTGGTTTTGTTGCTATGACGTTCGGGGACATATGACCATCAACGATTTGCCAACAGTTCCAACACTGTTTGAACACTCTCGAGCCCAAAGCATCCATAACCGACTTGAGTCCTATACGAAGCGAGCAACAATTTTTTAACCGGCATTCACGCTATATGTGCTCTGGGCTCAAAGCGCTTCATGACATTTGACCTTGATAGCATTCATATTTATTATGAGTGCGTGTTCTATCCATGCAAAGATGTGTCATTCAAACACAGAACTGTGTTGGGATAGTTTTCTTGACACCTTTTTCAGTCTCCCCTCTTTTCGCCGTGTTGTCCAGGAGTCTGGTTCCGGTGGTCCAGCTGTGTGTGTGCAAGGACACCATCATACAGGACAGCCTGAAGAAGATGGACTGACCCCTGTACAGGGACTTCTGGCCACGCTTCCTAGACAGCCTCAAAGGCCCTTGGGGAGAAGTTTAGCACTCGTCTGATCCCGGCTGCCCCGGCTTCTTCCCTACAGGCGTTTATATCCAGATGGATGCAAAATGCACCAACTGCAAAACTGAGTGTTTACTATGTAGTCGTTGGCTGATGCTTTTCTCCCACGTCACTTCTAGTTAATTTGGATAGGCGTCATTAAGAGGCAGTTAAGGGGTTGGTCATTGGACTGCGGCCCTTAGGGTTCCGTCTCATTGCCTTTTAGGCTGAGAGTCAATGTCCTAACTACTACACTTTCCTGTTCCAGACTGCAGACTTGATAGTCGAAGGGATATAAAAGGTAATTACTGTTTACTATCTAGTAATTTAGCAGATGCTAAAGTGGTCGATTTTGGATACGTGTCATTGAGGTGCAGGTAGGTATGAGGGTGTCTGGGGCCACCATGCATGCAGGTTAGGCTGCAGACATTGGGGTTTGAAACCATAACCTTCTGGGCTTGGAGACACTACATTTTAACTACTAATCTATCCTGTTCCAGACTGTAGGTTTCCAATGAGGGTGATATAATATATAACAATGAAATGTACAATAAACAGGCACATTTTTTACTATTACTATTTTGGAATTTAGAAGCAGATGCTTTTATCCAAGAAAATGTAATGTTAATTTTAGAGCCATTTAGGAGCAGGTAGGGGTTGGGGCGTCTTGCTAAAGATTGCCTGCAAAAAGTGTGGGGTTCGAGGTTCAAACGCAGTTCCTTATTTGTTGGAAGTCCCTCAACCTAACCTTTAGACTATACCCACCCCCATGTTCATAAAGGACTCTGCTCCCCTGTCTGTGATTACCTGCTGCTGTAGCCCCAGAGTCAGGCTGACTCACTCCATCATCTCCGGCAGGGGATCAGGCCACCAGGCTAAATCAACAGGCTGGGCGTGTAGATTCAGGGGGATGGCAGAGGACATCTGGCCCCCTCCAGTTGGATAAGAAGGTGGAATCCTTGGGAAAAGACAAGTAAAATCAGCGCCTTTATAACCTCATTATTCATCATTTCATTTTGTATATATATATATATGAGTTCAGATTTAGGTTCTATAATTTTATTATAATATATCTTAATATTTGAAAATAAACATCCCATTTTCATTCATCATCTTCTCTTCTTAAGTTGCGTTTCCTAAAATAGCATCTTGTATTTATTTTAAGCAGCCACGCATCATGACTCATTGCCTCGTATGTGCAAGCTTACCTGGCAATAAAAATCATTCTTATTCTGTTTCTGATAAACAGAGGCATCTGATAAACAGAGGGCATCCCAGATGCTAACAATTCTGCGTCTGCTTTCCCCACAAACGCCTACCTTACTTTATCTCCTTACCTCACTCCATAAATACCCTCAACGTAACCGCCATGAACACCCGTCCATAGTGGAGTGGAAGCAGAGTCTGCCGGGGTATATGCATGGTCTGGTCTTGGCCGTGTGTTAGCCGGCTCTTCCGCCGGTGACCTTGTGTTGCAGAGGGCAGGGAGTTTTTTCAAGAACTTCTCTCCCCTCAGCCTCAGCGCAATCACAGTATATCCCTCTGATTGGTTCTGCTCACCTGCAGGGCAAAGGTGTGCAAATCATAGGAGGCAGCCGGCGCTGTGTGGCTGGTCAGGTGCCATGGCCCTGCACGCTCCTGTGCTTCTAACATCTTTATGATTCCTCTCTATTTATACTCCACTCGAGGAAGACTGTTTGAAGAGCTGAGAGCGGCCGGAAGAAGCAGAAATCAATGGAGCGTTTCTCCGTGACACGGTAGTCAGTCGTACTGTATTGTTTTAATCGATTTTGCCTTACCTGAGGTTGATCTAATTAATCATCAATTAAGGTGTGTATTCATTGAACACTCCCAGGGTCAGCCGTTGTGTGTTATCTAATGGGAGTGAGTAGGTTTAAATTCAGTTGCCATTATCCTTTATGCAATCAGGCATTACTGTCTGATCAAGGAAATTGAACATGGCACATTGAGGCCAACATGCACACACACATGCACACGCACGCACGCACGTACGTACGCACACACACACGCACTCACACACACACACACACGCACGTCAAAAGTTGGCCCTTGGCACTCTTAATTAAGTGTTCAGTTAATATCTGCTTAATACATTTTGCCTGCCTCATCGCTTTAATTTATTATCTTCCCCCATTCGGGAAGTGAACTCATCTGCTTAAGAAAACGACATCTTAACCTGTCTAACGATGTAAATGGTTTCACACCACTAACTATTTCAGATAGAAATAAAGTGTGGTGTAGTTCTGCTGCTGTTGAGCAAGTTTATAATGTGACCACAGATACAGATTGCTACCCGATGACATCGTGATGCTGCTACTTTCAGGCCATCTCACATCAAAGACAACCGGAACTGGGATTCTCGTTATCCCTTTTGTGGGGACGAGGGCCTCCAAAGATATCTCATTTCTTTAAAAGGCGTGTCGGTTGGCATGGTGGTATTTGGAAGAATATTGGAGCCAGCCTGCTGAAGGATTAATGGACTGGTCTGTTGTAGCCCAAAGCCTCCACAACGTCCACACCCCTTTCAATTTCATACAGATCGAAGGTTGCCGGTGAATCATTCTGCTATCACCTGCTATCACCATTTATACTACCAACTATAGCATTCATGTTTTTCCTAGATGTTTTAAAGCTTAATCTACCCAGATTACTTTTTCAAGTACCCTATCTATATGCCAAATTACCCTTTCATGTCAACCACCTTACACGCTAGCCTACCTACATTGTTGCTAGCCTTCATGCTCGCTACTAGCTTCCTGTACTTACCACATTGACGTTCTTAGCATTCTTAGCACGCAGTACCATAGAATGCTAAGAACGTCAACGTGCTAAGTTCCCTAACATGCTAAGTAACCAAACACAATAAGTACCCCACAATGCTAAGAACACAAACATATTATGCACAATAAATAGAAGAAGGAGAAGAATCTTTACATGAAGACTCTTTATTACTGTCATAGCACATGTACATGTACTACACTTCTAAATGACTTTGACATCACTAGCTGCCGCAATATGAGCATTGGGTAACTTAGTTCCAAATGACCTAGGTATTTAGGCATCCATGGCAAGTACTATATCAGGCATGTTTATGGAGGTCAAAACCGTGGGGCCCAAAAAGGAATCCTTACACAGCAACACGCAAAACAGGACAACAAAGAAGTTACGACATCACTAACTCCCCTCCTCTTATCACCCTTCAGCGGCAAAGGTAATTCATGTTCCCACAGCCTGTTTACAGTCCCCACCTCTAAATCACCTCTCCGTGCCAGCCATTGTTCGAAGACAGGCCAGGTGAGGCGACGACCAGCGAAACGACCAGCGGGACGAGCATGTTCGACGCTGTTTAACCCTGCACTCTGGTGGCGCGCAATGAGCACACTGCCTCCCGTCCGGCCCTTTTCTGTAAGTGGTGGACACATCCATTAGCACTCAGGCTAATGAGAACGGCTAACGGGCACAGTGTAAATCCTTGCTAAGGGGTCATACACTTTAATTGCCACAAACTAGCTGTTTTTACCGCGTCGGTCAATGCTGAAAAATAACATTGATTCATTGCTACACGCATTAAGTTTCCCTGCATGAATATACAACGATTAGCATGTTTGTCTTACTAATGAATTCCGATAATGTGTGTTATCAGTTACAGAAATGCAGTTGCTGTCCAGTAAGGTCTGCATTGCGGGGACTGTTTCACCCGCAGTTAGGAAGGGGAATGTGTATCGTCTGCCATGAGGAGACTATCTAAGAGTCAAGACAAGTCAATTGTACCCTTTTAGCCCTTAATCAAAGTTACACCCCCACAGAACCTCACAGGCCCCTACACTATACAACAGCCTGACCCTAACCCTAAGTAATGGGGTTAGGGTCACACCAAAACTCTCCACACCAAAATTAGAGCAGGCACAGAAGAGGGCTCCCCCTTCCAGGTATAGTTAGGACGGCAATAGGGGCCAGATGGGCATACACAGTGAAGCCAGTAACGCGTTACTGGCCTCAGACCACTTTTTTCAGTAACGAGTAATCTAACGCGTTACTATTTCCAAACCAGTAATCAGATTAGAGTTACTCATCAAAGACACTGTGCGTTACTATTTTAAAAATGTTTTACCTGATCACCGATTGGCGTTGAGAGCGATGGAGTGGCGTGTGTGTGTCTGTCTGTCTGCCTGCCTGTCTGTCTGTCTGTCTATTTGTGTGAGAGGGCGTGTGCGTGTGAAGCGTAAGTCTCCAAAGACTTCAATCTATCAGAGGCGAGTGTCGACCTTGACTCTCCAGAGTCCGCGTCACCAGTTGTTATTAGCGGCGGATTAGTCGCGCTGTGCTGCGTGCGTGTGTGAGCATGTGTGTGTGTGTGTGCGTGTGTGTGTGTGTGTGTGTGTGTGTGTGTGTGTGTGTGTGTGTGTGTGTGTGTGTGTGTGTGTGTGTGTGTGTGTGTGTGTGTGTGTGTGTGTGTGTGTGTGTGTGTGTGTGTGTGGAGCTGCGTCTGGTGATCGCCCCGTAAAGCGCGCGGTGATATTTTGTCTACGCATTAAAAAGTTGCCGGAAGTGGTTGAAAGCCGTGTGTCAGTGTGTGCACCCAGGGCCGTAGCACCAAATTCTGGGCCCTGTATACAAGAGGTACTTACCCCCCTGAATTCCCCATACCAGCCCCCTGCACAGAATTGTTGACCGGGGTTGAAGACCAGTTGTTGACAGGGGGGGGAAGCAATTGTAGTCAGTAAAGTAACTAAGTTACTATTTTAATGAGTAACTAGTAATCAGTAATCGGATTACTTTTTCAAGGTAACTTTGGCAACACTGGGCATACATATAAGGGTACAATATACTCAATAAGCAGAGGTGGTCAGAGGGGCTGAGGGCTGAGGGCTCTGTGGGTTGAGACTGGAGGGAACCTGGGAAGCCGTCAGACTATAGGCTGTCCTCAAAACGCATATTGACGTTTGATATGGGGTCACCTCAGCCACTGCACGCAGTTCCATCCATCACAGAGTAAACAGGCCCATAACACTTTACTACCACGATGCCCTTTATGGATTTAATGTCTCAGCTGATGTCATACAAAGCAATACCGTATCATATTCTTATATTACACAGTCCTGTAGGTCTCTATCTATCAGCCTGGAGAACAATATATGTTGCTTGTTATAAAATAAGACAACAATAGAGAGTGAAGCTGGAAGAGTGAGGCAGAGGGAGAAACAATCGAGGAAGATGGAATAAATGAAAGACAGAGAGGGGGGAGAGGGAATTAATAGAGAGATTGAACGAAAGAAAGGGAGATGGACAGAGAGTTTAAAGAGAGATAGAATAAAAGTAAGAGAGGGTGTTAAAAGAGAGATAGAACAAAGAGAGAGATAGACATCACTTCAAGGGCCCCCTAGCTTAAGTGACATGGAGTGTGTTTTATGGTTAATACCCAGGAAGATTGAGGCCAGCGTATTGATTCTAAAGAAAAGCGGTTGTGTTGTGTTTTGGGAGCTGTTGTAGCGCGGCCTATAGCATCTAATCAGACCCTCCGCTGTGCTCCAGTTAACCTTTAGTGAGCATGTTGGCCCCTTTTAGACGGAGAGTTATGTAAGGTCTGGATACAGTCAAAGATTATGGCTGTATTTCACTCTGTTCCTTTAACGACTACAGACTAGTGAGCATGTGTTCCAAGAGTGAGGAAGGAAGTTTGAAAGGTTGGGGGAAAGCAAGGGCCCAGATCTCATTACAACTTAGTGGGGAACCAAATCATAATATCGGGGAATCGGATGTGCAACGATGGAGTTGGCTTCTATTGAATATGTATTTTCAATCACATCATTTATTTAGAAATAATTTATATTTGAGGGGACAACCTGACGGGACAAAAATCGGAGTGGAATCCAATAACCACTTTTATTTCAATAAATCATTAAAAAATGTTTTATTAAAAATATTGATGTATGTTTATTAAGCACATCCAGTCGTCCTGATGTGGTCAACTGTCCTGTCACTCTATTCTCTCCACTGATAGACATCTCCTTCCATCCAGAAATGGAGTAGGACGAATTGAAGTGTCAGTCTGACACACAGCCTGTGTCAGTGCTCCGTTGTCTTCATCATCATATTAATCTCCCTGGGTCAGCAGGAACCATAGAACAGCCCTCCCTCTTCCTGTCTTATCAGGGGAGACGGAGGAAACGATTCAGACATTGTAATGAGCGGCATATTGCCGTGAGCCAAGCGCTGGCTCACATGAGGCGATGGGGATGAGAGTGTGGTCACGGTCATTGTTGTGAGGTTCCCTGATGCATTGAAGGACTACAATGATGGCAGAGCAGATATGAGCCGTTGCCTCTGTAATGGAAGGGACACACGGTCAAGGCTGGAACGCTGAGCAGCAGTTTGTTTTTCAAACGCAGCACGTCGCATTTGGTGCCAAGAGGCCCACAACCAACCGACCAACAAAAACAACCGTAAATGTAGCTGCCCTGCGCTTGGCCCCGCCATAGTTCATACCCATATTGGAAAGGGATGCGTCCATTTTGTGTTTTATGTTTTAACAAACCTTGTTCCAGCGTGCCAAGCTCCCCATCCAAGTGTGTGACTGCGTCTGTACATTAAGTTCCTCTGCTGGGAGCTTCAGCTAAAGAAAATGAGTACTCCATAGGAATAATGTAATATGTTCACACACACGTCGACAGAATGTAAACGTTTAGGACCTGATATGATGGTTTTGCATTACCTTTTGTCCATCCCTAACTGTAATTCATATTGAACTGAAACGTTTACAGTGGTGACTTTTCTATTCTGAATGTCTAGGCAACATTGATATGTATTGATTCTGATATAATTGATCGAATTTCGACCAAATATGTTTATTATGAGCAAAAATGCAGGTCTTATAAAATGTGGTGATACAGCTGAGCCCCCAAAGACCCCAAACAGACGGAGGGGTGGCACGTGGTCTGTGTATTAAACAATGGAACACAACCAGGGGCCCTTCAGTAGGGGCCCATACACTGACCTCTCCATCCCTTGCCTCTCTCATCCATCTCTTCCTGTTTGGTTCTTTCTCTCCAAATCCCTCCCCCCCCCCCCCCCCTTGTTCTCTCTCTCTCCTTCCTCCTGCCCACCTGAGAGAGAGAGGGAGGAAGGGGGTGTGGGTGTATGGGGGGGGGGGGGGGGGGGCGGGGGGGATGATGAGGTCACGGCTCCCTGTTGGATCCGAGGCACAGGCAGCTTGAAGTACCTCACCTCCTCCCTTCCACTGGCCAATTACCCTCCTCCCCGCTGGGTGGGGAGACGGAGACGGAGACGGGGAGAGCGGAACCGTGGTTCTGTGTGTGTGTGTGTGTGTGTGTGTGTGTGTGTGTGTGTGTGTGTGTGTGTGTGTGTGTGTGTGTGTGTGTGTGTGTGTGTGTGTGTGTGTGTGTGTGTGTGCGTGTGTGTGTGCGCGCACGCGCTTGAATGTGTTTGGGAGAGTATTTTTAAACTCTTGCCTGCATTTGAGATGAGGGAGAGGAAGAGAGTTTTTAAACTACTGCTATATTCCAAAGTATTGCTATCCATAATGCAGTGCACACTATTGCTATCAAGATGGCAGTACACACTACTACTATCACAATTGTAGTACACAGTATTACTATCACGATTGCAGTACACACGATCATGTTTGAAGTACAGTATTAATCAATGGTGACGGTTTCCCTCCCCCCGCCCATGGAGAGAAAGTTTACCTTCTTGTTCCTGGGCTAAAATTGCACTTGGGGATGAGTAAGAGTAGTAATCCTAACTTGAATGTACCAGCACATCGTTTGAAAGTTCAGAAAAACAGCGGGCCCAATCTCCCATTCCATGAATTATAGAACTGATTCAACTGAATATTGTGCAAAGTAGCTCTTTAGGAGAAACAAGGAACCCCTTCCTTGTTCCTTCTACCATCTCTTAGGCCCAATCCCATTTCTACCCCTTACCCCTTCCCCTTACCCCTCCCCCTGGTTTTGAAGGGGTAAGGGGAAGGGGTAAGGGGAAGGCGTAAGGGATTTCTACCCATCCCATTTCTACCCCTTACCCCTTCCCCTTACCCCTTCAAAACCAGGGGGAGGGGGAAGGGGAAGGGGTAAGGGGTAGAAATGGGATTGGGCCTTAGCATTCTGTCTCTTCTAAATATCCACCCTTCCTTCCTGACTGGGTACCTGCTCCTACCATCACAACCACCCCCTCCACCACTGCCCTCAGCCCCATCCAGAGGCAGAGGACGGTGTACAGACTAACCCTGGTGAAGGCCTGGACCTTGGAGGAACTCACCGCCTGCTCTGAACCCATGGCCTCGGGCCAGCCAGACTTCAGGGAGGTCAAAGTAGGGCTCTGTAGTGATCGCGCCGTCCTCATAGTTCATCGTAGGAGCAGAATGAAGGCTGATGTGGTTGATACGCCCTAGGCTTATGCTCCACCCTTCTGCTGTGTTGTGTTTCGCTTCTTCACTCTTTCGCTTCTCCCTTTGTTCCAGTGTTTCTTTCTTTCACTCTTTCTATATTTCTGTCTTTCTTTCTTTCTTTCTATTTTTTTTATTTTTCTTTGTCATTATTTTTCTCTCTCTCTCTCTCTCTCTCTCTCTCTCTCTCTCTCTCTCTCTCTCTCTCTCTCTCTCTCTCTGTCTCTCTCACTCCCTCTTTCTCTCTCATCTTGTCTTGCTCTTTGTTTTTTGCTCTCTTCCTCCCTCCACGCACCAACTAGTATGCCTCTGTATCTGAGGGACTCTCTCTTCCCCGTTGAGTTATTTTAATGTGCTATTCTCTCCATCCTGTCTGCTCCGCAGTGTGTCTAGGGACCACACTAATGTTGATCTCATTTGCACCTCGTCAATGTGTTTGTCGAGAGCCAATGAGCCGGCAGCATGCTTTCCGGACACTTACTTTCGCAGCAGTGTTGTCCAAGGGTGTTCTTTGATTGGATCCTCTTGTGTTGTCTAATGTTTTTTTTCTTTTTTCTTTGACAAAGCTGAAACATCCACTCCACAAGTCCTCTCTGACATAATTTTCAAATTGATAATACATTCAATCAGTCTGCAGTATAAGTTATATTATATTAATATTAACTGCATATTAATGAGTAAAAAGCATAATTAATTGCTCCACACCAGGGATCTAATTCATCCTACACACCCCAGAACCTTTTAATCAACCGCCAACTGGGGACTTGGAACTCAAATCAAGCCGTTTGTAAATTCCTCCCTTCCAGTATTTACTCATTCATTTATGTTTTTGTTCACCTGCTAATGAGGAAATATGTGAAACAAAATCTCTCTCACTTACTCATCTCACACACACAGAAACACACAGACACACACACACGCACGCACGCACGCACGCACGCACGCACACATGCATGCACAGGCACGCTCTCTCTCTCTCTCTCTCTCTCTCTCTCTGTGTCTCTGTCTCTGTCTCTGTCTCTCTCTCGCTCTCTCTTTCTCTCTCTCTCTATAAAGATAAAAAGAGCTCAATGCCCAGGTTTGACTGGGGAGGCTCATTAATTATATGCTGTGTCTGCGCCTGTGTCACACGCAGACATTTCCCATGTTGTTAAATCGATAACACGGCTGGATTTATGCTGCGTCCATCCCTTCTTCATGTCCTGGTGTGCGTGAGAAAAGTTATTCTTTCAAGATTTCGAGACATTTTGTTCACACTAGAGTTCCTGTATTTTGGTTCTTTGGGGGCTGTGATGGTGCACTTTTGATTAAAAATACATATTTAAAAGCTTTGAA
>NC_079427.1:6551660-6566660 GCF_026213295.1 Gadus chalcogrammus | reverse complement strand
TACAACTGTCGTCTGTCTGTGCACTTGGGTTCTGCCTAACCCCCCCGTTACACTCCTCTGCTTATGTCTTCTCCTCTCTTCATCTCCTCTCCTCCCCCTCTTTATCCTCTCCTCTTCTCTTTGCTTCTCTTCTCATCTCCTCTCTTCTCTTTGCTTCTCTTCTCCTCTCCTCTCCTCTTCTCTTTGCTTCTCTTCTCCTCTCCTCTCCTCTTCTTTTTGCTTCTCTTCTCCTCTCCTGTGCTCATCTCTTCTCCTCTCCTCATCTCCTCTCCTCTAACTAATCACATAGAAGCTCTCTTTTAACTCTTTACTGTGTTTCTATTTTCTGTGCTCCACCAGAAAGAGACATCCGTCTTGAATATATTATTGCTGTTTTTCATTCTCCTTTTCGGTTGTCCTTGTTGTATAATTTCAAAAGGCAAGGCCACTTATACGGCATCCTTCAAACACAAAGGCAGGAATCGCATCCTATTTGAGCATTGTGATGTTTTGGGGGATAGAGTAAAAAACAACAGCGGGAGCCCTATCAACCCACACAGGGCCCCTGCTGTCAGGGTATTATTTGATACGTCTCCTCAGTAAACATGCTGGAGCCACCGCCATTGTACAGGTTCACCCGCTGGCTTCTGCAGGGGTCCACTGGTTTCTATATGTCTCTGCGGAGGAACATATGCTCTCTCACAGTGGTTACCACTCAGACCTCTCTTCTGCCAGTCCCCCTGGTCCAATTCTCGCCTCGGGATTGAAAGCCTGATAAGCTTGAGTTACTTTTCCCATTAAACACCCAAACAATCATGACCCCCCCTCCAGTCATTAAACAACTGTACCCTGGCCTTCCCTCTCCGTAGTTCAACATATCATTGAGTTTGTCTCATTGTGGTAAGTGTACGGAACACATCTGTCTGTGTAGCATTGTGTTCACATTAAGGGTCTCTCCAAGTTCCTGTCAAGGTTATCATGGTTTACTGTTTTTCATTAGTTTTTATTTCCATATTTTATTTCTCATTTTTATTTCTCTTAGTCTGTTTGCTAGTTTAGTACATTTTAGAATTGTTTTTTAAATGCTTAGTTTCCGTTTCCGTGTCCGTCCTTTTGAAAAGCTTTTTTTTCTGGCAACATTTTTTTTTTTAACACTTAGTTTTCTTTGTTTATTTCGTTTTTCGTTAGCGATATTACCCTTGTCTTGGGTAAATAGAGTGGCTGGTGGCTGCCGCCCTCCTCCAGTGCCCCCATCGCCACCGTCTCCATCAGGCCCTCATCCCCCCCAGGCTGACTGCAGAAGCCGGGCTCTACCGGCACTCATCATGTGCCTGACCCGAGTGTCATCCAACACACGCGTCACTGAGGCAGATAGGGTCACTGAGGCAGATAGGGTCACTGAGGCAGTTAGGGTCACTGAGGCAGTAAGGGGCAGTGAGCCAGCAGGACAACAAGCTCCTCCCCTCCACCTCCACTACCCAACATCTCTGGTTACCTCGGCGACGGGATGCTACCACTGGGTGGACCATGTGTCATGACAGCCCTGATCAAGCACTGATTTTACAAAGCAGAGCTGACCCGCTTTGCAAAAAGAGCCTGGCTGTTCACGGAATGAAAATCGAAACCACACAGAACAACAAAGATCCCCTGTTGAATTGTTACCCCTGTCTGCTGTTTTTGTATTTTTCTTTTTTTTTGAAAGGGGGAAAAGTGAAAGTAGAACACAAACACTTTTCTGTTCAGTTTCTCCCTTGGGAGCAGCTTGGATACAACCAAAAACATTTTCTGTAACTGGAAGTAAAGCATGATTGTTTCTTCATGGAAAACATTTCTAAAATCAAAGTGACAATCAACATCAATGTGAAAATGTGATTCCCCCGCGCATATGAAGCATCCCAAATAGCTTGTACAGTGGGCATGGTGCCATTAATAGTTCACAAACCTGGCCATGCCTGCACTGTTCTGTGCTCTGGTGGTTCTTAGTGTTTCAAGAGTGCGGTTCACACGACCTCATCACGACGCTGTGGTGTGTACTGTGGGAGGTTAGCGTTTGAAGGGTCCTACCCACACTCAACCTTGCCCTGACTGCTGTGCTTGTGTACTGGTGGAAGTCCAGGGGTGTAAAGTACTGCGGCGAGAGCCCGGGCCAGCAGCCTGACCACGGCCACCGTCCCCCTGGCACCAGGAGGTGGTCTCCTTCCCCGCCTACGGCACCGCCTGCGAACACACACACACACACTGGCTGCTCACTGATGATTGGCTGAATGCGACAGTAATGTAGGCCCAGAAACAGCTGCAGGTTGTGAATATTGATGTGCGTGAGTCTCTGGTGAGGGCGGCGGGGGCCACTCACAAGACACTGCTGTTGTGTGTCGTGGTGTGTCTATCGCTCGGTTAGCTTTGTTCTGGTGTCCTTTCATCTTTCATTCACTCATTGCCATCCTTTCGTCTCGCCCTTCATTCATTTGTCTCTTCATTCATGCACTCATCTCTGCTTTCATACGCTTATCCATTCACGTCTACAGTCAGGCTTTCATCCATCTCTTTATTCTGTCGTTCATTTTTTATCAAACTCTTCCTTTGGTTCATTCATAAACTAATTAATTCATGCATACATCTCTGCATTATACATTCAACTCTTTCAACTCTAACTCATTCATGTGCTCTCTCACACACATATTAATATGCATATAGGTCATCTTCACCTTGGTCGAAGGGGTACCTGCTGCTCCTGCTGTCATGTGACCAGTCCTATAGCCACACAGCTACATCCAACACACTCAATTGGGCAGAAAAGTGGTTTGCTGAATTATTCTCCCAGCTTGTAAAACCATTCATCAATCATCACTCATTATTCCACTGCATTGAATATCTCTTCGCGCTCTCTCTCCCTTGTCTTAGCCCTGTGGGTGTGTAGGTGTGTTTGTGTTGTGTCTGAGAGAGAGAGAGAGAGAGAGAGAGAGAGAGAGAGAGAGAGAGGGGGAGAGAAAGGGGGAGAGAGAGAGAGGGGGATAGAGAGAGGGGGAGAGAGAGAGAGAGAGAGAGAGAGGGGGGGGAGAGAGAGAGAGAGGGGGGAGGGAGATCATTCACAGCAGGGAACGCTGGTGTTAGAGCATCATTAGTTATGGATCATCAGAAAATCTCCCCAGTGATGATCTCTCTCTCCCTCGCTCTGTCTGTCCGTCTGCCTCTGTCTGTGTCTCTCTGTCTCGGTTCTTCTCTCCATTTATTTATTTCAATGCCCAGCAGCCCTTCAACGCACACAAAAACACACAAACAAACACAACTCTCTTATACTCACTCACTCACTCACTCACTCACTTACACACACCATATTTTTCAGGTGACTAAGAAGCTGAGTTGAAATTGTGTGTGCAATTTCAATTGTGTGTGTGTGTGTGTCAGAATGCATGTATGTATTGTAACACTTATCCAGTCGAGCAGAGAAAAGGTTTGTGGGTACCAGCAACAGATCGCGACCCTCACCATGAACCTTACGTTGGGTTCGTTGCTTGGAGCCTGATGTTGTTGTTTGACTCCATGCCTTTTTCTCTTTCTTTGTGACGAGAAACTTCATCTCCCAGCAGGCCTTGCTTCTGGGTTCCCCTCAGTGATTCCTCTGTAATGCGGCAGACCGTCTTGTGCTTTCAAGGAATGATGCATACCTGTCAATCACTATAATGCGAAAATATAAGCTTTGGACGTAGCCTCAAAATAATACCTGCAGAGGAAACAAAAGCTGTTTATATAAAGTGTATATTTATAAAAATGGATGTGGCTAATGCGGCTTTGCTTACTTAAATTAAAACTACAAAAAAAATTTAAAATTTTTTTTTAAAACTACACAGTGATAATTCACTCTTTCAGCATGTACCTAACATGTATACCCATAGATACCCCATGAATGTGTATCAGCGTACGGTTGTGCTCACGTGCGCCCCGTGTCTCCCCTTCCAGTTCCGGGCCCAGGGGGGTGGTGGATATGGATCGACTACGACCGCTGCCAGGTGCTGGTCCGGGTCTACGAGGAGAGCGGGGGGGGGGGGGGCTTGGAGGGTGTTCTCTCCGCCCTGGACTACATGGCCAGAGCCCCAGTACGCACGCCACCAGCGCCGCATCAAGACCAAGGACGCGTCTGGCTGCTGATAGGTCCCCCAACAAACCACACTTTTCCACCCGTCCTTTCCTTCCGTTCTCAGGGCTGTCAGTCCTCTCGTATTGCTTCTGTTTCACCCTGGCATGAACTCGGCCCGAGACACCGGGGCACTTTGCAATCACCTGGGCCGTTTCCCTCGCGCTTCATCAATCCCCCGTTCTGCTATTATTCCTCTACAGACCTCCTTCCTCTTATCTTCGGTCCTCTACCCTCTGCTTCTGAATGCTAATGGGTATGAATGTCAGCTCTGCCCCATTGTTGGTAGCTAGTGCCGGAGCCCTGCAGAGGATAGCGGCGCTGCCAGTCTCGGTCCTCGCCGGCACTCGCCACCTGCTCCTGCTACTCATCTCTTCCTTGATGTCTCCTCCCTCCTGGGCCCCTTTCCTCAGGGCTACTGATCCATCCTTGGCTCCTCTGTCCTTCTTCTGTATCATAAGCATAAGAGAGGGGGGGGGGGGGGGGGGAGGGGGGGAGGGAGGGAGAGAGAGAGAGAGAGGGAGAGAGAGAGAGAGAGAGAGAGAGAGAGAGAGAGAGAGAGAGAGAGAGAGAGAGAGGGCGGATGGAGCGATAGATAGAAATGAATACAGAGAGAGATTATGTATAAAGAGGAAATCTGACAGAGACAAAGATAGCACGGTGAGACAGAAAAACACAGAGAGGGAAAGGTCTCAAAAATGTCTTCTGGGAAACTTGTACTGTAGGAAGTGCTTCGTTTGTCTCTGGCTTCAATGGAGAGACTGTTGAACTGACTGGACAGATGTAACTACCTGTGTCACCTCAGCTCTAACCACCACTGTATCCCGTAAAGGGTTCTGTAGGTAAGACTCGAGAGATGCCCTGATTGGTCAGAAATGAGCCTGAAATATAAAACAGGCACATATAGAGGCAGGCAATAACAGTCAACTGCAAACAGTTATTCCCACAGCGATTTCCCCTCACTAATAGCTGGCGATCGGCTAAGCTATTTCTGACACATAACACACAGATTAGCTTTTAAAGCGTACCTACTGCACCTTTAGCATCACCTGGCAGCCAAAACATTCCATTGTTAACGGGGGAGGTATTCCTTATCAACCTCATAATATGCTGGCCAACATTTCCTTTTTAAAAAAGTTATTATGAATCATTCGCTACTGGGGTTTGAATAATGTGTCTGGGTTGGAGCAAAGCCTTCAAAGATGTATTGGGCGATTGCTGCTATATTTGTTTCTTTCATGTCCTCTTCCTGTTCTGATCTCAGGGCTTAATCTACTTTTTCTCTCTCCTTTCGTGTCTCGTCTGGGATCGGTGCTAAGGTACAAGTGATGGCTTGATCTTTAATGTTGGTTTCAAACACACCACCCATATTATCATGTTTATCTACGAGGTCAGTTGCAAGGGCCTCTAAAGCAGTGACTTTAAGGTTGAATTCTCTTTTAATTACTTGTTATTTTGAAGTCACATTCTTTCTATAAAATGTTTTCTGTTTCGTTTTGTTCTGTTTTTGTCTCTCCACGCGTTGCTGGTGTTTGTGTGTGTGCCTATGAGCGCGTATATGTTTGCGATAAAGTCTCTGGGATGAGATCGGCCTTGTTGAGCTCCGTAGCGGTCTCCCACAGGTGAACGCACGGTAGTGTCAGAATCTCTCCAACCCCACCGCCCCCCTCCCCCCTCTCTCTCTCTCTCTCTCCCGAACACTGTGTTTGTGTGGGTGGGCGGGCTTTCTTTCCTTTTTTTTCTTGTTTATTTCCTCTCTTCTTCACACTTTCCTGGCGACTGAGTGGGAGGCTGACATTTTAGGGCCGTGGTAAGAGGAGCACCGCGGAGAAGAAGGCTGGTAGGGGACCGCAGGGAGTGGGGCAAAGTAAAGGTGGTCGTGGTTCGTGACCTTTATGAGTGAAGTTCAGAGGTCACATGTACCGGAAGCTAGTTCAAAGTAATTTTTCCAAATTGAAGGATGAATCTTTTAGACATAACTATTATCTGTCTCTTCACTAAGTAGATACTGATTTAACTTGTTGCTTAACAGGTCAGAAGCTAACAAGCTAACCAGAACCCAACTCAAGGTATCTTTCCAGCATACTGAGCTTTTGTTTGACTAACACTACACTACACCAACAGTCCTAAATGGAAGTAATTCAAACGCATGGCTGTCGTCATGAAACAACAAACATATTTTGTAAATAGCAGATCTAATGAAACGAATGAATGCATCATATTAGAATCTATTATGCCAATAAGGATGTTAAATTCTGCTTCATCAGGCTTCTGGGAATATGCTCTGGCCTGGCAGATTTATGTGAGCTATTACGTGTTTCATAGAGCCACTCACATTATCCATTAATCACCTTTATTCAATTTGGATGGATTAAAATGACGCCTATGATAATTCACAAATTAACTGCTTAATTTTTTCCCCCTCAGAAGAAAAGGGACTGATATTTGGCCTTAAATATGGATTGTATATAATGTGCAGCTCTGTGTAACGGAAATGCTGTTACAGGCATAAAAGGTTCCTGATTAAACTGTTCAGTCAGGTACTATTTAGCATTTAGCAACTTACATTACATTTTAAATACTTCATTAGGGAGCAGCAAGGGCCGACAGGTAGCCAGAGGACATGGGGGATCAACTCAGAACCTTTTGCCTCGGTGTCAAACGGTCTCAACATTAAACCTCAACTGGTCTAGCCTCAGGACCCTCATGCACCAGGTCATTAAGGCACGACCAGAAAAACTCCTCCTAAAAACATTGCAGCAATTGGGGCTAAAACATTAGTAATTCATGGTCTTCTTTCTAAAGATGATGGTGAGGCATATGTTTTGTGACCCACAAGTATAAAATTGCTGCAGTAGACTATTCAGCTTCTCTCGTGGAAGGGGCCTTTGAAGAAATTTAGCTAATTAACTAATCTGATGGATTGATCCGTCACCACCAAATTAAACCCTTATCTTCAGGAGATTCTTGTCGAAATCAATTACTTCACTTTATTCGCATCCAGAGAAGACTTGAGACTATAGACACAGATGGTCACGTCTATGTAAGTGAACATGAGTAGCATGTGGCAGATACAATGTTCAGTTGGATGGCCCGTGTCTTAAATCTGGTACGATTTATCAATCTTCTTGTATCTGTGGATTTCTGTTTATTTTTGTATGCCTTTCATTTGCCTGTGTGTGTGTGTGTGTGTGTGTGTGTGTGTGTGTGTGTGTGTGTGTGTGTGTGTGTGTGTGTGTGTGTGTGTGTGGTGCGTGCGTGCGTGCGTGCGTGCGTGCGTGCGTGCGTGCGTGCGTGCGTGCGTGCGTGCGTGCGTGCGTGCCGTGCGTGCGTGCGTGCGTGCGTGCGTGCGTGCGTGCGTGCGTGCGTGCGTGCGTGCGTGCGTGCGTGCGTGCGTGCGTGCGTGCGTGCGTGTGTCAGCGTACAGATGCCTCTGGGTATCTATATATCCCCATACGTCATAGTGAATCTATCTGTATTTGTGTATCTGTTTGCATGCTTATCTCTACACGTGTGTGCGTTTTATTTCCACCCCTGCCTGTCCCAGTTAGAGCCATATGGGGGGGGGGGGGGGTGCAGGGCTGAGGCAGGGCTCCATCTGGGCTCTCCTCTCCCCTCCACCCCCCCTGCTCTGAGCAGTGTGGCGACCAGGTGCTCCCTGGAACCTGCTCCTGCTGGGCGGCCCCTTTGATAGTCTGGCAGGCGGCTGATCCGCTGAGCACAGCGCTGCACACAGAGGACACGGACACACACTCTGCCTGTCTCCGACCGGGCTGGAAACGAGTGTTTGTGTTTGTGCAATGAGATGATTATCGCCAGTTCTTGTGTCCATAGCTGGGAGGTTCACCCACGCTCGGGGGAATGCAGACGAGGAGATTGATATACAGAAGCTGCGGGTTTTTAATTTGCGCTGAGAGCAGTTATTTCCGAATGTGCAATGTGTCTTTGAATTTGGCAATTTCTGTAGAACGATGTGTGTGAGTGAGCGCATGCGCGCACGATCTTGAACCAGTGATGCCCGACCTTTTCATTTTATCAGAAGTGCATGTAATGGTTCATGTGTGTGGTTCTATCTGTGCATAAGAGACAGAACTCTGTCTGTCTAACTCTGTTTCAGTCCAAGTGCAAGTATTTCTGAATATGTCAGCACGCTGTGTATGTGTTTGTGTGTGTGTGTTTGTGTGTGTGTCTGTACCCCTGAGTCTTGCTTTGTGTGTGTGTGTGTGTGTGTGTGTGGGTGCAGGTGTGGGTGTGTGTGTGTGTGTGTCTGTATCCCCTGGGTATTGCTGTGTGTGCCCATTTGTGTTTGTCTGTCAGTACTCTGCGTGTCTGCGTGGGTATTACACCCCTTGCCCACTGCATCCGTCCGTTGACGGATCTCATTGACTTATTGACCCGAAATGCATTGTGGGTCCTTCCATTTCGTCGGCTCCATCGCTTGCGGTCAGAAGTTGAGAAAATTTTAACTTTTCAGGCTGCGACAGATCCGTCAGCCAATCAGATCGTGGCTGCGTCTGGCTCCGTCGGCAAATAGCCACTCCCCCATCTGTCAGACACGCCGTCAGACACAGATGCAATGGGCAAGCTGCGTCAGGGTGTGTTTCAGTACTCCTGTGTGTGTCTGAGTGTGTACCAGGGTATTAGGGTTGGTTTCAGTACTCTGTGTGTCTGGTTGTCCCGGAGTGACGGGGCTGCTTGGCTGCGCTCAGCAGCAGACTCCAGGCCCGGCAGCCAGCTGGAGAGACGCCCTTCAACCAATTGAAAGAATTGCTCCAAAAAAAAGAAAAACGAAAGTGAAACAACCACATCAAAGCTAATTAAATTAGCAACAATATGGCGATCGTTCAGGGACTCCGAGCTCGGCGTTGGGCTGAAGAACAGTGAGGTTCAATGGGTCATGCTCGCCCGCGCCTTTAGTAAGTGTCAAACGCATACCTCGCTAAACTCCTTTTCTGGACCTCCGGATTCTGCCACTTGCCAAAATCTCAGCAGATGACGGCAGTGCAAACAATGAAGCCCCCACTGGTGTGAATTCATGGAGAGCTCCGTGAGCAACCAGAACCGGGCTAAACAAAACAAGGTCGTCTGCGGAGGAATTCCTTGGTCTCGGACAGCCGGGATAAATACTCGTATCTTGAAGACAGCGGCCCGCTTTCGACTTATCTTCCCACCCTAACCTCGGGATGCCTGCGATGGGAGGCTTGAAATAACGTTATTGGCGAGGAGGGCGGGACTTTTAGTTACACAGGGTTAAGTGGTGAGCGAGAAAGAGGGCGGGGCTTTCAGTGAACGGTTAAGCAGTGAGAGGAGAGAAAGAGGGCGGGACTTTCAGTTACGCGTGGTTAAGCAGTGAGAGGAGAGAAAGAGGGCGGGACTTTCAGTTACGCGGGTTAAGCAGTGAGAGGAGAGAAAAGAGGGCGGGACTTTCAGTTACGCGGGTTAAGCAGTGAGAGGAGAGAAAGAGGGGCGGGGACTTTCAGTTACGCGGGTTAAGCAGTGAGAGGTGAGAAAGAGGGCGGGACTTTAATCTACACGGGTAAACCGGTGAGAGGTGAGAAAGTGGGCGGATTCTATCAGTAACACAAGTAAAGCAGTGAGAAATGAGAAAGAGGGCGGGACTTTGAGCTACACGGGTTAAGCGGTTAGAGGTTAGAAAGAGGGCGGGACCTCAGACAGAGGGATATCCGTTTCCGTTATTGCTCTGCGACTTGTTTTGTCAAAAAACTCTTGATTCATTGTCCTTGTCGTAGTCGTTGTTATTACCGTCCCGCTCTGGGGAGTGGTGAATGGCTCACCAAGCTCATAGGAGTAAGAGAAAGGAGATTGCGGTGCGGTAGACCAGGATAACGCTAAGATTCACAGCCCTCTCCCAGCCTAGGCTATATGTTAGACGCTGAAGACCAACAGGTTTATGTTAGAGGTCGTACTTCCACCTCTGCCTTCTAGTTCATCGATATACGGCACTGGACGTATATGTGAGCTAGCTGCTGAATCACACTATACGACTGAACCCAATCAAACGTTAACACATGTCTCTATATACTGTGGAGTCCCCCATGAATATATTCTTGCTCAATTACAACAGAGTAGGCCTACCTGGGGAAATATCCAGTGTGCAACCAAACAAGTTATTACAGCGGAAACCCATTAACCCAAGTGTCCACTTCGGAAAAGTGTGTGTGTGTGTGTGTGTGTGTGTGTGTGTGTGTGTGTGTGTGTGTGTGTGTGTGTGTGTGTGTGTGTGTGTGTGTGTGTGTGTGTGTGTGTGTGTGTGTGTGTGTGTGTGTGTGTGGTGTGTGTGTGTTTGTGTGTGAGTGTGTGAGTGTGTGGTGTGTGTGTGTTGTGTGTGTGTGTGTGTGTGTGTGTGTGTGTGTGTGTGTGTGTGTGTGTGTGTGTGTGTGTGTGTGTGTGTGTGTGTGTGACCTAGGGAGGGCTTTAACCTTTCATTATTACTTACAGCGTTTCCTGATTGAAAATAAATGATATTATTCTATTATTCTCACATGATAACATCATCTCTTTCAACCTCGAGTTGCTGAAGTTGCGGCAACATTATCATCTTATTTATATCACTATAATTAATGTGGTTGATTACCATATATTGAAGTAGTTAGCTGGCATTTAATTTCAAACATGATTGAATTTTTATTCACTCTTAATACTCTTCTACCTGCAATACAATTCAATAATTGTGGCTTCTAAAATGATATCTTATACGTCTAACAATTGCCACAGCAGTGGGACTTACTCCCTATTTCGCTTATATTTACAAATTTCTTCTTACTTGTTTGGCCATTTGTTCCAAATAGGACGATCACTATTCAATCATCATAATGACGGACGGTAAACCCGTCTTATTTGTGTACTCACACAGCAACTCTCTCTGGGGAATAAACCGTTGAAATCCCTCAAACGTAGATGGGCCACGCTGACTATGATTAGCATTTATGCAAATCCGCTGGTTATACTAAAACGAGGCAATTACCCGTATGACCGTCAACCAGTGTCAACACGCACATTGGTATTAGATTTCCCGGGGAGGATTTGCATGTGAACATAATGAACTGCGCGCCACTGACTCACTGGCAATAAATCAAACGATCAATCCCATGAATCATAGAAAATCTGTCTCGTTAATGAGCGATCAATCGAGAGCTGGGAGCGATTCGTAGGAGAGACGTGTTTATTTTCTTTATCACCGTTTTTCCCCCCATAAGCGGCGTCACATACGTCTTTCCCTAAACGCAGAGCCAATGACCTCGATCGTAAACAATATATGGGCCCATATGGGAAATACCCGTTGAACATAAACGCAGCAGTATGGCTGCATCTTAATTTTGAGTTAATAATCATTCTATTTCATGGTGTGGAATAGAAACATCACTCTTCAAGACCATATGATTGGCAGAGGACCTGCTAGGCCTACAGCAGAAGACTCGTTATTTTCGAGTGGCATTGCCTTAAGGTTTCCATCACTAGAATTTAATGTATGGCCAAGAATTGCATAAAGTGAGTGCATCTGTGTAATAGGACTTGAAATCCCTAAATGACGCTAAGAAAGTGTAAAGTAGGTTACTCAATTGTTTTAATGGTGTTTTAAATTATGTGCTGCTTTGTGCACTTCACAACAAAGAGAAAAAAGTCAGTTTCTGTGCGAAAGAATAATAATCAGATCCCTAATATTGTGTTTTGGCAACACTTTCAGCTATAATTAGTAAATAATTAATCAGTTTCTCTCTGTCACTTACTTATGAGAAATAACCAATAACCTCTTCTATAATATCTTTGTTTATGAGCAATTGTTTAATATTATAATACAAAACACGATACAGTCTATTTTTACGACCCCTACTCTATAACGACGCAGAGCTAAATTCCTTACGTTTCTTTGGATTTAAAGGTCTGCTGAACAACTACATCGTTTAATAGAACCAGAGATAACTAACCGCCTATTTATTGAAAGACTGTGACTGAGAATCTAATGATACGCATAGAGGCACAGATCCAGCATCAACATGTTTTCATTCATTCTCATTTCTTGAAACAGAACATTCACCCGTTTCTATTTCCAGCCAAGAAGGATGCAGGCTATTAAAGACACCTCATACCTAAATCAGGAGACCGAAATAACACGATTGGCGAGATTGTCCGTATAAATGGTTGCAATTGCCAGAAGGCATGGTGGATTTTATTTTTATATGAAACAGCAATAAAACACAAATCCTCTGCACAGATTTCCTCTCAACGTGTTTTTGAGATATTACCACGAGATTCGTGTTGTTTTTGCCATTACTCATATCGCTCTTGGATTCACCGCTCATGAACTTGCAAAAACAGACTTTGAAAGAAATGAGCCACCATTCTGGGTGGAGGGGACCATCCTCACCAAAGAGCTGCATTCTGTGGATCTGCTGGAGAAAGCTTCTGGTCATATGACCCCAAACCCATTTCAGGTGAGCAGGTGCAGCCGCTGGGACTGTAATAGACGAGCGTGTGATGGCTTCAATCTGCATCCGGAACAACCGTTACGCAATGTTACACGGATGCTATTCTTCTCGGTGCATATTTGTTGTTTGTGTGCGTGGTGTGTATATGCGTCAGCCTGTGTGTGTGTGTTCAGGTGCATATTTGTGGTTTGTTTTGGTGTGTGCAAATGAGTACTTTGTGTGTGTGTGTGGTGTGTGTGTGTGTGTCGATGAGGGCCTGGGGTGTGTAACATTGCAGATGTATGTGTGTTTGTGTGCGTCAGGCATGTGGTTGCGTATTGTACCAGTGCATATTTTGTGTATGCCTTGCGGGGTTTGTGTGTGTAGTCGTCAAGTTTACAGAGGAGAGCGCATCTCGCATCTGCTGTCGCAAGCAGACTGATTGGTGCTTCCTCGTGTGTGTGGTGTGTGTGTTTGTGTGTGTGTGTGTGTGTGTGTGTGGTGTGTGTGTGTGTGTGTGTTTGTGTGGTGTGTGTGTGTGTGTATGTTTGTGTGTGTGGTGTGGGTGTGTGTGTGGTGTTTGTGTGTGTGTGGTGTGTGTGGTGTTTGTGTGTGGTGTGTGTGGTGTGTGGTGTGCATATGTGTGTGTGTGGTTGTCGGGTGTGGTGTGTGGCGGACTTTGGAGGAACACACATAAAAAAAAACCAAACTCCATATAGAAGTTGGCAGTCGGCCACCGGACCCACTCTGTGTCATTCCTCAGCCTGGAGAAACAAGCCGACAGGAAGGGATCAGAAGGCAAGACCCCCCACCCCTACCTGCAGCACCCAGCCCAGGAGTAACAAGAAGGACAATACTTTAAAATCACTGCCACACCGGTCCCACCGAGGGGTATTACTATTGATAACTCAACCATTATTACCAATCAACCATGGCAATTAAGCAGACGCATTTATCCAGTTCATCTCGCATTGAAGAACCGGTCCCGCACTGCTAGCACTATAACGTTCTTTAGTGGGCGGCTCCAGGTTTTAATCACGCTTTGATTGTGTTAAGCCTCCCAGTCGGTCGATTTGGGCTGCTTAAGTGACTGCTAAACGTGCATCATGTGTTCATGGAGACAGAGGGTCCTGTCTGTCTCAGTCTCTGGTAGTATTGCATCCGCAATATCACCCATCTATATATGGTCCATCTCCAACAACCATTTGTGTGCTTATGTTTTGTCAGTGTGTTTGTATGCTATGTTTGTTATTATACCATCTATTGATACGTTTTTTGTTTGATTTGTATAGCATTATTTTGCGATGCCTGCATGACCAATGGTTTGTGTGTGTGTGTGTGTGTGTGTGTGTGTGTGTGTGTGTTTTTGTGTTGTTTTTTGTGTGTGTGTTTGTTGTTTGTGTGGTGTGTGTGTGTGTGGGTGTCGTGTCGTTGTCGGTGTCAGTGTGTCCTCTCAAACGCTCTAACCAACCCCCTCGAACCAACCTCTCTCGACACCCCTGCCTCTCTCTCTCTGCTACTCTCTTCCTTCTCCTTCCTCACTCTACTCTCGCCTCTCTCCTACTCCCTTCCCCCCTCTACTCACCTCTCTCCTTCTCCTTCCTCACCTACAACGCTACTACTCGCCTCACCCGCCTATACTCCCCAAAGTGGGCCAATACCTCACCTTCCTATACCCCCCCCCCCATACCTCTCTCTCAGTCCCCTGTATATAGAAACACTTTATTGTACCTCTCTCTGAACTCCCCTTCTTCCCTCCCACTGGGGCCCCAGCTGCAGCCCCCCCCAACCACGGAGCTGGTCAATCCTTTCAGAGGTGTTAAAGTGTACATGTCAGCAAATCCCGAGCGTCTTGTGGTTTTCCACTCTAGGTGTCCTGTGGTTGGAAGGGCAGATGAGACCAGCAGGAACAGACATGACTCCACTAATCAACACAAAGACAAACAAAGACACACAGACAGCATACACACACCAACACACCACACACACACACACGCACACACCACGCACACACACCGCCATAATGCACACATACATTTAACGGCAGAGACCACTAACCCACACTATGAAAGGCACCCAGTGCAACTTTCGAGGCTTAAAAATAAACAGTCAATGTCTATCTTTTTTACAACACGTAGTAAGTTTCACTAACTCCATACCATTACTACCGACATTCATCAGCAAAGATGAACGTTGTTGTGTTGTTGAGACTGATAGAAATCGATAACAACACAATGCCGCCATTTTCTTTCTTTTTTGTAACCTACAATAAATAAAGCAGGCTTCCGAGTCAATGGAAAAAAATGGCTTCTCCCCACCGGCGATTGTTGTTGTTTACGAGTTTCTATCAGTTCTCACCACACAGCGACGTCTCATCTTTGCTCCTTGAATGTCGATATGTAATGGTATGGAGTTATTGAACTTACTACGTGTAAAAAGACTAGAAATTGAATGTTATTTTTC
>NC_079427.1:6359160-6546660 GCF_026213295.1 Gadus chalcogrammus | reverse complement strand
CCTTAACGATCCGTATTCACTGTAATTTGTCTTTTGTCTTTGGCTTAAGCTGTCTCCAGACCCTAGTCAATATTTATTCACCTCTCCATAACTTCTGGAGTTGGCTTACGTACTGATAGCTGGCCGATGGCTCACTTCAGACTCGCTGGGAGCGGACACTATTCATCTCCCTGCCCTGCTTTACAAAGGGCATTGGACAAGAAAGCTAGCAATAGCAGCTAGCCGCTAGAGAAGAGATGCTAGAGAGCAACTTGTGCAAGCAGCTAGTTCATGGACAGGACACGCTAGAATCTTTTAAGCTAGCTGACGGACAGCAGATGTTAGCTCTAGCACCTAGCAGCTGGGCAGGAGATGCTAGCAACTGTCCAACTAGTTGTCCTGTCCTGTTGGACCGGAACAGCCAGTGAAAGCAGCCATCTGTTGTACAGGAACAGCTAGCATGTCACGGTGACTCATGGGCAACTACTTGCGCTGCCATTAGCGAGCAAACGACCTCTAAATGTCAACTGTATAATTATCTCCATTCCAGAGCTGCTTTAATTGGCTGTTATTATAATTGCAGTTATTATGGTTGTGTTGTTATACTGAATTGCATTGCATTGCATTCAATGCATTCTGGATTGTAGTGTCCTCAAACACAGACATGAACTCAAACACACCCATGCACACAAGCTAAGAAACACACGAACACACACATAAGCGTCGCACACACTTACCTCCACACTTACCTACACACACCTACCCACAGGCGCAGCAGACAGGGTGGTGGCAGAGGTTTAGTTTATTTTCTGTGCTGTAATTGAGTCGGACCGAGCCGGGGGCAACGTCACCTGATGACCTATAGAACCTGTCTGACAATGGACAACCTCATTAGAGAGAGAGAGAGAGAGAGAGAGAGAGAGAGAGATGAGAGAGAGAGAGAGAGATGAGAGAGAGAGAGAGAGATGAGAGAGAGAGAGAGAGAGAGAGAGAGAGAGAGAGAGAGAGAGAGAGAGAGAGAGAGAGAGAGAGAGAGAGAGAGAGAGAGAGAGAGAGAGAGAGAGAGAGAGAGAGAGAGAGAGAGAGAGAGAGAGAGAGAGAGAGAGAGAGATAAGTGGAGGGAGGGAGGGAGAGAGGGTGTGGATAGTTTGATGAATGTCTGGGCAGCTTGATAAAGCTTGATAGATAAACAACGAACACAACAGAAAAGCACAATCTGAGTTGTGGACGTGGAGGACCATCCGCCCCCCCTCCTCCCCCCCTCCTCCCCCCCCTCCTCCCCCCCTCCTCCCCCCAGCAGTCGTTTCAGATAACTTTTTCCTTCCCTGAGACCCTCACTGTTAATTTAGCATTCTGGAAAACTGTTGATTTGACATAAACGTTAACTGAGTATGCATGTGCATCTTACGCAGAGAGCCACTGCGTGAACGAATATTTGTCTACGTAACCTTGTTTTAAATCTGTTTAGTTAATGTATTTAATGAGCATCTACTGAGCATTCCCTCCCGTTCACAGCAACACAAGTAGGAGGACTAAATCTCCCACTTCAGCAGAAAGTGTTGAGGGAGTTCAGTCATAAAGTTGAGATCAACAGTTCAAGCTTCATGAGTCAGCCCCCTGATAGCTGCAGCGCTCTGTTCTGCGTTGACCAGCGATTATGTGGAGAGGAGGACTCAGTTTGAATGGGACTCACCTTGGTGCCTCTCTAGGATGTCTGGGTGCCAGTAATTACACCTCCCCCCCCCCCCCCCCCAAAGGAGTGGGGGAGTGTGTTCAGTTCAGACCTCCATACGCTTAATCAGATCTAATGTGGGAGAGAGAGAGAGAGAGAGAGAGAGAGAGAGAGAGAGAGAGAGAGAGAGAGAGAGAGAGAGAGAGAGAGAGAGAGAGAGAGAGAGAGAGAACGTCCTCATGCCCCCGGGCGAGAGACACCATCATCTCATTGTTTCATTGCACAGATCGGATTCCTGCAGTATTAAACACAGTGAGTCAGAGCCACAGAAAATCATTTGTGTGCTATTCTTCTCTCGATTAGATTCCCCTAGTAACTGGTCCACTGCAGGGGCTGTAAGTGGATGGAATATGATATTGATTAACTCTATCACGCATTTGTGTGTGTGTGTGTGGTCTTGTGTTTGGTTGACATGCTTTGTGTGTGTGTGTGTGTGTGTGTGTGTGTGTGTGTGTGTGTGTGTGTGGTGTGTGTGTGTGTGTGTGTGTGTGTGTGTGTGTGTGTGTGATGTTGAACTTGGTGCACGTGTGGTTAGGCTGGTGTGCTTTCTCAATTAATAAGGCTGAAGGTAAGTAACTAACTGTCTCTGAGGTGGTTGAATGAGCTGGTTTTGACGCAACTTGAATCGCGGCAGTGTTTTTTTTTTGCACTGTGCTCCCGCCTCTGTTCAGAAGCAGACATTTTGAATGTCGCGCTCGCAATCAGATGCGCACAGCTGAAGAGATTGCGACCACCTGGAGAACAAACGGACAAGCATGACATCACCCACTGTCGCCATGGCTACGATGGCACAACATCTCAAGCATACGCACAAACAATCACACACACACACACACACACACAGACACAGACACACTTCTAAGAACCTTAAATAATGTGACGAAACGTCTCCTGTAGAGAGCACAGAGATTGAAAACATGACAGGATTTCATAACAGCTTACGATCACAAACTGTTGGTCTGCTTTCCCATTGAATAACAAACTCATTTGGAGAACATAACTTCCAGAAATCAATGTATATATTCAACATGGTAGCACATGGAAGTCATGCACATTACATTATGGATTACCACTTAGAAGCCAATTATTGTAATCAATGTGATTAACAGTCTGGTTGCATCAGACACCGAGACAAATTGGCAACAGACCTCACATGGCTGGCTGGCGGATTGGGTCGTGTGACAGGCAATCAGTCGGAAATGAAAACTGACAGCTGTGAGGTGATTGGATAGGTCATGTTTTTATTTTTAAATACAACATCCTGACACGGTGGATTAGCAAATGTGTCTGCCCTAGGAGCGCTTATCATGGTTAGAGGTTCAGTGATCATCGATAAGACCGAGGAAGCAGATGGCAAGTGTAGATCAGAGAGTTGTGTGAGGTGTACTTTAATAACTTTACAGCGTTATCAACCCTCCCTCACTCCTAGGACTGGGTGTCGTTGGGAAATTGTTCAATACCAGCCGCCGACGGCACTACCTGGATGGCGGGATACATGTCAAATCAATACTCTTGACACATGCTTTGAGTGTAAACACATTTTTCTACAATGAAAAAACAAATAACATGACCATCTCTCCCGCAATACTCCAGGGGATTTGTAATCTTGTCAATAACACCAATGCCCCTACCTGCGTTTCGGTTGCAATATCTAATGAATGCCTTGTTTTCACTGCTTGACTCTTCTGGAAAGCACTGCTTTTCTGCAATAAATTAACAAACTTGAAAACCAGCTACCACAAGGTAGGTGTGGGGTGGTGTAGCATCTGTACCAGTTGATATTTCAACACGCAACAATCACATACAAGATCATCTGGGCATATAATGCCATCTGCTCCTGGGTAGCACTGGCGTGCGGCTTACAAGCTATCGTGTAATCTGTTCATGCACATTATTTGTCATCTGCCAAGAACCAAACATGCTGTACGAACTGTTTGTGTCAGTGTCTATGTATTGATGTATATTACTCAGGCGTTCTTTCCCCTTTTATATATTTAATACTATTATGTCCATGCCATATTCTGTGGACCCATATTCCAGTATGTATATTGTAGTGTACACAGGATGTAGTATAGGATAACCCTTCTTCCTAATTTGCTGGTTTGTGCCACTTCACTTCAAGAAAGTATAACAAAATGAAACCCAGATTTAATTTGAAAGATTTAGCATAATTCTCTAGTGCTTTAATAGGGTTGCGATCTATGATTATTTTTTAATTATCATCTACTATGTAGATCTGACGTTGGCAAACACTAATTGGTTTCAATAAATAGAAGAACTGTTTGAACAATTTGACTTCAAACGTCATGCAGGACAATAGATGGGGAATAATGGTCTATGGTGAACGACTAAATACTGGCATTCCTCAGGAGAAAGCGTAGTTCCTGAACGACAATTGCTTTGCCCTTGCTAAATGATGGGCATTGTTCGAAACTGGCTACTTCAGTTTTTCCCAAAGATTCAGTTTCTTGGGGAGAACAATTATTCTGTTCCATGCCTGTAGATACTCTGTGTGAGATAATTAATAAGGGGAAGGATTTTGTATGGCCTCCATACCAAAAGTAACTGTGTTTGATCCCCAATGCCCACAGTTGTCCTAAATATCCTTAATGACATGCATCTTAAATTAAAGTTGCTTTGGATAAAAGCATCTGCCAAACAGTAAGCTACAACTCAACAGCTGCATTTGCATTCCTTTTGGTCCAATCTAAGCCCTTTCCTGTTCATTTCCTGTTTCCCGGCCAATAGGGAGAAGATGCCATTCCACTCTGTGACGGCAGGGCTGCTCTACAAGGGGAACTACCTGAGCCAGTCGCTGTCGGACACCGACAGTGACGTGTTGGCCAGCATCTCTGTGGAGGAGCTGGGTGGTAAGAAATCTTAAAACGTTAAGCCCAAAGCCCACAGAGCCCACATTTTTGTTTCATATTTGAAGCGTGCTACGTTCCGGCTCTGTGTGCTTTGCTCCGTTTAGAAGTGACATGACTTTATTTCTCTTTTTGGTTCACCCTTCAGAATATGAACCAGAATTTGAGCTCCCTGTGCTTTGGGCTTTAGACTCCACCTCTGGTAACTGTGCTCTCTCTGCTTCTGCTATTGCTTATACCGATTGGCTGATTTAACCGTCAGGTTGGAGGGTGATTAGTCATCCACCCACCGTATGTCTGGGGGGGACACTCCCACCCGCGAGGCCACCAGCGCACACCTGGTGCTTAAATATGGGCCCCTTCGAACAACACCATGGCTTTCCTCTGGGCAAAATGTGACTCCTCTCTCATAAGGCCAGGGCAAGAAAGACACAGTGAGACTTGACATGTTTTCATCGACTCCGCTTCAAACTCAGACCGCCGTAACCTGACAGCCATTAGTCTTTTCTCTTTTCACGAAAGCGTTGACTTGAGTGTCCACTCTGTCGGCTGTTTGGTAGTCAGTTGGCAGTCCTGTGCGTGTGTGTGTGTGTGTGTGTGTGTGTGTGTGTGTGTGTGTGTGTGTGTGTGTGTGTGTGTGTGTGTGTGTGTGTGTGTGTGTGTGTGTGTGTGTGTGTGTGTGTGTGTGTGTGTGTGTGTGTGTGTGTGCGTGTGTGCTGGCGTGCGTGCGTGCGTGCGTGCGTGCGTGCGTGCGTGCGTGCGTGCGTGTGTGTTTCCCCACACAGATCCCTAAGAACCTCGGTAGGGGTTGGGGGGGGGGGGGGCGTGGGCAGTATAGGGTGAACCCAGAGAACGGCTCCTCTAACCCAACGGCACCGTGCCAGTCAGCGCCAGCTCTCCTTGTTCCCTTTGTCCTCGCTTATCTCCGCGCCAGCAGTCACACTCTGCTTCCCGCCGTCCCTTTAGTTATCCAGCCGACCTCAGAGTTATCACCCCCGGCCCTGCTTGATAAAAGCCCCTCTCTCCCAGAGTCGGGAGGGGGGTCTGAGCTCGGACGGAGAGAGCGCCCTGCCGTGAGGGGATGTCCCCTTATTAATCCAGCGACGCCACATTAGGCGTCTGGTCGGCAGATTGGAGGCCGGCCGCGCTCACTGTAATAACCCAGCGGCTCTCTTTGGTGTTTTAATATGCATAGGTTTCATGCGGTGATACGTGCCAATTGAATGCGCCGCGAGGCTCATATGAAAGACAATGCGTTTTCCGGCCCAAAGTGGTCTGCTTAAGGTCTGCCGAATCCCATCCGGATTCAGCCGGAACTGTTGGCAGTTTGGATAAACGGAAGACATTTTTACTTATTTTTACTTATTACAGCTTGTGTCATTTGGCGGTCTGAAATCTGTTTAATACTTTTATTTGATCTGCTTTTGATGTGGAGACAGCTGCGCCAAATAAATTTGTTTTGGTTTTTCACGACAGAAAATATGTGAGCAATGTGCTAAGCGGCTCAACCACAGCCTCTTGCAGCGTGATATTTAGGATTTTGACGAGTGGGGGGCATTTATTTCAAGCTCCTCTTAGGATTTAAGAAGCCCAGGAAAGGCAAACTCTTCAAAACATCCACCACACTTTAGGTCATTTTCTATAATCGTAAGCAACAGATCTATTGATCATTCCTTCCAGGACTGCATGTTCAACAGTTTTTTGCCCGACAACAGTATATGAAGCGCTGTAGTTATTTGTTTTAATGGTGTGGAGTTCTGCTGAAACGTAGTGTCTTGTTCAGCCGAACAGAGCCCAGTGTGGACCGTAGAGACAGGAAGTAAAACATGAATGGCCCTTACGTCTTGATCACAGCTCTGACAGCGTCGTAATAGTGTCGTTTGGGAAAGCGTATATATAACACAGGACTACTGTTTGACAGTGTTGCTGGAAAGGGACATTGATTTACGAATAAAATCCCTAGCCTCTATACCGACCCTCTGTTATGTTCTTCATTTGCCATGGCACATCACATACGTGCAAGCAAGTCAGCAATTTTGATTTGTATTATTTTGCTTTGTCTTTTAAGGAATAAATATATATTCAACATTTGAGTTTATAACAACACCAGATTGTCTCAAGACGGCTCTGTAGGAAAGTTAAGAAACTGGCCGTTTTCCCAGTAAGATGTTGAGCCAGGCTGTGTGGGCGACATATAGCCATACATAAAGAACCTATTTTTCATACATTTAGAACCTATTTTCTCCTACAGTACATATTTACTGTCCTCAGTCCAAAGGTCTTTGAAATGTACTGTATGTATGTCTATACAACCAAATAAACAACACAATGCTAAGATATGCAAGCATATATATCAGTGTTTTTGTTTGACTCCTGCTGTTTAGTGATCATCCTAAACAAACACATCAGGAGACCCAGCCATCTCTCGGGTGTTGTGGTGCTGGTAGAGCGACTGAATCTGTCCTAATCATAAAGATAATACTAGAGAGCTCTAGAGAGGGGGGGGGGGGGGGGGTTGGCTTGGCTCGTAGTGAATAGCTCGCACACAGAGCACTGCAGGGGGCCTCTGAAGAAACCTCAGTAGAGAACTAACTCTGAGAAACTCCTGCTTGTAAGAAGAACCTTAACGAAGAACTCTGCTTTCCTTCTACCCTCCCTTGTTAATTTCTTCTGCTTTTCTATGTGTCTTTTATTAGCTTTTTATCTCTCCATCCTGCCCCCTCTCTCATTCAAATCGTACATTATCTTCTGGGGTATAGGTAACTAAATTCTTCCTCATATTCTTAAGCTCCTTCCTAATAGTTTCCCCACTGTCTGCCTCCTCTTTGCTCTATGTGCGGTTTCATGTCAGACTGGATCCTGATTGGTCAATAACATTGGGTGTGCATTTTCAACAATGGACACCGCTGCCATTTTTCAGCCCTAGTTCAATATATAACAAATCCAACATTTACAACAATGGTCACATACAATTATCCACCAGAAATGTCCTTGCGCACGCTTAAACAATAGCTGATTAAGTTGATAAAACGTTATGGATGAAAGTATGTGATTTGCAATAACGGTTGGTAACTGCGGGTCAACAGGAATAAACCACCCTGGGTTGGTTCAATATTGTTCCATATCGGTTACACAGTATACACAAACGCATGTTTTGCATTCTGTATTCAAACAACAACAAAACTTACAATTTGGAGATTTGTGTTTGCCCTAGTTTTTCGATCCCTTCGGTGAACAAACTGAACTTTGATAACAACTCTCCCTCTCGCCCCTATGGTGTTGTGTTGGACTCGAGGGAGCAGTTTGTGTGTAGCTTAAGTCACATTCAAACATACAGACGCTGAGAGCCTTTGTTCCATTAAAACAGCTCCCAGAGTGATACAGGGACGCACCCTCCTTTACTCCTGCGAGTGCTCCTAAAGTGTATGAAGAATGACGAGGGATGCATCTTTATAGCTTTGAACTGTGTGTGTGTACGTGAGTGTGCATGTGTGTGTTTGTGCGCCTGAGTGTGATAATCAACGGTTATAACATGCCTTTGTACATTTGTGGTGGCCTTTTTAATGACTCTGTTACATAATGAATATTTGTATTCAAGTGATACAATAACTCGTACTTACTTTCTAAACTTCAACTGTATTTACCTGTGTCTGTGTGTGTGTGTGTGTGTGTGTGTGTGTGTGTGTGTGTGTGTGTGTGTGTGTGTGTGTGGTGTGTGTGTGTGGTGTGTGTGTGTGTGTGTGTGTGTGTGTGTGTGTGTGTGTGTGTCTGTGTGTGTGTGTGTGTGTGTGTGTGTGCATGTCTGTGTGTGCGTGTGTGTGTGTGTGTGTGTGTGTGTGCGTGTGTGTGTGTGTGTGTGTGTGTGTGTGTGTGTGTGTGTGTGTGTGCATGTCTGTGTGTGTGTGTGCATGTCTGTGTGTGCATGTCTGTCTGTGTGTGTGTGTGTGTGTGTGTGTGTGTGTGTGTGTGTGTGTGTGTGTGTGTGTGTGTGTGTGTGTGTGTGTGCGTGTGCGCGCACCATTCTTTTAGTGTGTATGTGTTTGCATATTTGTCTTTATGTGACATCTATCGTTATCATGTGTGTGTGTGTGTGTGCAGGTGCGTGTTTTTTTTTAAGTGTGTGTGTTTTTGTGTGTATTCTGCAGCAGAAGCTGAGGGCTTTAGTGAAAGCAGGGGCTGTGGTTCGCATTTTGGTTCGCATTTTCAAGGGCCCGTTGGAAGTTGCTCTGTCGCATGCAGAACCACACACACACACACACATTCCAAACCAATTGTATTTACAACTCAGGACTCAGGACAGCCTTTTAACAATGGGATTCCTGTGATTTATAACAGGCATTTTCTGAAAAGTGATATATCATGGAATATCATGGTTCATTTGTCTAGTGTAAAAGCAGACCAATAAAACGTTTTGAGGATTGTTGTTTTTATTAAATACACTTGAACATACAATGAAGTCGCAGACAAGTAAAAAGCATTCTTCATGAAATACAAGGTAAACCCTAACATAATTATTATATATTTTTTTACAAATATCACCAAACTAAAGATCTCGGTTTGTAAAATCATCATATGAATAAAGTTTGATATCTTTATTATTAGGCAGAAATGAACCACCTGGAGCGAGGACTTTAATATCCTTCTAACAGATCTTTTGTGAGTTTATGGAAAACATTTAAAATGGCCGACCAGGGAAATGGGACAGAGTGTGAACAGGGTGGAAAATAAGAAGTTTATTGGATTTGTCTCTGTGTCTCTGTACCCGCGTGATAAAGACCACCAAACCGTCCCTTTTGTTGCTCTTCGGAAAGAAAGCCATGTATTACATTCACAGTCTCAAATTATTCAGTGTTCAAAAGTGTGCTCATGCATGCCATGCAATCATTGAGGTCTTTTGGAGATGTGAAAAAATACACAAGCTGTCTCTCTCCCTTTTCCTCTTCCTCCCTCTTCTCTCTCTTTCTCTGTCCTCTGCCCTCTCTCTTTCACTCCTTTCCTCTGCTTGTTTTCTATTTCTCTCTGTTCCGCTCCCCCTCATTTCTCTTTCATCCCTCCCTCTCTCTCTCCCTCCCCTCTCCCTCTCTCTGTCCCCTGCCCCCTCAGTTTAATCTCTCCCTCTCTCCCTCTCTCTCATTCACTCCGTCTGTCTGTCTGTCTCTCTCTCTCTCTCTCTCACTCTCGCTCCCTCCCTCCCTCCCTCTCCCTCCCTCCCTCTGTTCTGTGCTGGCACATTTATGAAACATGCGTTTATGAGAGCTCATCAGTGGATCCCGCTGCCTGGCTTCAGCGGGCACTGGGCTTCACGCGGTGGCGTCGGGGAACCAGTGGTTGCTGACTCAACTGTGTACTTTTTTTGAGAGGCGCGTTGGCGTCGCCATAGTGACAGGGAGCAGACAGGGGAAATGCAATATCAATTTCACTCGCAGTGCGACAGCTCATTGAGCGGGCGCAATGTGGTCAGTAATGTGTTCACACGTCGATTAAATGTATATTTATATATACGTATATATATATATAGTATTCACAAATTCTGTATCGACAGGAGAAACTTTTGGCTGATCTGTTAAGGCTTCATTCATTACTTGTTGAAATATTTGGCCATTCAGTATTCAGTACAACGTATACATCCATACTCACAGTCAAGCCTATATGCAATATTCAAGTATACTAGAGTATATTCCCATATTCATATAATTAAGAATGAAACATTGCTGAGAAAACGGTTCCATGCAATCAGGCTTGGTTGCTCTCGTCTCCTTTCAGCCAATTATATAGTCTGCAGTCAATCAATCCACATCTCTGCTATGATTGGTCCTTTAGTAATTGCCCCTTGTTACCGTGTATGATGGACAAACGATAAGCTTGGAGATTTACAGAGTTTTCAGAACTCATTTTAAGGGCAGCAGGAGGAGTGGGAACACACACACACACACACACACACACACACACACACACACACACACACACACACACACACACACACACACACACACATTCAACTTTGTATCAACATTCATAGCTTGGCTCTGGTGTGTGTTTGGCCAGAGGCCAGGCTTTATGTGGGCTTGCTTGTTGTGTTCAATCTCTCTGGACTGAGGCACTTTAAAACGTACTATGCCAAGGTAGCATCTATAAACACCTTACACAACACACGCTGTGTTTCAGGTAACGCACTGCCTTTGCATGCCGCAATCTCCATAGCATCTGTTTAGAAATGTATTACCGGTATATAGTTCAGATTTATATTAGTAGTACGAGTATACACATTTTAATGCGTGCGTCAGTATAGTCACCAGACCACAGACCACAAACCTGTCTACATCCTGTTGTAGTGCAAGCCATCAAAAACCACTTGAGATAGAAACCGAGTACCTTTGAGTGACTATCACAAAAGCAGAGATTATAGATGAATAGATGGACGGATAATGGAACGACGATGTGATTGATGATGGATGTATGGATGGATGATATATGGATGGGTGAACAGAGGTGAATGGAAGAGAGCGAGAGTGGCTGTCGAGGGAGAGAAGGGAGATTATGAATTGACGACAGGGCTTGATCACGTTAAAGCAGTAGAGCGAGGCCCCAAAATCACATCACACACACTCAGAACCTGTGAGGGGAGGGTGGGGAGCGAGAGGGAGAGAGAGGGGGATGACAGAAGGAGAGCGGGCGAATGGATGGATGGAAAGGAGAAGACGAGGGGAGAAGGGACAGAGGGAGAGAAAGAGAGGGAGAGGCTGGAGGGAAGTGTGTAAAACGATGATGATGAATGGCAGAGAAAGAGCAACATAGATTAAAAAAAGTTTTGCCGTAAAGCCCAAGGAGAGAGACCCCCCCCCCCCCCCCCCCACAAACCCTATCCCTCACCACAGAGGGAGAGAGGAGGCACTGGGAGGCTAGAGAGTAACACAGGTGATATTCTTCTCAGGGCATCACAAGCCTTCAAACCCATCAGGACTTTAACGGGAAGGGGGGTGGAAAGAGAACTATAGAGAGCGATGGATAGGGAGATGAATAGTTTTTGTGAGTGGGGGTTGATGATAAGATATACACTTTATGGTTCCCAGAGGGGGAAAGTGGGTTTCACAGCAGCAGAATTACAAGTTGTAAAATAATTCAAAAGAGATTACATTTTGTTATTGTTACATACATTGTCTGCAGAGAGAGAGAGAGAGAGAGAGAGAGAGAGAGAGAGACAAACATACACACAGTTAGAGCGATAGAGTATAGGTGAGAGTGTTCAAGAAAGAGAGAGAGATGTGTTCCTGTGTGTTCCTGAGCATGTTCCCATGTTGTTTGTTGCGCAGAGATCCGCGAGGCGTTCCGGGTCTTGGACCGGGACGGGAACGGCTTCATCTCCAAGCAGGAGCTGGGCATGGCCATGCGCTCCCTGGGGTACATGCCCAGTGAGGTGGAGCTGGCCATCATCATGCAGAGACTAGATATGGACGGTGAGCACACAGACACACACACACACACACACATGCGCGCAAGCACACACATTATATGCATCATTGTATGTCAATTCAATCACATGACAACACACACTCATCCCATATCAACGCACTCACTCACTCACTCACTCACTCACTCACTCACTCACTCACTCACTCACTCACTCACTCACTGGCTCACTCACTCACTCACTCACTCACTCACTCACTCACTCACTCACTCACTCACTCACTCACTCACTCACTCACTCACTCACTCACTCACTCACTCACTCACTCACTCACTCACTCACTCATCACATGCCAAAACAATCACACCCATACTAAACCAAATGCATCAATACCTATAGTAATACGTGTTTGGTCTGCCTGCCTGAAACACAATACATGACACACACTACGCACCATTAGGTAAACAAACAATCGCTTCTTCCAGAGACATAACCAAACATACATTGAACCATGATTGAAGTATATACACACATAACCACACACACACACAAACACACACACTGTTCTTCCACGCGTGAAAACCATTTCCTGTTTGTATTTTCTAAGATAGTGATGCACGATCATCAACCGGAACGAACGTGAATGCATACATTTCACGCTCGCCTGCACCACGCATGCCACGCGAAACATCTGTGCACACACGTGTGGCTGTGTTCCCCGTTGAGGTGATGATCAAGTGGCCCATGGATGTGTGTGTGCTTCATAGACAGCATGTACCCAGTCAGTCCCCAGAGAGAGTGAAGCCAGAGGGGAAGCTGTGTGATTATGATTATGATCTGCCGATCGGGGGAGAATTGATTCAGAAACACCGTTTCAGTTTCATCATACAGGTAGCTACGCTTCACTCATGTTTTACTCAGAGGAAAACACAGACTGAGCTGGAGATTAATCCAGACCCGCAGTGAGGAAACATTGCGTTACTGGATTCCAGGGGGTCGCAGGTATAAAGCACAAGGTATAAAGTTAGATGTTTTAGATAGAGTTAGATTGAAATGTCGGGTACATACAAGGAGTCCTGCCTAATGACTCGTACCCACGAGCCAACGACCTCATATAAACAAATGTGCTGCGACACCAGTGGCTCCACCAGGCAGGAACCTGGGTCTGGTTCTGGCTTTGATGAACACAGACACCGAGAGCAGTCCATCTCTACCTTATATGATTATACGTTATATGATATGATTTCCTCCTGAGGAATTGTGTTTGGCACAATCCTCGATATGCATTATGTAAATGTGAGGCACTGCGAGAAGGAGAGATGGCTAAAGGCTTTTGGACTTTTCCCAGAGTGACAGGAAGATCTAGTGTTTAATGCAGATCGCCTAGACGGGCACTCTGTTTCACTCCTTAAGTATTTAGGAGTCATTCAGCAGATGCTGTTATCCCATGCAACTTAAAGCGCCTTTTAGATGCAAGTCATTATAGGAGCAGGCAGGCGTTAGGGCATCTTGCTCAAGGATACCTATGGGTTAGGCTGTGGACACTGGGGATCGAACCCAGAACCTATTGGCTGGGAATACCGTTCTCACTGAAGCCTTTCCTTCAGAGGTTCTGGTTCCTGAGCCCCACACCTACTTACTACTTACAAAAGACACCCTGGTGTTTGATTCCGAACGGAACATTTTGATTTTCAGTGTCAAGGTCGCCTTCATACATTTCAGTCCTAAAGGTCTTAAACATTAAATATGACCGACAAGTGATAGACTTCCGTTTTGTTGATATCTTTGTTGAGGTCCGCTGTAGTTCTGGTTCCTTTGTCGGCCCATGTACACGTTTATAATGTGCGTCCGGTTTGGCAGTTTTATGTAACATATTATGTCACCTTTGGTTGCACGGATTCCCCAAGCTCCTGCTCCTAGTGAACTAACAACGCGGTCTCCTTCTCTTTCTGACGGCCATTTTAGGCGATTTGTTCTGCATAAACGACTGGAAGCGGGGGAGAGATCTCAGACAAGAGATGAAAGTGAATGCTTTATGTTGCTGTAAATATAAACATTACTGAATATAAAGTAGTACATTCCGCCCAGAAGCCTGCAGTCCTCTGTGTTAATGTGAGAGAGAGAGAGAGAGAGAGAGAGAGAGAGAGAGAGAGAGAGAGAGAGAGAGAGAGAGAGAGAGAGAGAGAGAGAGAGAGAGAGAGAGAGAGAGAGAGAGAGAGAGAGAGAGAGAGAGAGAGAGAGAGAGAGAGAGAGAGGGACTGTAAGTAAGAGAGAGAAGGCAGTGGCGGTGAAGGTCATGAAATGCTAGCAGTAGGAAGAGAAGTAAGAGCTCAAGTGAGAGAGGTGAGAGAAGACGCTGGCCTTTTAAGATGGGCTAGTAGTCACACTCTCTTAAAGAGCTTGCCAGTCTGGGTGATTCAAAGCATTAAAATCATCTCTCCTTGCTTCCCGAAAGCCTCTGCTACCAATACCAATATAATTAGTGTAAATTGCTTTGACAGATCGATTCTGCACTTCCATCTTTAGAAATCTTCACTCCAGTTCTACTGGTTTTGATTTAGTTTGTTCGGAGACAAACTCATGATAAATGCTCTTGGGCAGAATTGGCACTATGACAGCCAGGAGAGACGGTTATCATGGTTTACTCACCCGGACCAGTGTTAAGTTCTTCTATAGTCATACATTATCATCAATAGAATATCACTGTGATGCCAAGTCAATCTAGCATGAATAATAGTATTAGGGTCGATACTAATGTATTATCACGTTACCTTTCACATTTCCTTACGGTACGTTACCCGCAAGGTGGATATCGGTGAACGCCTGTGATGTATGAAGGAAAACTAGGAATTTAGCCTTCACTGTAGACAAGGACCAAGCAATCCTGTGCTTTGTTCTAGCAACACCACCAAACATTTTGCTTTGTTTAATAAGGATATTGATTTGTGAATACAAGCCCAGCAATTTTAACAGCTTTAATAATTGATGAAGGGCAGGATATTTATTTGTATTATTTATATACCCTTCAAACATAATGGAATTACATTTTAAAGAAATATAAAGGACAATCGACAAGGGCCCTGGAGAAGCAGTAAGCAGAGCTGCCCAGGGCGACCTTAAAGCTCCCCTGTCCTCATAACACAGAAAAAGGTTTAATAAACAATCAGAATCATTTTATTTCCGCCTTATGGGGGTTGGCAAGGACAGCAAAGAGGCAATTTTTGGTTTCATCAATCGCTCGGAATGGGGTCCAGCCTGTTGCTATGGCGATATTGTTATTATCTATCTCTATGAAGACGGCCGCTGTTCAACTTAGTGAAATTCTTTGTAGGCGGGTTCCTGATCGTAGTCACATGCACGCTCATGTTCCTCGTGCACGGTGGCTACAAAAAAGGCGAGCGCTGATCAAAAGAGCAGAGCTTCAAAGGGAAGCTTGCCAGCCTAAGCAGCTGAATGGGAAACCAGTTCGAGGGTTGTGACTGTATCTCAGCAAGCATTGCCGTTCAGAACCGATGCCTCCTCTCCGTACATCGATCGCCGGGCGCCTGCAGTGTGTCCAGGTCTCCGTCCGATCACTGTGAGGAAGATAGGTTATCTGTTGGTTCTTGTCTGTGTGTCGATGTGATAGCCATGGACCTTTGTGTGCCCTTCACGCTCTCTGCTATGCTCTTAATCTAGAGTGAGTGCCTTTGTCTGCTCAATCAGTTGTTGTTATTTTTGCTGTTAGGTTTTTGGAGCAAAGAGTCAATCGATGTTCGTTTAGTTTTTCTGTCCTCCGAGACTGGCTGAGGGTGAAGTGTCCTTGAACTGTTGTCGACGGCTGTAGAATACTTACAAATACAAACGCATCAGAGATCACGTGTTATCTAATCGTTTGTTAAGGTAGGCTAACAAATGTAATAAATCATTCCCCTTTTTGGTTCAACAGTGTTTTACACTATATACAGTGAACATTGCACTTACAACCATGGTTAAGAGAAGTCTTCCAACCTGTAAATAAAGACTTTCAAACCATCTCATTCAGAAATCCTGAAATGTGCACAAAAAGCACAAATTAGCATAATGTGTCCTCATTTTGACCCCTAATTAGATATGTGTGTTTGCCACTGCTGCAGGCCCCCCCCCCCCCACCCCTCACCCCCCCCCCCCCCCCCACCCCTGTGGCCACAACCCCCAATCTGGGAACCACCTTCAGAATAAGAATAGGGATGGGTGTGTTTGGTGATGAACTCCCTGTCCGTTCTTATCGCTCTCCTTCTATCCTCTCCCTGCAATCCATGATCTCCGCACTTTCTCCTGGCCTGGCCTTCACTTACACACGCACACAAACACACACACACAAACACATCCACACACACACACGCACGCACGCACACGCACGCACGCACGCACGCACGCACGCACGCACGCACGCACGCACGCACGCACGCACGCACGCACGCACGCACGCACACACACACACACACACACACACACACACACACACAAACACATCCACACACACACACACACACACGCACGCACGCACGCACGCACGCACGCACGCACACACACACACACACACACACACACACACACACACACACACACACACACACACACACACACACACACACACACACACACACACACACACACACACACACACACACAAACCTGCCTGCGCGGCTACACACACACATACTCTCAGGCATTCATCCGCACACGTAAACATACATACACACCGACATGCACAGAGAACTGCATATTCATGTGCAGGGAGGCGATCAATGATAAATTCTGTTGCCACGGTCACCGCCTCCACCAGGTCAGGTGACCGAGGTCTACTCTTTATTTTTCAGGTCACTTTACTGTTAGTGTTGTGGGGGCTCAGGGAATTTCATCATATAGGCTACTTACAATACTTATACTTATATGTATAAAATATAGAAGTTAACTTCTGTATTTAACTATTTAAGTGTTCAATAGTTTAAGTTTAACTGTGTTTTTGTTTTCATTTCAATAAAATATGTCGAAGAATAAGAGTCGTTGGTTTGTCATGTGACATAAAACCACATAACACCACAACGTTAAAAAATAAAGGTATTTCCCATCATTGAATTGTTTTAAAACGGCCCTGATGCTTAGTACTGTGTGAACTGATGTGGTTCCTCCCTCAGGCGACGGCCAGGTGGACTTTGAGGAGTTCATGACCATCCTGGGACCCAAGCTGCTGTCGTCCGAGACCAGAGAGGGATTCCTGGGCAGCACCATAGACACCATCTTCTGGCAGGTAGAAGGCTCCCTGACGGCAACCCTCCCTCTTCTCATGCTCAAATCTGCTGTGTCTTTGGTTGGGTTTTAACATTTTCGTCGACATCACCGTCGTTTATCGACCTTATGGTGATGTGTTTGAACAACAACACCTACGGAGATGTGTAGTTGTACCTCAGAGTCAGATTAGATGTCTGTAATTCTCACACACATTGTGTGGAACAGCTATTGGAATTGGGATTGGAATGCGTGCGTGTGTGCGTGCGTGTGTGCGTGCGTGTGTGCGTGCGTGCGTGTTGACCCGAGTGCTCGCCTGCATGAGAGAGAGACAGATCCAGGTGAGCATTTCCGAGGGGTTGTATTGTCCTCGTGTAAAGACGTAAGGGTGAGGAGCAGAGATCACTTTTCACGGTTGGTTATGAACATTACATCTCCCCTGTAAACGCTGTCCCATGACCTGCTGAGGTGTGTGTGTTCCTCCACGGCTCTAGTTCCAAGAATCACTTTCACCTGTCAAGATGGCTTCTGGGCAGCTGCGCCAGGAGAGAGTGTCTTCACTGGCTTTATTTGATTTGGCTTCGGTTGTGCTGTTTGTTTTTATTGTGTCTTTGTTCCTTGGCGTTGGTCGGATGGTTTTGCCGTCTATGTGGGGATTGTTTTTGGTTGCGGCCCGCCTCACTTCAAACTGTCAGTGAGGTGTTTACAGGTCTGTTGAGTTGTGTACATTTGGGCATGCGATACTGAGAGAGAGAGAGAGAGAGAGAGAGAGAGAGAGAGAGAGAGAGAGAGAGAGAGAGAGAGAGAGAGAGAGAGGAGAGAGAGAGAGAGAGAGAGAGAGAGAGAGAGAGAGAGAGAGAGAGAGGGAGGGAGGGAGGGGAAGAGGTAACGGTTAGTTTCTCAAGGTGAGAGAGAGACCCAAGGTGGGTGAAGTTAACTTTGAAGCTGAGACAAGGGGGGCAATTGGCAGGGATGACTGCGCTTGGCAAGCCCCCCCCCCCCCCCCCCCCCATCATACCCATTAACCGGGGGCTCTCTGGGGCCTTGTGTGTTGTGTTGGTTTAATCTGTGACATCACAAATCTTCCAGCTGAACGGATCCCCAGCCGGTCCCAGGCTGGCTGGCAGGGTGAACTCGGCTGGTGCCAGGAGAGCAGACTGAGACCTGAGACATTGAGAATAATCCTGGGGGGGCAGAAGGTAGTGTAGCGGTTAAGATGTTTGACCTAGTGGAAAGGTCCTGGGTTTGATCCCCCACATCCTAAGTCCACCTGTAGGCATCCTTCAACAAGCCAGCTGACCCCCATCTGCTCATTTATGACGTATGACATAAATAAATAATCGTCATGGAGGACGGGTTTGTGGTTTATTATGATGGTTCCACACATCGCTAGTGATTGTCAATAAAGAGAGGAAGTGATTGTTTGTCAAGCAACCCCTTATGATCAGGACCAGGAAATGAATAAGAGTCCTCTTCAAAAACATTCGATTCTGAAGCATGGTTTAAAAGGAAAGTCATTACATTTAAAATAAATTGGGTCCAGGGAACAGGTGTGAGAAGATACAAAATAGAAACTCAATTGCCAGCAGAAGAATTGAAAATGCTGTTGAACAGAACACACAGTATTTGTGACCAATAAATCCTTCTCAACAGCTCGGTTGAAATGTGAATAAATTAGTATGGCCAGCGGATCCATAGCGCATGAGTCACTCCGCTGAGCAGTCGGACATGAGCATTACAAATCCGTATTGCATTATGCCTCACCGATGTATTCATTAATGATGTGTTTGATAAATATTCCCGTTCTGTGACCAGCTGCTTCTGTAGTCAAGTCTGAACCCAACACGTGAAGTGAACACATTTACAAGCCTTCTGTCATCCACAGTCCAATTAAAACATCTAAAGGTTGGCCTCAAATGACTGAAGCTTTTGATTCCTCGTATTTCTGCAGCCAAACCGGATAAAAGACCGACCACCAACCTTGTTACATACTGTATGAATGTGGGACCTTTTCCCCACCTTTCACCCTAAACCTTATATAAGGCCTGTGAAGTGCGAGGACAAGATCCAGAAGCTTTCAGCTGTGAGTCAAACCCCCAACCACTAGAACTCAGGAGTATACTCAGGGGTTCAGATGATGACAGCTGTTACACCTTGGGTACACTCCGAGATGTACTCTCTCTCTCTCTCTCTCTCTCTCTCTCTCTCTCTCTCTCTCTCTCTCTCTCTCTCTCTCTCTCTCTCTCTCTCTCAGCCCCCTTCCCTTTATTTCTCTCTCTCTCTGCTCTTTCTTCCTCTTTTCCTGTTGCGCTCTCTCACTCTCTCTCTCTCTCTCTCTACCTCTCCCTCTCTCTCTCTGCTTGCTCTTTCTCTATGCTCGCTCTCCCTCTCTCTCTCTCTCTCTGCTCCCTCTCCCTCTCTCCCTGTTGCACTCTCTCTCTCTCTCTCTCTCACTCTCTCTCTCTCTCTCTCTCTCTCCTCCCCTCTCCTCCCTGTTGCACTCTCTCTCTCTCTCTCTCTCTCTTCTCTCTCTCTCTCTCTCTCTCTCTCTCTCTCTCTCTCTCTCTCTCTCTCTCCCTCTCCCTCTCTCCCTGTTGCACTCTCTCTCTCTCTCTCTCTCTCTCTCTCTCTCTCTCTCTCTCTCTCTCTCTCTCTCTCTCTCTCTCTCTCTCTCTCTCTCTCTCCCATGTTGCTCTCTCTCTCCTACGTCTCTCTCTGTGTATCGGCCTGGCTGTTCCTCTGTTTCTCTGTTTCTCCCCACCGAGCCTTGAATGAACCTCCATTGGGTTAAGGGGTTCTGGTTCTAAATTATTAAGAAACCGGGGCTGGTTTATTGATTAGCTCTAACATATCCGATTGGTATTGGAGGAATTAAATATTAATGAGAACTGTTGAAATAACGCTTGAGGCCTTTTTGCAGCTCAGCTGCATACACAGCCCATCCCTGTTGCTCGAGGCTACTGTTTGTTATTTTGCTGTAAATATGTTAATAACATTAATTTATGCATTTACACTTATATTTTCCAATATTATAGATTCTATAGTAGTTATTCATTCAAAACATTGTTAGACGGAAGGAAGCTGATACATTATGAGAAGTGAAGCAACCGTTTTTTTTGCTGTTAAAGTGTCCTTTTTTTCTTCTCGAAGAGCCGAGAAGATTGCTGTTAACATCCCGGATCGATAAGCACTATCGACGGCGGCAGTAGCGTGATAAACATCGTAACGATCGCCATCCGTCTGTCATCGCCTCCATTAATCTCCTTCCTCTTTCTTTTAGCGTTGTCTCTGTTGTTCTCTCTCCTCCACTCTCTGTCTTCTGATTGGTATTTGCCTCGAGAGGTCGGTTTCGAGGTTGAGCATTAAAAGAGACAGCTGACGCCGGCCTTTGCACATTCAGTATCGCGGTCTGTCTTTAAGTCTGTCTATTTATCTCCCTCTTCATCCCACTGTCAGCCCCTCCTCGTCACCCGTCCATCTTCCCTGTCGCCATCTCTCTCCCTCGTACTCTCTGTCTCTCTACCTCCCTCGTTCCTCTCACTGCCGGGGCCAAGTGTCGCATCTCAACCAGCTGGAGAGATTAGGGGATGATTCATTTTCGGCTTCCTACACGCTCACAGTCACTTAATGCTTCCAATTACCCTGTTTGGATTTCTCACGGGCGCGTGATTCAACCGCCGCAAACTTCTTCCTGTGTGTTGTTTGCTTAGGGAGAATCACGGCTGGCGTTCACAGGCCCGCTCCTGTGATGTACGACCACAGGGACAGGCTAATTGCTGCACAATTAGTTGGGATTAATGTCTGCGCGGCCCTTTTTGCTAATCAAGCTGTATGTATTACAACGTACTCCCTAGCCGTATCTGCAACCGTAGTCCTGGAGACGCCTCGGTCTGGCCCAACGCCATTGCGTTGTATTCCTTTTCCCACCAGTACAGACGGAGTGGTGATGGTGGGGGTGGAGGTGATGGTGATGGTGGTGGAAGTGATCTCAGTGTAGGGGATGGTGTCGCTGGTGGTGGTCGTGGTGAACTCTGGAGTAAAGGCAAAGGTTCCCTCTGCTTTACTTCTGCCTCTGAGTTTGGTCTGTCGTCTGGTCCCATCTGTAGTGCAGATGGGGGCCAGTGGGGCAGTGGATCAGCTACATGAAGAGCTGCACTTCTTCCCCTTAACCCTCTGGTACTAACGCTCCACAGGAGCATGCTCCCCCAACCGTCCCCTCGTTATTTAAACATTAAGATGGTACTGGGTGGTCGTGTCCTTATTTAATATTGAAATCTTGAACATTTACACGCTGGTTTTACAAAGATGTGGAGATGAGATTAACACTTGCTCCCTCAGGGGGAAACTTGGCCGTCCTCTTGGGTGAAGAGATCTCTCTCTCTCTCTCTCTCTCTCTCTCTCTCTCTCTCTCTCTCTCTCTCTCTCTCTCTCTCTCTCTGTCTTATTCCTTCTTTTTCCTGTTCTATTCCTTGTCTCTCTCTCTGTCTATCTCTCTCTCTCCCTCTCTCTCTCTCTCTGCTCTCTCTCTCTTCTCGTCTCTCTACTCTCTCTGGTCTCTCTCTTCTCTCTCTCTCCTCTTCTCCTCTCTATCTCTCTCTCTCTCCTCTCTCTCTCTCCTCTCTCTCCTCTCTCTCTCGCTCTCTCTCTCTGCGTTTCACGGCCGTCTGACATTTCACTCCCACCGACTGGCACTGGAACCCAGCAGAGCACACTTTGAGAGACCTTCAACCAAATGGACTTGAAATGTGGAGAACATATTTGGAGGATTGAACCCAGTACGACCTGGTGTTATAGCAAAAAAAAATGAATGCAATGATTATGATACATTTTGCTCTATTCATCTCATATTGGAAATTTGGGAATAAAAAGAAAAATACAAATTGTCAATGACTTTAGGGTTAGGGTTAGGGTTAGAGCTTAGGGTTAGGGTTGGAGCTCATACAGGAAACCTGAAAATATTTATTTTACTTTTGGGGACATCCTGGTAGCCAGCTGTTGATTATAAAGGTGACCGGACCTCCCACTCTATGTCTGAAAGAGAGCTGCATGATGCAGTATTTTCTCCAGTGAACTGTGTCTTCAAATTGTCCTAAATGTTAAACACATTAATGTGCATGAGAGGTCAAGCACAAAAATCACTTAGTCAAACAAAAGAGGGATTTTGTCTGCTGCCTTATTAAGCATATCTCTGAACTCCCCATGTGTATTTATGTTTCTATATCCCTCCCAGAAGAGGGAGTTTAGAAATGTTCCCCACTAAAGGCCAGTTTTTTTTATTTTTAGTCTTTTAAAATAACTTTGTTCATTATAGATTCCTGTTCCTTTCCACAATCATACTAATGGGTTAGTATCACATATTCAGGTCTAGAGTCATTAATCCAAATCCACACTTTTGACCATTATTATTATATTATTACAATTATAATTAAATATTCGTAATTATTATTAATATTTGTATTGTTATCATTGGTATACAAACAAAAAGTATATTCCTTTGTATCATATTAATTACAAGATCTGCTTATTAATTCAACTCTACAAAAACTAATCTCATTCTCACCATAGCCTGTCCTCTGCTTAGTTTAAAAAAGATTTCCAGCTTTGTATCATAATACGTCAATTTGTCAATCCATGACAATGAATACCACTGCTGTCATCGGCCATCTGTCCATGCAGCCCAACTGACTGAAGACCCAGAGGAGCTGCATGCTACCTCCTTCCCCACACCCTGTCCAGCCATCCATGGTATTACCACTGTTATGCTACTTAGCTCTGGCAGCCTCTGGGGTTGCATTCAGATAGGAGTGGCTGGCTGTGGTACCCCTCTAAATTACCTTCATTTCTATGGCTTGCATGACAAAAGCCCACTCACTCCTACCTCTTTCTCACCAACCTCATCTATCAATTCAAGATGTTTTCCGTGACCCGTGGCGTCCCACAAGGCTCTGTACTTTGGCCTCTTCTGTTGCATACATTTAGGAGTTGTGTCAACTCTACCTTGCCTGAATCATGACCAATGTCCCTTCATCTCAGTTAATATCCTGGGAAGAGACAGGAAAACGTTTTAGTTGAAGAAAAATGAAACAGGAACGCCTCGACTTCTTTGACCTTAAATCTCCCATATATTTATTTGAGGCTGAGGGGAGAGATTGAACCTGCGCGGCGTGGTAATGCCTCTCCCCTCCATGGCACCACGGTTCCACTTGAGGCCTCCTGTCTGCATCGTGTCCTGCATCATTTCCCCAATGTTTATGTGGAGGTTACCAGTTTGCTCCTCTCTCCAAAGACGAGGCAGGGCAGGAATATTAACAACCCGGTGTGTTTGGGATACAGGCTGCATCCTCTGTGTCTTCCTGCCCGTGCTAAGGGAAAGATAAATGATCCCCCATGTGAATCGTGTTCATAGAATACCTTCTGTTGGCATTGCTGTTAACACAATAGTTCTGCTAAGACTAACCTGGCAGAGAGTTATGCAGAGGGAGTGTCTCCTCTCCCCTGTTGTGCTCATCAAAGCACAAACAAAAACTGAGAACACAGAGGCATGAGGGACCAACATATCTCATGGTAAAGAGCATTGCAAATTTAAAACCGGAAAAAGGCAAAAAGCACTTATCTCTGTGTGCCGTCCGGTTAAACAGTGGATCGATTCCATCACAAAGGCTCTTTTTTCCCAAGATCTTTTTTTACAAGGGTTAAAATAAGAATCCCCTTCCTCTTGAGGCAAATCGCCCTGGTGTCCATCAATAAGAAGTCAATGAAGTGTCATTCTGTGGTTGCTGAGGGAGTTAGCGGGATATTGACTTTCTTGTACAACGGACTAACACTTCTGAAAGTTCGCAAGTGCAGCAGCAGATTAGATCATTTAAACTTTAAGGATTTCGCTGGTTTCCATGGGTGATTGGTTGAAGTGTCGAGATTTAAATTAGCCACATTTTTTGTTGAACTCACCCCCTCTCGCGGAGCGCTAGCCGTCCAAATTTGCCAATTTTGCGAATAATTTAAGTCGATTCTATTCCAAACGAGTGATTAGAAGCTGCCACTTTTTTTATACTAATTTTTATACTAACTGCCCTGGCTTGGTATTTGTCTCCAATAGTGCCCACAAACGAACAAATCTACTGTGTTGACACACCACCCTTCGCATGCTCACAGACTGAAGCAGGCACAGTATTGTGGCTGAATTACAGGCAGTGTAATTAGTGCAAAGAAATATTTCAATAACCCACAAGGATGGGGGAGTTCTTTTAACTGGTTGGAACGCAGCCTAAGCGTTCACATCTGTATCGAGATAAAGTGCTCGGTTCCCTGTTGTATGGACGTACCCAGAACGAGACTGAACACACTTCATCTCCCACAGAGTCAGTCCATTGCAACCGTTGGGTTGAAGAAATAACAATTTCACAGTTCCATCTGAAACTCAACAGTGGGCTCATGAGCAGGACATTTAACATTCACAGTCTCAAAGTATCAGTCTCTCAGTCCCTCAGTCTCTAAGTCTATGAGCAGACTGGATTATAAAGGTGTTTGTTTGTTTGTTTGTTTGTTTGTTTGTTTGTTTGTTTGTTTGTTTGTTTGTTTGTTTGTTTGTTTGTTTGTTTGTTTGTTTGTTTGTTTGTTTGTTTGTTGGTGTTGGATACAACCACCGAACCAGGGTAGTTTCCTCAACAACAGACATTTTCTGATGGCTCTCGCTATCCCAGATCAAATAGTGAAGAATAACGTTTTATAGAAGTGTGATTGTTTGTCTTGGTCTAATGATGAGAAAATGGGCTAGAAATGATTACTAATTAGTGATTTAGTAAAATACTTTTTTACTGTTCGATCAATTGATCAGGGCCCCGTTTCCCGATAACGATGGATCCACGCTCGTACGATCATTCTCACGATGGATCTTGCGATCCATCGTCAATTTCTTTGGAGCGTTTCCCGAAACTCCTCTTAACGTGAACGCGCATTCGCTGCACTCACGACGTCGTAGGATTGTAACTGTCTACTGACACGGTGCTGAAATGGGCTCCGTAGGAGGGGGAGACGCAGGAATGTCGCAGGAAAATTGTGTTAAAAAGGGTTAAAATATATCCCCATCAAGGACAACAGCAGTGTAGCCTACAAAAAAATAGACTGCAATTATATGAATGCTAAAGACATTAAAACACAATTGATTAGGCTTAAACCGACATATATCAGTCCTAATCCTGAATGCACTGTGCGTTTCACGGCATTTTCCCCCCTGAAATAATTCCTCTTCACACCTGTGAATAACCCGGGAGACGTCCATGATGAGGAATACAACGAAGCCCACCGTCTGGCCCGGTGCATCGTTGAGCGCACGATCGGGAGGTGGAAGTTGCGCTTAGATGCCTTCACAAAGTCAGGCGGAGGGCTCCAGTTTTCGCCGGCCAAGTCATGCGCCGTGATATGTGTGACGGCTATGTTGCACAACATTGCAGCTAAGGCTGGGGTGGCATTGCTTGAACCGGAGGCGTTGAGGACGATGACGATGAGGAAGATCGGTGTGAGGACGGCCTCCCTCATAACTACGCGGCTGGTTTTCATGCGCGTCGAATAGTGATTGAGACTTTTTTTAACCCCTCCACCCTCCCTCATGTCACTAAACATTCCGTCAACGTGACCAATCCCCACCATATCCAGCCTTTTGCCTGCTCCTTTGCTTGTTTTTTATATTTTTTTTATTTCTTTATGTTTTATTTTTTTAATTTATTTTATTTCGTTTTTTTTTTTATTTTTTAATTTGTTTAATTAATTTTTTTTTACATTATTTTATGCTATGTTTTATGAGTAGCCTATGTCAGTCTGCACAAATCCCCCCACTTTCTCTCACACATTTTGAGTGCCCTGCCTGCGCAAACATTTTCTGGACTGTCCCGTTTTATTTTGGCCATTTTAACATCTTTATTAATAAATTAATTAATAATCTTTATTAATTACCAAACTAAGGACATAAAGGCGCAATGCTTTTTAATAAAACGCATCCAATAGACGGAATGTCCGATGGTTGTCGCCACTGAGGCTATAGCTGACGATGCTCTTAGCGTCCTACGAGTACCTACGAGCACCCCTGGAGTACTCGTTAGCTACGAGCGTTTTCAAGACGTTCGTTCCCCACGATGCTTTCGGGAAACGCGGTGAAAACTCTACGATGCCCTTTCGACGCACTTCACGATCCACTTAGGCTAACGACGCTTTCGGGAAACGGGGCCCAGATCTTTTTTACCCAATCGTCTTCGATGAGATTATTTATTAATAATAATAATAATAATAATAATAATAATATGTTTATTTTATATAGCGCCTTTCTCACACTCAGTTATACTTTACAGATTCATGAGCACAAACACACACACACACACACACACACACACACACACACACACACACACACACACACACACACATTTAGGAGCGGGTGGGCGGTTAAAGATTAAAAAAACGTAATCAATCAATTCATTATTCAATAAATCAGTCAATCAATTCCTCAATTAAGGTTTAAATGTTTGGCCTTAATAAATGTTTGGCCTTAGTGATTCGACTCCTTAAAGGAGCTTCTGTGTTCAAGGTGCAGAACTGCCCTGACCGTGCAGAGGGACAGTAATGGTGGGCCTATCTCAAACAGATATCTCTTTCTGAATCCCCTCTTGGCTTCTTGGCCTGCAAAGGATTGACGCTTTTCCCCGTATTCGTTAGCCCTTCTGAAACCTCCTATTGTAAATCGAATCTAGTTACCTTCAAGTTCCTATCCTTTTTTCCTGGGTGCGATTTGTGATTCATAATGTTTTTGAATCACCTCACCTCTGATGAATAAATCATGTACCCGAAGGAGAGCTAAACTGCTACTCAGTTAGCCTGTCAGAATGGGGACTGGGGAGCTAATGCTATTCTCTGTAATCATTTCTCGTTTGACTGATTTCCTGTTGAATGGATCACCCATCACCGGGCAGTGAAGCTAATTTTCTGGAAGTGAATTGCTCTGAACACAATTTGCATTACAGCACTTCAAATATATATGAAATGTTTTCTCACTGTTTAAGCTTTGCAGCATCTTTGAGTTATGCACAGCACATTTAGTAGAATCGCTGAAATGCATTTAATATCAAATACATTTCCATATGCCTTTGATATAGGCCTACAGCTAGCTTATCACTATAAAGGATTCACAGTCATTTAATTATTCTGGGACCAATGTGTTTTTCATTTTCAGGCAGACATTTAAAGATGGTCATGGTCACTCAGTCATGGGCTGGGCGGGGGATTATCTTCAGAGAAGAGAGACGGGTTGGGTGTTTAAAGATGGAGGGAGATATTTACACTCTAGTTAGTGAATATTGCAAACCTAACGGAGGGCTGTACTGTTGGCACTTAGTGACTTGCAGTCAGCGTTTTATTGACAGCAGTGCCAACCTCTGGGGCGCTTGTACTTCGTGGGAGCCATTGAACTGTTTGGAACTGCCACTGGGACTGCCGTCTCATGCAAGATTAGCCTTGGTTATGGTTTATATACGGTTATATATATATATATATATATATATATATATATATATATATATATATATATATTTATACAGAGACAGACAGACAGAGAGATTGACTTGGACAGTACCGAAATCAACCCTATATATACTGTATATATATATATATATATATATATATATAGGGTTGATTTCGGTACTGTCCAAGTCAATCTCTCGCCAACTCTATCCCTGTGTCTGTCTGTCTGTCTCCGTCGTTCTATCCACTGGAAAGCCTGCCTCTCTCTCTCCATCTCCCTCTGTTACGTCGGTAACCATGTCGCTGGTACCTCTGATTATTTTAGTATGTCTGTTAGTGTCTCTCTCTCTGTGTGTCTGTCTGTCTGTCTGTCTCTCTCTCTCTCTCTCTCTCTCTCTCTCTCTCTCTCTCTCTCTCTCTCTCTCCTCTCCTCTTCTCTCTCTCTCTCTCTCTCTCTCTCTCCTCTCTCTCCCTCTCTCTAATGTAGGTCTGTGTGTACCTGAACTTATTTTTAAATGCGCCCTCAACGGCGTCGAGATGTTCCATGTAGTTTTAATTACATGTGAGTCACCTTGAGAAACTAACCATTACCTCTCTCTCTCTCTCTCTCTCTCTCTCTCTCTCTCTCTCTCTCTCTCTCTCTCTGCCCCTCTTCCTCTGCCTCTCCTTTTCTCTCTCTTTCTCTCTCTCTGCCAGGGCTGGGAATAGACAGCAACACGCTGCTCCTTCCATCTCTCCCTGTCTCTGCTCTCCATCTCTTCAAGCCTTTCTTTGTCCATTTCTCATTTCTATTTCCTTGTTTTCTTTCCCAGTGTTCTCCATCTCTTTCCATTTCTTTGTCACTTTCTTACTCCTCTCTTATGCTTTCTCTCTCTCTCTCCTACTCTATCTCTCTCTTGATCACGCTCTCACTCACGCTGTAACCCTCGTTCTCTCTCTCACACTCTCTCTCTATCTCTCTCACAAACATACACACACACACACACACACACACACACACACACACACACACACACACACACACAGACGCAAACACAAACACGTGTTTGTGGGTGTCTTGAGGGCTTGTGAGAGCAGAATACTGATGATGTTTCTATCAGTTGGATTGAACACCTCGGACGATGTCATGTGACCGTGTTTGTATTGAATGAACGAATGCAACTGAGAGAGAGAGAGAGAGAAAGAGAGAGAGAGAGAGAGAGACATATTCTTGGATTTCCTCTTCGTTGGCTCGTGTGAGAAGCAGGATGTGTTCTTCCGATATCATCATCTGCCTTATCACCAACATCACTCCTATGTTCTACTCAAACCTAAACTTATCTACAACTCGATGTATCCAGTGGATCCAGTACCCACACCGGTCCAATTTCCCTCCTCTTCTTTTGTTGCAAGTTATAATGAATACCTTTGGTACCCTCTTTAGTGGAAAAGTTGGTGCTGGTGGTGGAGTAGTTCAAATATTGTTGACAATATCCGCCGGGCATTATAAATCGGCTCCACCTGTGCCGGCTGGCCAGACTGTCATTTTTACGTGTCTCTCATGTTGTTCGGCCAACATTTTTTCTTCCCCTGTTGCTTATTTGTTTCATTACACCCCCCCCCCCCCCCGACACCCTGTCCCCCCTCATCCAATTTATTCCCCTTGCCGTGCGTGGCGTGGAAAATGCATCCTGTAATAGAGCAAATAAATAACTTGTGAGGGTCTGCAGCCTTCCTGAGCGAACCAGAGGATGGAGATCGATAACGTTGCCCAGCTTCCATTTCTGACGGAACTTGAAGTGTGCGTTTCGACGGAAACATTATGCAAGGTTGGGAGTTGATATCGGAGGGCGATCTGTTGCTAACAATGGCTCATTCAGGCACCCAGAAATTGTGTTGTGTTTATTGAACTGTGAAAGACTGTGTGTTCAATTACTCTCCGCCAGGTCATGTAATGACAACAGGCTTTTGGAGCAATTCAGGAACGGGTAATCACATAATATGGAAACTTCTGTGGCGTTTGTCATATTAATGTTGTCTCTGCACTGTTCAAACATAGTGGAAATTTACGAGTTGGTCACTGGTCTGTATAGACATAAGAGGTTCTTATAATATAAATAATAATACTAATATATAACTAATACTTGTAAGACCACTGCATACAAACATATAGTTAGGAGGACAGCGTTATCATCACACACACACACACACACACACGCACGCACGCACGCACGCACGCACGCACACACACACACACACACACACACACACACACACACACACACACACACACACACACACACACCACACACACACACACACACACACACACACACACACACACACACACACACACACACACACACACACACACACACACACACACACACTAACACACACATACATAATCAGTGGGGGAGGGCAGATTAAAGCCTAAATTCGTGTCTAATCGAGGAAGTGCTGGATCGATTTTAAGACATCAAGGTCATTAAACCGAATCAATAAGGTAGGAAATGAGGACAGAACGTGAAAGATTTGTCTGTAGCCAGCGGGAACATCAGGTGGCTTTATTCCAGTGCGTCTCAGCATGTTAAAGCCACGTCTAGACTTGGCAGCAAAAGTTGGAAGTAATACATCAACTAGCGATAAATTACTCAAGTTGGCCCCAATGTTTGGCTGGTGAGAAGGCGGGTTACTGATCAGACGGTTACAATTTTCAGGGTGAATTTCAGGGGGCCTTGACACATAGCATCGGGGTGTTTGTGGGTACAACCGTCGAGACTTGGACCCGATATGAGATTAAAATAACCAGCAATATGGTTTGTATGATAATTTTCCCATATGATATAAAACATTATAGTGTTTCTCGTATCTTGTTCATATACCTTATTTTAATTTGTTCAATATTGAATATATGTAAATTGATTATTCTCTTACTCAAAACTCACCTTTCAATAAAAAAAATTGCTCAGTGTATTAATTGTGTAAAATGTAAATTAAGATTGCTGTAATGAAGTGATCCTAAGATGTTTATCTACCAATCAGTTTGATTATTCACATAATTATATTATGTAAAAAACCTTACGTTGGTTAAGCAAATGAATGTCCTGAGGATAATGTTGTTAAGATCCACTGGATCATCATTTGATATATTTTGTCAGGTAAACACCTGTTATTGGCTTCCTTTGCATTTTTTCTGCACAGGCCGGGTTCACGTCCCCAAATTGGGGACGTGAACCCGGTAATCACTATGTTAATCCCTCTCTTGGAGGATGACCTTCATCAGATTCTTCAGCCTTAACCGCGCTAGGCACCGCGTGTAATCATGTCTTCTGGTTCACTTGCTGGTGGCGTTGGCCGCTGTTGCTGCAAGCCACTGCTGGGTACCCTGTGGGGCCAGACGGACATTTAATGGTTCAGAGGTTCTGCTGCTTATAGCTGTGGAGGTTCAAAGGAGGCCAGGGGCGATCTGTAGCCTATTGGGTGTAATGTCCTGGGAACAGTGGGTCACTTACATCCAACACACACACAGATAGGGACGCATGCACATGCAAACACACGCAGACACACGGAAACACACACACACACACACTTGCACGCCCACTTCATTATGTAAGTTAAATTGAACAGTGTGTCTCTCGTGGTGGTGTTAGTCCTCGCAAAGAAACCAATTTCCTTTTAAATCTTTAATTATCGTGTCACACCGCGTGGACCTGCATTGCATTACAAGCGTAGACAAGATTGATTAAATTGCCGGTGCGTCTAAGAACTCCAGCGATGATTGCAAATCCACACCACACTAATCGATTCACATCGTTCCTGAGCTTGATCACACGGTTGCACCCTCTTTCATATCAAGTACGGTGTAGCTTCCCTCACTGTTTTCCTTTTGTGTTGCCGTTTGTGTTGCTGTTTGTCACCTATTGGCCATCTTGGTTCTGAATGCTCATCATCTTTGTTCCATCTTGCGTCCGTCCAGCTAGGGGGGGGGAACTGAATGCCGAACCAACAAGGCCCATACTGTCATGCACTGTCATGTAAATGTAAATGTCATGTTAGTGTTGGAGTGGACAGTGTAATTTTTGTATGAATCATAAACTCCTCTTCTACCTGTTGGTTAGAAGCTCAGCTCAGAGCAGATCAGAGCAGATCCCCGTACAAACCTAATGTCCCAATGCTCCCCCAAACTGCAAACCAAAAACCCCCACACATCGGCTCCAGCGAGTCTCCTTCTCTTTCTTCTTCTCCAGTCGAGAGCTCACGTCCTGACGGTGCCGCTGCATCAAAGTGTGGCGGGAGGGCGATGGTGGCTGTTGGGCAGGACTGCTCTGCCGGCTAGATGGCAGGAAATCCGGATGGAGGGGGACATCTCGTCCATGGGGATTCAGCACTGCCACCCCACCCTGTCGTTCAGAACTGTCGTTCAGGCCCTTAGACAGGGCCTTACAAAGGAGTCAAAAATAGGGAGCCGTATTCCAGGAAAGATAATCATAAGATGCTATTGGACGCCAAGGTCATAATTGGATAGACCCGCCTGGTGGTGTGAACACACACACACACACACACACACACACCGTTTTGTTCTGATTTTGTGTTGCAGGGAAGGAAAGTAAAAGTCTCTGGGTTATGAGTCAACACTGAACAGGCTCAAGACATTAACCTTACGTCAAAACTTATAGCAGAGAGTTAGGACCTCTTCCTCAAGGAAGCCTACAGGTAGACTGTAACATCCTAACCACTGCACCATCCATTCTGTCCTTTCCCCGAAAAAGGGTTAGGCTGAGTTTGATTTGTTGAACGGGAAAAGACAGCCTCATAAAGGTGACACCCCTTCCTCCTGTAAGACTTCAGAATGCAATGAGGTGATTGTCAAAGAGACCAAGAGAGGAGAATATAAATATAGGTTATCCACACGCCCCCTCATTCCTCCTGCCCCTCCTACTTTGCCTGATGTCATCATTGGAGGAAGAGGTGGCGGCCTGTTGGTCGTGGAGATGGAGTGTGCGATTGTCATCATTGGAGGACAAGCCAGAGGTTGCTGGCATACATATATAAATATTCATGTGCGGCGTGTTGGTCTTTGGACTTTACGACAACGTCAGCGACCGTATTGGAAAGGGCAAAGACAAATAAAAGAATGCAGCGCCCCTGTTTACTTTGCCTTTGCCTCTCCAATATGGTGGCGACGTCGATGTTTCGTAGCAACGCGTCGAAGCAGTTATTGCGGCATCTGTATATATATAAGTATATTTATATATATTTCTGCGTTTTGGCGGAGCTGGAGAGTGTGAGGTCATCATGAGAGGCGCGGCGCCATCGTGTTGGACACCGAGGTGGGGGTCGAGGTGGGGGTCGAGGTGTTCCTAATGAGGCGGTCGGTGTGTCGCCGGCGGGGGGACAAACGGGCAGAGGTGCTGAGGTCGGCAGTAAGCTGCGGAGACAGGTGCCAAACGCTGGTCCCCAGGTGGGGCTCGTCTCTGTAGTGTCTGTCGGCCGGCGGCGGCGCAGCGAGGCCCCAGGGGGGGGGGGGGGGGGGGCGGTCACACCCTTAAGCACAACATCTGCTTCAGGTCGTTGGCGCTGTTGTTCGAGCTAATAGGCAAAGGTGTGCGTTAGTTTTACAAACGTGACAACAGAAGGCGCACCATCACACCGTTCTTATATTGCTGCTTTTGTGTGTGTGTGTGTGTGTGTGTGTGTGTGTGTGTGTGTGTGTGTGTGTGTGTGTGTGTGTGTGTGTGTGTGTGTGTGTGTGTGTGTGTGTGTGTGTGTGTGTGTGTGTGTGTGTGTGTGTGTGTGTGTGTGTGTGTTTTGTGTGTGTCGTTATTTTTGCTGCTTGTGTGTGTTTCTCTGTGTGTGTTTAGGTGTGACATTATATATGCTGTGTGTGTGTGTGTGTGTGTGCGTGCGTGCGTGCGTGTGTGCTGCAGTGTGGAACATGGCAGCAACAGGATGCGTTTGTCGTCAGCTATTCACACGCTGACAAATGTCTCCTCACCTGTCTGCCATCCCGTCACTGACGGTTATATAACAAGTGCTTGTAATCACTTGGCTTCAGTTTCCATCCGCGCTCCTAGGGGCAAATGGGGCTGCTGTATCACTGTGTACATTAACGTTGTACTGTATCATTGTGGTTAAGGCTGTGCTATTAGCACTACAAGTCAAGCTTGACTGTATCGCTACAGGTTAAGCCTTACTATATCACTACAGGTTAAGCCTTACTGTATCACTAATGGTTAAGCTTTACTGTATCACTGGAGGTTCAGGCTGTACTTTATCACTACAGGTTAAGCCTTACTGTATCACTAATGGTTACAGCTTTACTGTATCACTGTGTAGGCTGAAGCTTGCAGAGTTGCATCACTGAAACTGAAAACATTTTTATTGACTCCTTTCCAGTGGAGTTGTGTTAAGCAGCCTCGTGGCCTTATGTGTCCACACAGCTTGTTTGTACTTAGAAACAGCAAACCAATCAGGACCTGGCTGTCGAATGTAGGTTTCAACGGGAACTCTGAAGAGTCTTCTGTGATGGATTTGACTCTTGGTTGGTTTTTCACTGTACTTCATTTCCTGTAGTGCTGTTTCTGTATCTACTGTCCATGACATTGCTTTTAAAAGGAACCCTCTCTGCTTGTCTATTTTGATGGTGAGCTCTTTGCCACTATCTTCACTCTGTGAGACGTTCAGTGTGCGTTTCTCTACGAATGCTCAGTGTTCTTCTTCTATGTGTCTTGGCAGCAGAGTTGATCGTAGAAAGGCTTCACGATATGTCGGGCTCATGAGCATTCAGACCATAACTCTGGGTACTTTCATTATGTTAATGTTTGAGCAGGGACAGTATTTTGCACAAGCCAGATTATATCATGTCGAATATGTTGCTGTGTACATCAAAGATTTAAATTGTTTAGGTGTTTTGAAGACGCCGCTCTTGTTTTATTGGGCTGCACAGAATTGAATGTAAAACGTGTTTATGCTTGTCTTACAAAACCATACAGTGTGACATGGTTAACGATCTTTGTTCACCGTCTGTTTAAAAATATCAACTTATGCATGGAAGAGTGTGTGTCATCTCTCTGAGGAATACGTAATTGGATTGGGTTTTTATCTGTCTGGAGACACTTTGTATTCAGGCAGGAAATATGCAAAATGCAACAACGTCTTTAATATTTCGTGTGCAACACATACCATGAACCACCCTACATTAATAGTAGGCCTATGAATATTTGTTCTTTTTTTGTATCAACTTGCCGTACTTGCTGTGTTTGATATTTTTACACGCACACTTCTTCTTTTAGTTTAACATAAGGACTTCTATCGTCATTCTACCTTGAGCGCAGGAGTTGCGACAGAAGCGATCCCCCACTGGGAGCATAGTGCCGGTGTGGATCTGAGTTCCTTCATGACGTCCCTGTGTCTCTGCTCCCCGCGCTGTGTGCAGTTTGACATGCAGAGGATCACGCTGGAGGAGCTCAAGCACATCCTCTTCCACGCCTTCCGGGACCACCTGACCATGAAGGACATCGAGAACATCATTATCAACGAGGAGGAGAGCCTCAAGGAAAACGGCGGCAACTGCGTGGAGTTCGAGGGAGGTCAGTATGTGTGCGTGTGTGTGTGTGTGTGTGTGTGTGTGTGTGTGTGTGTGTGTGTGTGTGTGTGTGTGTGTGTGTGTGTGTGTGTGTGTGTGTGTGTGCGTGCCTGTGTGTGTGTGTGTGTGTGTGTGTGTGTGTGTGTGTGTGTGTGTGTGTGTGTGTGTGTGTGTGTGTGTGTGTGTGTGTGTGTGTGTGTGTGTGTGTGTGTGTGTGTGTGTGTTGGGTTCTAAACTGTTTTATGGGTTATAAAACAGTTTGTATGCATGTATATATATATGAAAGCTTATTTTTTGCCTGAGGGGGGAGAGAGAGAGAGAGAGAGAGAGAGAGAGAGAGAGAGAGAGAGAGAGAGAGAGAGAGAGAGAGAGAGAGAGAGGAGAGAGAGAGAGAGAGAGAGAGAGAGAGAGAGAGAGAGCGCTGAACCCACCTGTCTGGTAGGATCTCTCAGTGTGCCCGTCATGATCCTGTGGCATTACTGCTCATTTATTGGTTAAGGGAGTTTGTGGGAGTGAAAGTGTGTGTATAGGTGCTCCTACATTTGTGGACCCCATCACCATCGATTCATTGTACAGCCTTCACGTTAAATTGCTTCTGTTGAGTTAAAAGCATTTAACGACATTTAGCAAATATTTCTTATGGTTTTCGTATTTCGTTTTGGTGTAAGTGATTTTGTAATTAGTGGTTTTGCTTAGTAGTTTGGATGAGTCAGCCGCTACCACTGTCTCAATATTTCAGGAAAGCATGGGCCTGCCAAATATGTACTTCATATTATGAATGGCTGATAGTGGTTATCTAGTTCATTTTGTTGCAACATGCCGAAATTAATATGTTTTTTTCTGGAAATGCTCAAATCATTTCAACTGTAGCTGCACTGCCATCGGGAACAACAGAGCATTGATTCACAATAATTATTTTGACTGTGTTCTCCAGAGTAGCTATAAAACAAAGCAAAACTAAACATCCCTCCTGTGTTTTACATCTGCGCTGGTCATCAACAGAACCCAATCTGCGTGTGTTTTCAGATAGACATTCTAGGTGACCCTGAGGAAGTGGTCACCAAAAAGACCCTTTATTCACGCAATAGCTCCCTCTCTTTACATTCCAGAGGGCTTACTCTAGCGTGCTGCCCTGTGGCAGATCTGAAGGCTCGGTGCAGCGTCGAGACGTATACCACTGAGGCCAGGAGGATGTCTCCCTTCTACTCAATCAGGCTGTTTCCCAGAGTGCTCCCATTCTTCTGCTGAAGAGATGAAGAGGTGTTCCCTGTCGTGTTAGCGCAGCTGAGTGGGTATACGGGGAGTGATGGATGAATTAGCTCGCCGGCGAGACGGACAGGTGAGGCTGGGTCTCTGGTGGAGGCTGGGGGAGGGAGACGCAGCTAATCAAAAGGACTCTGGCAGTGCAGACCCTAGTGTCTGGTGTCAAACGGCTCCTTCTAGGGAGTATTGATCCCGCAGTTTTCTTTTTTGCCGGCGCCTTAGGCATGAAGGTGCTACGTGAGACACCTGCCTCTTAGATCTTTACTGGGGACAACACACACACACACACACACACACACACAGACAGACACACACACACACACACACACACACACACACACACACACACACACACACACAGACACACACAACACACACACACACACACACACACAGACACACACACACACACACACACACACACACACACACACACACACACACACACACACACACACACACACACACGCACACACACACACACACAGGTGGGTGGGACGGGGGGGGATTGCATGCAGTGTTCCTCCTGCTCGTTGATTGGCGACGGAAACAATTCTACCTTCCACATTTCAACTTCTAGCAGGGGGACATGTTGTTCCTAGAGAGAGAGGCAGAGAGGGGAAGACGGAGAGAGAGGGAGGGAGGGAGGGAGGGAGAGAGAGAGAGAGAGAGAGAGAGAGAGAGAGAGAGAGAGAGAGAGAGAGAGGGGGAGAGAGGGAGAGGGAGGGAGAGAGAGAGAGAGAGAGAGAGAGAGAGAGAGAGAGAGAGAGAGAGAGAGAGAGGGAGAGAGGGGGAGAGAGAGAGAGAGAGGGGGGAGAGGGAGAGAGAGCTTGCTGATGAGCTGCAGCAATCTGGAGTGTGTGTGTGTGTGTGTGAAAGTGGACTTTGATGTATCTCGGGTTGTATGAGCAGATTGTGTGTGTGAGTGGGTGGGCGTGTGTGTGTGTGTGTTGGCGGGCCTGCGGGCATGCGTACGTGCGCGTGTGTGGGTGGGTGTGTGTTGGCGTGTGTGTGTCTGTGTGTATCTCCATATTTGTAGGAAAAGGTCTGCATTGGGGAGATGGAGTGGCACACATTACGTCCGGACCGTTATTAGATTTATTACTTCATTAATCTGATAACTTTGAAGTCCTAGGTTTGTTTTCGGCTGTGCTGGGTATGTGTTGAGGACCTAATGTCCATATATACATATTCAAATATGACCATATGACTGCTCGGAGATACGGCCTCGGGATGGGGCTGAATGCATATGAAGTATTTTAAGGATTGTCCTTTAAATGTCTTACAAATGTCTTTATAACAAACTATGTAAAGCACGATGGGCTTTAAGTGTGCTATAAATACACTTGCCTACAGTAGCAATGAAGCTGAAGAAAGAAAGAAAGAGGGGAAGTATCAAAGATTAAAGAAAGAAAAAAGAAAGAAGAGATAGAAAGAAAAAATGAATGTCAGACAAATTGTATTTAAGACACCTTGCTCATTACATAATGTCCATATAGATTTTAGATATAGAAGATTTTAATACAACTACATAATTAACTATTTAAACAAAAAACTCTCCTTCTCTCTGTGTTCACTCTGAATGCATCCTTCACCATATCTAAAGATAAACATATTTTTTTGGGTTACCATTTGCACAAATTTCCAAGACACATGTTGGTGGTTGCAGTGCCACCTAGTGGGTATGTTAGGTAGTCTGTATTTTGAGGTTATTTTTATTGCACGTTCAGCTCTGTTCAGATCTGCCACTTTTTCGATTTTATTTCAATTACTGAAAAAAATTATATCGTAATATGAATTCTCAAGGAGGCGTGATACTGTATTAATCAAAAAGATATTGGAACGTATTTATTCTTTGACCCTTTTTTATATATTGACAATTAAATGTACAATATTCACTTTACAGCAACTTAAAAAAAGAAGAGTACTTCTAAACACTACTACCCTAACCTGTAATCTAACAAAACTTTTATTGAATAAAATAATAATCAAAACGCTGCTATGAATGCTAGGAATTCTACACAGTTTGAGCCCAATGATCGAACTTGATGTTAAAAATATGCCTAAACTTTTAACAGAAATGTGCTTATATTTAGATGTGGAATGCAACAGAAATATCCCTAGACAGTTACATTGCACTTGTAGTTGGCTCGCGTCCTGGCCGCCTAGTATCTGTCTGCCTTTGTATCATTTGCCCGTAATAAGTTAAGGACAGAAATAGCTGTCAACACCTTCAGCCTGCCAACGGAAGACATGCTTCCCTGGCCCAGAGAGACTGTCTGTGTGTCCTACTTAATGGATGCGTAGTCCTCGAAGCTCATGGTAGGAAGTAGCTTTATCGCTTCAAGGTTCTTCCTGAATGAAGAAGGCTAAATATAGCTCTAAGAGAGCGCGTCAGAGCTTCATATTACTAGCCAGAGCTATTTAGAGCTAGGGAGAGCCTATTCCGAGATAGGGAGAGTTAACCAGAGATAAATCGAGCTAGTCAGAGCTAAGTGGCACTAATCAGAGCTAACGTAAGTTACCAGAGATAGGGAGAGGGGAGCGTATCTATGTTCCCCGGGTCCTATGTTCCACGGGTCCTATGTTCCCCAGGTCCTATGTTCCCCGCTTTGTATGTGACCGGGGACCATAGGACCCTGTGAGCAAATCTTTTTTTCGTAGGATGGTAGGGGCAAGTACCGCCTTTTTTCGCCTCTGATTCGCCTGTGATTGGTTAGAATGTCTCTCCTCCGATTGGTTATGGTTAGGGTTAGGTTTAGGGTTAACCCTCGACCTTACCCTAACCCTAACCCTAAACCTGACCCTAACCCTAACCTTAACCCTAAACCTGACCCTAACCCTAACCTTAACCCTAAACCTGACCCTAACCCTTTGCACCCGGGGAACATAGGACCTGGGGAACATAGGGATGACCCCTAGGGAGAGCTAGCAAGAGCTTGGGTTATGTAGGGCTAGCCGAAGCTATGTCGCGCTAGCAAGAGCTATTTAGCACCAGCCAGAGCTACATAATACTAACTAGAGTTACATAGTGCTACCTAGAGCTACATAAAGCTAGTCAAATGATGACATGATGACACTCTGTACTTCTTTCTCCTCTCGTGTCCTTCAGTGCACCCCGCCAAGAAGAACCGGCAGACGTGCGTGAGGAAGAGCCTCATCTGCGCCTTCGCCATGGCCTTCATCATCAGCGTCATGCTCATCGCGGCCAATCAGATGCTGAGGAACGGCATGGAGTAGCCCGTGACCACTGTGAGCGGGACACACCAGAGCGACTTGTGCATGTGCATGTCAGCGGGCGTTATCTCGTCCACTGTCCCGACCAAAACCACGAGAACGGCCCACTCAACAGATGTACTACTTTATACACGCATAGAAATATATCCTGCCCCAGCCCTCCCTCCCCCACCCCCCCCTTGTCCACCTTACCCGCGGAGCCAGCATGAGGGGTCTTGACCTCTCTACCCCTTTAACCTGACAGGGACAATCAAGGGCTGACTTTCCACGTTCAAAACTCTGTGTTATCGTCTGTGACACCCCCCCCCCCCTCCCCCCAAGATGCAATAAGAAGCTGTCAGTGCAGGAGATCTGCTGTTGCCCCTCCCCCACTACCCCCCCCCCCCCCCCCCCCCCCCCCCCCCCCCTCCCAAACAGGGACCACCCACTCGCTACACCAACAGGGACCACCCCCTCGCTATACCAACAGGGTCCACCCCCTCGCTGCACCAACAGGGACCACCCCAACACCTCCAGCCCCCCCCCCCCCCCCCTCGCTGGCTCTACCAACAGGGACCACCCCCTTGCTACACCAACAGGGACCACCCCCTCGCTACACCAACAGGGACCACCCCCTCGCTACACCAACATGGACCACCCTGAACACCAGCCCATCCGCACACCACCAAACAGGGTCTCTGTGGGAGGGAGGGGAGGTGAGGAGGGGAGGCTAGGAGGGAGAGGGGGGACATAGTGAGGGGAGGGGAGGGGAGGCACAGTGACGGCATGGAAGGGGAGAAGGAGAGGAGCGGAGGAGTAGGTAGAGGGGAGCCGAGGTCACTGGGGAGAGAGGAAGGGAGGCATAGTGAGGGGATGGAAGGGGAGGGGAGGCGAGGTAGAGAGGGGACAGAAAGCGTGGGTGTCTGGAGGCTGTCTCCTGGGCTTGGGGTTGCTGTCTGTGGGGTGGGGAACTGGGGACGGGAGGCTGAGGAGAAGAAGAAGGGAGTAATTGGTGTCTTTTTTTTAGTTTTCTGGAAGAAGGGTGATGGTACTGGCTGCCACTCCGGGGGAGATGGATCAGCCTACGTCAGGGCGAGGTGGAGGAACGCCACGACTTAGAGCTGTGCGTGTCAGTGGGAGGGGCAGCACACGCTGGAAGGGCTGTGTGTTGCTAGTCCTAATGTCCCCTCGCGTTCGACATACAGGTACTACGGATAACTTCAGTCGTGGATTCGCTCACAACCTAATCAGTGGCCTAATAAGTGGCGGACAAGAACCTGAACTCTGTTGTAGTCCTGTCTGTTCCTCTCATTTCTAACTGCGGACCCTTGCAGCTCATCTTTGTCTCAGTATTATGCGTAAGAAGAGTCCTCATAAGAATTATTTGTGCAAATAGTCCCCATCAGTATTATGTGTGCTAAGTGTCCGCATACTTATAACGTGTAAGAAGAGTCCTCATAAGTATAATACGGCAGAAGAGTCCCCATAAGTTGTCAATGTGTGTGAAGAGTCCTCACTTCTGAAGTGTGTTGGTCCGCTGCGCTGGTCCCCAACTCTCCCAGTCATCCGTGGCTCTGTCACCAGTGAATCTGTATTGGCTGGGATCCTCTAAGGCTTCGGATGACCTACTACGTCACCACGGTAACCAAGCACCTCTTCCTCCCTCCTATTCATCACCCCTCCACTGTGTGCATCATCCCACCAAAAGCTTCTTGGGGATGCGTTTCATTCCTGAAGCGACGATCAAGGCGACACAAACGACTAACTTGCATGACGTCTCGTCTGTGTCTTCTGTAAATAGCTTGTAATCCAGGTGTGTGTCTGTTGTGTGTGTGTGTGTGTGTGTGTGTGTGTGTGTGTATTTATGTGTTGTTGTCGAGTTTTTGTCCAGGTTCAAATGCGCATGATTTCACGTGCACTCAAAAACTAGCGGAGAGGGTGTAAGGGAGGACGCTGGCTCACGTGCAAAAACTAAATGTGAACGTGCGGAGCAGAATAGCTCCTAGTTGCACACCATTGTTCTCTACTTTCTTGCCAAAGCCATAGATCAACGTGGATACGAACCCGAGCTCACGATACACGAGCGCTCTCCTGTTTTGCCCATGGAAGCACGATGACAAACACAACTTCGGATTTTTGGCAGGGACATGTCTGTCTTTCTGTCGTGTGTGTCATTTTTTGGTCCGATTTATACTCTTTTTTTTTTATTAATTCTTTTAATATTTTGAAATGCTCTACAGAGGTGGACTAGCCAGGGATAGAAAGCAGAAGTCCTCAACTGTTTTAACTATCTATCTTTGTTTGCGAATGAGTTGTATCACCTGAATTCTGGGTGACTAAAGAAACATGAAAGTTATTTTACTTTCTTAACCTGAAATGTCCAAAATCTAGGATTGACCTTTCATCCACATAACGGACCGAGAATTCTTTCTGGGTTTGTGCTAGAGTGCCATCTAGCGGTTGGATTGAGGGACACTGATTAATTTACATTTCTGCTTCACGTTTCTTGTCATGTATATTTCCGGGTTTTTTGTTCTTTTTTATATTTTTGTTTATCCGAGCACAAAAATCTGTTTTATGTTAGTCAGGAAAACTGTGGCATTAACTTCTCGATGTCGGTAATATTAGTTGTTGAAACAAAGGAAGATTTATATCTTATTGGATTTCATCTACCAAGTAGAGAAGCACTTGAACAAAAAATATATTTGTAGGAAATAATAGATGCCTTTCCCATGGCAAAAAAAACCTTGACCTGTAGGTTGGACTCCACGACCCATTTGCATTTCATTAAGTATGTTATAATGTATTATGTGATTGATTTCACCCGAGTTTGGCTTTTTGTTTATTCACAAATCCAGGATTATTATAGGTACTAGGGCTGTACAGTGGGGGTCAGATACCGTCTAATTTTTCAATCAGCACTAGGTCACTTTGACGTGTCATAGGTAGGCCTATTTGTACAATAGGCTACGTTATTGTCTTTTTCACTTGCATTGTTTTTGAAATGGTGGGAGAAATTAACGGATTATGAAGAGAACTAAAAACAGAAACGATAGTGTGTGACCGGAGAATTGTCATGATGAGGACTCATGCTATGATACTGTGAAAACGCCCCCTAGCCTGCTCCTGTCACCCCCAATCAACTTTGTCCCCGACACTGCATATGTTGTGGAATGTTTAACATCCGTTCCTGTTCACCTCAAAATATCCCTCCGCCGGTCACATCGCCCACCAGACCAAATTCCCTTCAGCGTGAGACTCCATAGTTAAGCCAATCACAGATATGTTGGTTTTTTAATGTTTATACATTGTATTTATTGTGGTAGGAATGAACGTGAAAGTATCAAGCATCAGAGGGTTGGCCCCCTTTGAAATGAAATGTTATTTTAATTTTATATTTTTATGAGTTTGGGTTGGTTTGCTGTGAACTCACCTATTACTGTGTTGAAAGTAGCCCCACTATCGGTGAGTGAATGCATGTCTTGGGAAGGATGTGGAATCCAACATCACTTCGGTAGCATTGAGGTCAAACTCCACACGACGTTGCTTTGTACATAGATAATATTCAATCATAGCCAATAGACAAGCACATACACTTACTTTGCATGTACGAGATTTAACCATGTAGACTAGAGGGTCCGATTTTACGTTGCAATATTTATTGAAGGGATAAATTATTATTATATCTGTAAATATTGAATTATGTACAAAAGTAATGATTACGTATTGTTGCAATAAAACTGCATTTTTCTACAAAAGTGTAAGGGTTCATGATTTTCAATTTAAATCTGTTTTGCATTGATTGATCCTACTTTCAGAATGGATAACACACAATGAGTTCAATCATAGGTATTGCTTTGCATTTTGGTTTAACTTATGCTTATTCTTCTTACAAGTAATTTGTTGGAAAATAAAGGTACCAACGGTTGGTGTCTTAGGTTGGTCGCCATAGTCCACACTGATGCAGTCCGAGGAGTTCCCTTGATGCTCTGCATGGTAGCAGACCGTTGTAACTTGTAAGGTAAGGTGGTGTTCGAGGCTACCAACCGTTTCATTGAATCATTTGTTTAATAATAGCCATGTTTCAATGTTGTTTCATCTTTCATTTTTTAATCCATTTGGAGTATTTGTGGATGATTTATTAGTATTGAGATAAATCAAATATGGTTCATGTGCTTTCCTTAAAAAAACAAACATTCAACTAATTTCCATGTTATACAATAAATAATGAAAAATCTCTTTAAATTCAAATTACATCATTTTTAATAAGTACATAGAACCGTTAAGTGTGATTACCCCAGCCATTTTATTTGGGCCTACTGTCTAAATCCCATAGAGCTTGTCGTGGATAAAACCCACGGTCTAATACTCCAACTAATTACGAGAGGTCGAGAAGGACTAGGGTTGAATGATCATGGCTTTATTGTCACCGCAGAGAGTAACAACTGTTGATTTGGTTTGCAAAGAACTGCTCGTGCTGGGCAGAACTCTGAGGTGCTCCAGCTCTGTGACTTTCTAAATCAATCACAGAGCTCCAAAACCAAATCTACAGGCCCTCCCCGGTCCCCGATCTTATCCTGTACTACAGTCTTATACATTCAAGCATTACGTACAAAAGAGTTGCATATTAAACAGTACAGTTATATGAGGTTACATTATGCCTTGCAGTTATATGAAGTGAGGTCCTTGATTAAAATCCATTCGCCGCCTTGTTTATTAACCTGATCTAAGTCACCATGACTTACAACATGTGTTTAAGAGATGAACCCTGTGAAAGCAATATTAAATTAAACAGTAAAATATGTATTTGTAATAGTTAATGCCACTTTATCTGTCTGTGGCATATACAGTCATAATCCTAAAGCTGGTAGTGTCTGATTTTAACCGGGTTATGAATTTTTTAACTTAACGTTTAACTTCAAGCCTATCGAATATACATTCTAAAACCAAAGACGAGAAACCATAGGAGAGTGTTTCCTCTCACCGTGACGTGAGCCAGACGTCTTTGAGGGGCCACGTGAATGAGGGGGCTGGGGGTCCATCTTTTGTAACGCGTGAATGAGGAACACATGTAGATGTCCCTCAGAATGCAAGCACTTGTTGGCCAAGGAAAGCCAGGTAATAGTGTTTAACATTTGGAAAAATATTTATCTTGTATGCTTTATACTTATAGTTAACCTCACTTATGCTTATAATCTAAGTGAACTGAGAAATAGTCATTGACTACAGAGGGATTTCTGTCTGAGTGTTTGCCGGTCGACTCCGGAGTTGTTGAATAACAATGGAACATGGTCTGGAGCCTGCCCCCCCCACCCCCCCCCCCCCCCACCACCTTGCTGGTACATTTCACTCCTCTAATATATTCCAACATTTGGCAGAGATATCCTTTTTTAAACCTTCACTATTTTCTACCATAGGCCCACAGTGCAGGTACGTCAGGTAGCTTAGCTCAGTGCCAAAGTGACTGATTAGCATTCAGTGTGTTGACAAGATATTTCTCTTTGCCCTTCTAACCATCTTTATGCTGTAGGCGAGAATCTTGGCCTTTGTGCTTATCTGAAGACTCCTGTTTCCTTCAAATCAATATTCACACTTAAGCACACATCTTCAGTGCACTTATCCACTACTCAAGTAGTTTGGAAAGTAGACACAGCTTTACATCATTTGTCAATCACGCCTTAAATGAATGCCTGATATGTGTCAAAGTAAACATACTGTAAGTATGAATAGTATCATTAGTGACATAAATACGTTAAACTGAGAATGGTCAACAGCATGTAGATTCATTAAATTATGAACAAAATTACCTATCCATTTTTTTCACTATTTGAGTGTTATTCTCTATTAGGAATGATTCCTAGTAGAGAATGATTCTGAACATACTATAATCCAGTGGGTTCCCACTGGCCTGCAACCCCACGTCTAAATATATTCATTATGTCCTAGTGTGAGTGAAGGAAAAGCGTAGTTTACCTTAGGCTGTGAAACGTAAATTACATTTTTTAACAATTAACACTTAAAAACACTTAAGCCCACAACAACAACAACAAGCACACAAACACACACCAAAACCAGGTTACCCGTTGTTTTATTGGAAGACAAAGCGGGGACCGAAGCCCGTCGATTATCATCGACTCGATGGGACGTTTGACATCATATCTCAATAAAAAGACTGGACCAGCCTCCCGACAGCATTGTGCATGAACCTTTCTATATTTAAACACTGCTCATAGTTTCCATGACAACGTCAAAAAGAAAAAAAGGCAGTGCCTCGACCGAGAGTGGCCTTGTCAGACGTCTGTGTCCCTGTTATTCACGTGGCCCTCGGCGACCGACAGTAAAAACCCAGAGACATTATCAAGGAGCTTTACCATAACATAAAAACACATTTTCCACACGTCCATAACAATCATGCTACAAGACTTGACCCAAATCGGTGCTACCAAATGCTTGGAGTTGAAAAGAACCCAACAAACCTTAAGGAACAACCACAGATTAATCGACCAAATCAAAACACACAAAAAAATAGATATCAGTAAATTATTTCCATACCATAATCCTAATGACACTTAACTGATGTAGGCCCTCAACCCTAACTGTAAAGAAAGAACTGACAACGTTTCTACATAGTCTGAAGACAAATATTAAAATAATTCCCTTTGACATATTAATACATTTCTCATTAAAAGCTTTGATATGATTCTTTTTAAAAGTTAAACCTGCAATTCGGAACTACGCAACTCCCCTCCCAAAGTCTGTTTTCTTCCTTTTGCCTCTTAGTAGTTAAAATAAAAAATAAAAAAAAGCACTGCAGCAAAAATGTATCATAGTGCAGGTTTAGTCACACACTCAGAAGTGCAAGAACTAAGCATCACCCCCTGCCTGAGTTAGTTCTGGTGACACCACCCGGGACGTAATTTAATGGATGTGAGAACGAGGAAGCGATGTGTTCTGCCTTGAACTTTTCATCATCGCAGAGATGAAGTCATCTGCCGGGACCCATCTCACCATAGAGCACCATAAAATGGTTGATAAAAAAAAAGCTGTTAAAATCTGAAACCTCTAATGAAATAATTTATTTCTCTCCCTCTCTCTCTCTCTCTCTCTCTCTCTCGAACTTCATTCCCATCTGTCCGGCTGTGATTTGGGGTGGTGATAACACCATCTGTACACCCAGGGACATACTGAGGTCAGGGCCACAGCTTGTCAGCATATCAGAGGCGAGGGAGAATCACACACACACTCACAGGGGGAAGCAAACAAGTTTAAATCATCTCGTCTGATATTTTAGGGGTACACTGTGTGTGTGTGTGTGTGTGTGTGTGTGTGTGTGTGTGTGTGTGTGTGTGTGTGTGTGTGTGTGTGTGTGTGTGTGTGTGTGTGTGTGTGTGTGTGTGTGTGTGTGTGTGTGTGTGTGCGTGTGTGTTGTTTAACTCCTGGTCGTTCAAGATTTGATCCTAAAAGCATTAACCAAACCTTCTGTCCAGCAAAGACCCAGAAATACCTTTGTCGTCATCATCATCATCATCATCATCATCATCATCATCATCATCATCATCATCATCATCATCATCATCATCCACACACATGACCTCTGGGTGTTTGTCATTTCAACGCTCCTGGTGGGGTCCACAAAGACTTTGTGTGTGTGTGTGTGTGTGTGTGTGTGTGTGTGTGTGTGTGTGTGTGTGTGTGTGTGTGTGTGTGTGTGTGTGTGTGTGTGTGTGCGTGCGTGCGTGCGTGCGTGTGTGCGTGTGCGTGTGCGTGTGTGTGTGTGTGTGTGTGCGTGTGTGTGTGTGTGTGTTGGGGCCGGGTTGACCAGCTAGGTCAATAGTTGCTGTCTGATGGTGTTCTTGATGGTCCACTTCTGGCCAGTGCACGGCTGCAGGACCAGCAGTTGCCCAAAGTTCACGTTGGCTGGAACCACCTCCAGGCATCGGCCCGACGCACCGTTCTCCATGGACTCGTTCTGAAGGGGGGGGACGAGATTGGGTTCACGGTCAGAAATTCTCCGGGCATTTTGCTTCAATTATTTTTATAATTCCCATCAAAGCTGGCGATGAGACATCAGGATGGGGGATATTAAATGCTCTTCCAAATAAATAGTTGCTTTTAATTCTTAATTTATGCATTAATTCGTTTTTATTCTTAACTCCAATTGAATTAATTTCACATTGGTTTCTCATGCAACACAGAGGAAATACAGTTTTTGTACTATTTTACTATTATTATTATATTATTATATTGCTATACTATACTAATTTATCATCTAGCCGTTGCTGGCCGTCTGCTTGTAGGCCGACCTAACCCACTGGCTCCTCACTGACGTCTATCTGAAATCATGGCCAGTCTTCTTTGATAAAGGCACCCACTAAACAACTCAATACTAAAAATAAAATTTGTAATAATTGCTACAGCTAAACACGCACCTCGGTGGGACGAAGAGAAACAACACGAATGCCTTCTGGGTAATATCAACGGTTTTCTATTCTATTCCTCACCTGGGAGAACAGCCACGTCTTCTGCCTCACATTGGAGACCTTTTCACAGTCGCGCAGCTGCGGCAGGTGGCTGATCTGGTCGTCCACCAGGCACCTCGTGTCCTCCCCCGTACTGCCCAGGGGCCCCAGGTACAGCTGGCCGTCCGCCGTGTAGCGCCCTAACTGGGGGGGGGGGACCAAGAGAGTCAAGGACCAAGGCCCACGGAGGAGGCAGCGGTCAGGGTCCGTTTCAATACCTCGCATGGATCGCTGGAGCTCGGAGCACCGGCAGTAGTGAACCAGCAGAGGGATCCAGCCCAAGCTCGAGTGTGAAGACAACGTATTGAAACGGACCCTAAGGGTCCACAGACCTCGCCAGTCTGCCAGAATAACTAGCTAAATAAATCTTAACACATACCCCTTTTTAAGTTATGCTTTCTTCTAATCGAGTAGTGTTTTAAAATCTCTAAATATATATATATATATATATATATATTTATTTGTGTGTGGTTCTAATGTATCTGCATCTCAGATTGTTTTCATTGTTACGTCAACCTCTTTGAATTATTGTGTTTGTTTTGCTCCCTTCCCCTTCTTCCCTTTGCCTGGCAGTTCTGCACGGAAATTCATTTAAACGAAGATGATTGATGGATGGCTGTCCTAAATATTTCAGATTTACAGTCTCAGAAGTGTGTGTAGCAATGCAGCTGTGGTGTTGATTGAACTCAAGGTGACTTCATGGATAGGATTATTATTAAACATACAATTAATTTATGGTCCTGCCCTTCCAGTTCTGACATAACCAAGTAAATATAATAAAAGTGATGGACAACCAGATCCAAAAGCGGAAAATAACCATAACATAGACCATAACATGTAGTCGCTACACACCTAGCAAATATCTTGTCAGGGAAGTGTCAAAAGTATGTATTAATATACATCTCAAAGTCAGCTACTGTGTGTATGTGTATGTGCGAGTGTGTGAGTGTGTGAGTGTGTGTGTGTGTGAGTGTGTCTATATTTTATGGTCTCTTTCTCTAACACCCCAGTTTGACTTACATAATAAGTCTAAAGTATAAAAATATCTATCTAACTCACTTTCTCTGATTGAGGACAGTGGCGCGTTCTGGACTGGGTTCATTTCAGAGTGCAGATACAATGAATGAAAACTCCTTCCCCCAGGAGCTGTTCTGTGCTATATATATTCTTTAACGTAGGCCCTCCCGGAGGAAACCAAATCCACACTCGCTGACTCAGTGTTTTTGGTAAAAATGCAGAGTACAACCTTTTCGCCTGAGTCTGAGCCAGAGCTGAAAACCAACAGGAATGTTTTGTGATGCTGAAACAAACGATTTGATTCATCAAGTGCCACTTAATGTGATTAACTTCTTTCACCCCAAAACGTTCATTGCGCTCACAACACCTACATGAACAAAATGCACGATACAAACTCAGTTCTTTTTTTATACTCTCTTTTTATACTATACAATCTCTGCATTATGTCTTTACCCTGTACTGTTTGTTATGGGGATTCCTTTGCGTTGACCCGTCAAGGGAATACAGATGAGAACCTAATGAGAAGAAAGACTGAAACAAGTCGATCTGGTTAACTGTGAGGGGTTACCTGCGGGCCCCAGCCATGGCACGGGTGCAGGGTAGCCGTGTGGTTGTCCCTCTCTCCCTGGTCCATGCACAGGTGGCTGGCCTTGGAGTTACGGATCTGCAATCACAGGTGAAGACCCCCTTAGTGAACCACCCCCACACACAGCAGTGCCTTCTGCAGTGGCCACAAACAAATTCACAATGACCTATCTCCTATTGCCCACCCTCCCTCCCTCCCTCCCTCCCTCCCTCCCTCCCTCTCTCTCTCTCTCTCTCTCTCTCTCTCTCTCATCTCTCTCTCTCTCTCTCTCTCTCTCTCTCTCTCTCTCTCTCTCTCTCTCTCATCTCTCTCTCTCTCTCTCTCTCTCTCTCTCTCTCTCTCTCTCTCTCTCTCTCTCTCTCTCTCTCTGTGTACCCACCTCTCCGTAGTGGATGGTGTTGTTGTATCTCCTCATTTCCGGGTACACGTTGTCCAGGTACCACTCAAAGTTCTTGCACTGCAGGTTCTTCCTCAGCGCCCGCCTCTCTGAGACGTCCCCGTAGTCGACGCCGTGGTTCTGCGACGTGAGGGGCAACCGTTTACCGACATGATGCAGGGGTTCGTAACGACTTTGTTAATGAACTGCGATTAGCACGCAAACGGCTTACTCATTAGCACGAAAAACACTGCATATGTGTCAGCCGAAAAATTAGGGTTGTTGTTCAAATCCATTGGTTATGAATGTGTGTGACAATCGTGCAGTGCGGTTCATTTAAGTAAATGTATAAACAATCCTAATGCCTTTTACAGATGAAAAGAAACAATTAAATTAATACAAATATCTGCAGTAATAAGAGGAATTTGTAGGTGATTTATCAGTTCAAAAATTATCTGTTAAAGGACTATTTTTTGTTTTACAGAGGAATTGCTACAGAAGCAACATCTAAAGGCTGAATCAATCTCAATAAATCTATCTCTAAATAGCGTTTAGAAGTTGGCGTGTTCTCCAAAATGGCGTTGCCCGCCGCCCCTACCTCCATGGGGATGTTCCAGGCCTGGTAGACGTTGGTCTTGAACTCGTCCATCCAGACCTCGGCCACTCGCAGGGCGTTGCGGCGCGTGTGGAACGCTATGTTGCTGACGTACGGCTTCTTCAGGCGGGCAATGTGAGCCACCCTTGAGCAAGGCAGCACCTCCATGCTACCCCCGCACATCCACACCTGCAACGGTACGATGTCAGGTTGTTGGTCTTTTGTGGTGTGTAATGTGTTCAAACCTCCACCAAAAAACACAGAGTGTATCTGCCACACACACAGTGTGTGTGTATATAACGCGGAAGAGATTATCTTGTTTGTCAGATGAATAGCAGTTAGAAATTTAAATGAAAAAAAAACGAATAACGTGGATTTAATTACTTAAAGTCTGATTTTGTTTGTAAATTTGTATAATTATGTTTTTGTTTTTTTAAAGATATGGCTTCTATTAATCCAGATTATTCCTTTGACAGTGAACAATATGACAACCTCTTTAATCATACAAGGAAATGGCTACATAGTTGTGTAGTTCTGTTAATTCTTGTCCCTTCGCAACCTTGGGGGACCTCCTTAGCAAATGGGCCACGGTTGGACGATCCTATGCTGAGTTTTACAAGGCTTCCTTAAAGTCTCTAAAATTTAACGGCAGCTTTTTAATGTCCGCCTGTTAAAAGATGCAACTGGTGATAAAGATCAAACGTCCTATACGAACATCATTTAACGACCCTAAATTACATGACTTCATATTATCTTGATTTTTATAGGAAAATTATCATGCACAATACCTTGAACGAAAGTAAAAAAAACACCTATCCGAAAAAATAACAATACAATTCTAAAACAAAGTACTATACATAACATTATAAAAAGATTATTTGTATACTATTCTGTAACTAGATAATTATACAATTTATTGCAAATTAAAATAACATTAAAATGATGGTGAAACCTTTCAAAGTTTCTCTTCTGCGACCAGCCTATACAAGTATTCTCACTTCCTCCTCCAAGAGGAAGCGGTATTCGGGAAGGAGTGAGGAAGAACACCCACAACCCGCTGGGGATGACCCAGTTCCAGGCAGTGGCCTCCCCCACCCGGGTCAGCATTGTCTGCTAGCCCCTAATGGACCACCATCCATCACTACTGCTGGGCCACTGGTCCCAGCGGCCCACTCACAGTGAGAAGAGGACGGAGACGGAGACGAGAGGAGGTGAAAAGGGATGGGAAGAGGAGACGGGGATAGGAGAAGAGGTAGGAGAGAGTTGGGTTGAGGCTGGAGGAGGAGGAGGAGGAGGAGGAGGAGAGAGGAGGAGGAGGAAACGATAGATTCAATTGGGTCGAGGACTGGAAGAGGGGCCAGGAGATGGAGAGAGGAAGACAGATGTGGCGAAAAGAGACAAAAGAAGAGGTGGGAGGAGGAGAGAGGATGGGAGGAGAGAGGGAGTCAGAGAGAAGGAGGGGGAGGAACCTCTGACCTTGATCCCCAGCTCAATATTCTCCCCTCCGTAGACGTCCATACCCGGGTCCAACAGACCCAGTTCTCCAAAGTAGGCCCGCTGCACCACGAAGGAGCAGCCGATCATGGCTGGAGTCCTGCCAGGGGGGAAATAGGACACAGTCACACTGCTCAGACCTCCTCCTCCTCCTCCCCACTCAAAAATATGTAGGCCATGTATAGAATTACATAGTATGTGCGTGTTGATGTCCTCTGCCTCGGACCACGTGGTTTGTGTTTTTATTCAATAAGAAACAGTCGAAGACTAGGTCACTGTATGTATGAATACAGGTTTACATAACAAGAGAAATATGAAGACATACAACTAAACATGGTTCAGTGAGTGAGACAGTTATATTAGTTAGTATCATCACTCATTGTTGTGCCGCTGTCTTTTTGTAACAAAATAATGTTTTTATTTCCTTTGAATGTCTAGAGCCTTATTGGGTCAGAGCTGGCTGATCTGCAACATAATTGGGTCAGAGAAATGGGCGTTCTGGTATCTGATTGGGTCAGAAGGGGGCTGTTATAGCACCTGATTGGTTCAGAGTTTGGAGATGTCTGTCAGCCGTTTGGTTCAGAAGGAAAATATCTCCACCCTAATTGGTTCCAAGGGGAGGTGTCCTTTACCTGATCAATTTAGAGGGGGGTGTCTGCTGCCTGATTGGTTCAGAGGGGACGCTTCTAACAACCTGATTGGTTCAGAGTAGGGTGTTGTGGTACCTGATTGGTGCGGAGGTGTCCCCCTCGTCCCACCACTGCTTGGGGGGGTTGATGTACATGCACCACAGCTCCCAGTTGTACCCGTGGGCCGAGTTCTCGTAGCGCTCCAGCTCAAAGGTGTCGTGTCGGATGTTGTCGATGGAGGGCAGGATGATCCTCCGGCGGTCCTCCTTGATACGGGCCAGCACCGGCTCCGCCCTGGGAGAGAGAGAGAGAGAGAGAGAGAGAGAGGGGGGGAGGGAGAGAGAGAGAGAGAGGAGAGGAAAGAGAGAGAGAGAGAGAGAGAGAGAGAGAGAGAGAGAGAGAGAGAGAGAGAGAGAGAGAGAGAGAGAGAGAGAGAGAGAGAGAGGCGGGGCAAGAGGGATGGCGAGAGACAGCGAGAGTGAGAGGGGGGAGAGAGAGGGAGAGAGAAAGAGAGAGTGAGACTTGCATGTGTCTTTGTTTCTGTGTGTATAATTTGGCTGATGATGTTGGTAATAAGTAGCCCCTGCTTGCTGTTGGTTAAGTATGATTGCTTATTTATGAGAGAGCACATAGACATAGCATAGGTCAGGTATATAGTCAATACATACACATATATAATCGGACAAAAAGACATACACACATATGTATACATATAAAGAGACAAAAAGACACACACAAACATGCACACACAAACCATCATGCTCACACACACACACAAACGCAGAAAAAACTGAAAAGACACACACACACACACACACACACACAATCGCACACACACACACGAACGCACACACGGCCTAGCACAGTTGGAACAGCTCACTTCTTCTCTTCCTCTTCTCTCTGAGTTCAGTCAGCCAGGCTTCGTCCCAACCTATTAGCTATTCCATTTGGATGTGCTATCTTCAGACCAGAGTGCCCAGGGTACATATAGACTAGAGTACACACTGTGTGGTGAAGCCGGTAGTCGTCATTGTCATATTTTCTCTATTTTGGAAGATTTACTTCTTTTTTTTATTCTTTTTTTTATGATGGTTTTGTAATAACATTATGGCAGTGTTTACTAATGTTAGATTAGAACAAATATTATGGCAGTGTTAAAAACTGCTTGGAATGTAACTGACCTATCAGGATCAAGAATTCTAAAACGCTTTTGTTATAACAAAACATAATGACAATATGTCACAACTTGAAGCGGTTATTAAAGAAATTCATGTATTTCAATTCCACACTAAAATGTGGAATTGTCATTTTAATGACAGGACCCAACCTAACTATATGTAGGCCATCAAATGTGGACGTCCCCTTTCATATGGGAGAACTCTGATAAGAGAATGAATAAAGGTTTGACAAGACTTTTGATTATTAGGTACTCTGAGACTTGGATGTAAATTCGATGTCGGTAAAAAAACTAACCTTATTTGCCGTCCTTTCTTTCTGCTTCATACTTTTTCTTTTAGAGTCTAAACACTGTATGTAGTTCTAACTAAAACTATGACGTTCACAGTGTTTTTCAACTTTTTTAAGCCACTTAGAAGAGTTTGATTTGACCAGTACGCTCTCTATGTAGAGAGCCAGAATGGCACCTTCTCTTAGTGCGGCCATGTTGGCCCCAGGGCCAACATGGCCGCCACTCACCAGGAAGGGGTGAACTCCACGTGTGCGTCAAAGAAGCCGGTGATCTCGGCGGTGGCCGCCTTCCAGCCCTCGATGCGCGCGCGGATCAGACCCTCGCGCTGATGGTTCCTCACGATCTTCACCAGCCCGGGGTACCGCTTGTTCACGTACTCCTCCAGCGGGCCCTTGAGCTGCTCTGAGGGGACATGAGACCCAGAGGGGCGGAGTCAGTGGGACTGACACCATCCACATGTCCCTCCAGCCTCCGCTGGACATTGGCCTGATGGAGGTGATTTAATGGTTGTTGTTTCTATCATCAAATTCAAATTTCCTTTTTTTATTGCCCGTGTTGCTTAGCAACTGCACCCTTTCACCCCAGCCACACTCCCCCCACATCCCCCAGTGTCATGAAGTTTTCAACGCAGTGTTTGTGACAACCTGCGAACACATTCTGTCTGATCTCCGTCGAGTAGGAGTTAATCCGGTATCACCGCAGGCAGCCGCGAAGCTGTCATTCTGACATCAGGTGTGCAAATATGGCGGCTATGCTTCTCTCTGAAATATGGAAAACACCCATACACACTCATCGACACACACACACCCCGCAGCACCTTCACATGTTCAGAAACAGAAACATTCCCGCATGCAATTAATTTACAAATATTATAGCAGCAAAGAGAGAACGCTAGAGAGAGATCAAAAGCAAGAGAGCAAGAGAGAGAGAGAGAGAGAGAGAGAGAGAGAGAGAGAGAGAGAGAGAGAGAGAGAGAGAGAGAAGGGAGAGAGAGATCAAAAGCAAGAGAGAGAGATGAAATAATTCCCAGTTGCACTGCATTGTGTGAGTGTCTCCAAACCAACGGGATTTCATGAGCAAGGCATCTGATGATCCTTTGATCTCCATCTCTTCCCTCCTATCAAATCACAACCCTTTTTCCTGCGATATGACCAGCCAATAGAAATGCAGCCGCACAATCTCTGACTGCTCATCACGAGTTACATTGAGGCTCCGGGTTTAGATATGCATTTGTCACTCGTGCATTGACCGCCCAAATCTAAATTGTTGCTCAATTGTGCATTCTGGCTCAAACCAGCAATCTTCCTCTCAAACTATGGAATCATTCATTCTGTTTCTGACCTCTCACAAAGCACACACTATTTCACACCAGCACACACCTTTGTTCAAACATACTCAAATGCCACAACCACACTGTGATACACTCCGGTAGATTACCCATGTCATCGGGATTAAATAAATCATTTTAAAGTGGAAACATGCAAATCTGCTGCATTTCATAAATAGCATGTCTATTAAAGTGCATGTGTCTTTTATTTATAGGATTCTCCCTTCTTCTATCAGTCTCCGCCTTCCTTCTCCCCCTCGCTGTGCTTTTTAACACTTCTAAAACTCTGTACGTGCTATATTTTGCCTTGCATTACTTCAATCACATATATCCATTTTACTATCTGACCTAATTTCTCCTCTGCTCTCTACTATGACTCTCTCTCTCCCTGTCTATATCCTCTCTCTACTCTCTTCCCTCATCTCTCTCCCTCTTCCTCCCATCTCTCTTTCCTTCGTTGTCTAGCTCTACTCTCTCCTTCCTTCTCTCTTCTTTCGTTTCATCTCTCCTCTCTCTCCCTCTCCTCTCTCTCTCTCTCTCTCTGTCAAGTGCTGTCTCTCTCCTCTCCCCTCATCTCTCTTCTTCATGCAGATTCAAAATCATTTAAAAGATAATTCAAAAGTGGGGCAAACATGGGAAAATGTACACATCCGTTGCTACAGGTTGAGCGGCTGGCTAGCCATCGAAACCTGCTCACTTATAACCATGTAGACCACCAGTTGCTTCTAATCTTCAATGACATTGCCAAAGCCATGTAAATGTAGGATTGCCAATGTCTCTCTCTCTCTCTCTCTCTTCACCTGTCCCTCTCCCTGCCTTTCACTTCCACTAAAAGCCAGGTTTTCTCACCCGGAGTTCCATTCAATCTGCCTCCACCTCCACTCCTTCCGACCGTTACCTTCCTCTCACCCTCTCTCAGCCCATCTCCACCCTCCTTATCCCCATCTTACCTCTGTCCCTCCAATCCACTTAACGCCCCCCCCCCCCCCCCCCCCCCCCCCCCCCCTGCCCCCCTCCACCTCTGCTACTTAAAATTCTTTCTCCATCACTCTCTATTTTCCTTTCGCTCTCTCTCTCTCTTTCTTTCCACTTATCTTCCTCCTTCTCTATCTCGATCTCTCTCTGTATCTCCATCGCTCTCGGGTTGGCTCCGGATCTCCCTCTCTCTTTCCAACTCTTGCTCATTTTCTCTGTCTCTAATCTCTTTCACCATCACTCTTCCCTCTTCCTCTTTCTCTCTCTACCTTTCACTCTTTCCATCACTTTTCCCTAGTTGTCACCTCCCCCCAACCACACAAAAACACACTCCCTAACCCCCCTTACCTCCCTCGGTCCGCTTCAAGAACACTGTCATCCCCAGTGAACCCCAACCAAACTCCTCCTCCACCACTTCAGAGACCACCTCCGTCCTGATACCTTCACCTGAGACCCCTTAACTACTCTTTCAGAGCATTCCACAGCAAATTTTATAGCAGGGGTACGAAAAGGGGAGATCATTGACCATGCATGCAGACATGCAGTCATGCATGTTAATGCTCATCAATTTAGTAATTCCCTTCGCTTTCTTTAAGTTTTCAAACCTAGAATGATCCAATGAAACAGCCTTGGACTGAGTTTATAAATTTCCATGACACGATATTAACAAGTTATAATGTTACCACAACCTTATGCAGGGAAATTGTCGGGAACACATTTTTCAGCACTTTGAATACAGCTCCTTATCCTCACATGACCCCCGTCATGCGTGGATGGGGACACAGGTTGTGAACCACCGGTGGCCTACAGGGTTTGGTTAAGTTAATTCAGCAAGACTTTTTTACCCCAGCCACTCAACCCGTTTGTCATTATAAATGTCCTGATCCAGAAATGTTCAAAAAGCCTCGGTTGCCGTGGCTACTGACCGTCGTCACTGTTGTCGTCCACCAGGATGATCTCCTTCAGCAGGTGGGCCGGAGTGTGATTGACAGCCGAGTGCACGGAGCGCAGGATGACGGACAGTGCCTCGTTCACAAAGATGAAGATGAGGGACATCTGAGGAAGCTCTCTGGGGTAGCTGGTCTTCCGGCACCTGGACACACACACACGCACGCACACACACACACACACACACACACACACACACACACACACACACACACACACACACACACACACACAGACACACAGTACGGTTTATATCTCATCATAAATCTCATACCATTTAATTTTAGTTTGGGTGGGCTCTCTGGGTTCGGGAGTTTTTCCCTGGGCTTCAGGTGCATTCTGTGTGCTACCTAGTTTATTTTGCATAAACAAAAACAGCAACAACAAAAAATATACATGAATATGTTACCTTTATCCTTCAATCTATATTCCTACATAGGAACAGAGAGAGAGAGAGAGAGAGAGAGAGAGAGAGAGAGAGAGAGAGAGAGAGAGAGAGAGAGAGAGAGAGAGAGAGAGAGAGAGAGAGAGAGAGAGAGAGAGAGAGAGAGAGAGACAGAGACAGAGACAGAGACAGAGAGAGAGAGAGAGAGAGAGACGCACACACACACACACACACACACACACACACACACACACACACACACACACACACACACACACACACACACACACACACACACACACACACACACACACACACACACACACACACACACACACACAGAGAAAGGCAGACAGGGACAACACTGAGGGAGAGGCAGACGGAGAAAAAGCCATAGAGACCAAGAGGCAGAGGGACAGATGGACGGACAGGGAGACAACTCGAGAGACTGACGGCCAGACAGGAAACGAACATCCACGAGAATAAAACCCAAGTGATATCCATTTCCCCCCCCATGTCTGTGACGGGCTCCTCTCTGCCGCGTGCAGTTCACTCTGGACTCACTTGCCGGGACGGTGGTCCGGGATGCTCCGGTCCAGGGAGATGGTATCGCTGAGGTAGGCGTTGTAGCCGTACTTCTCTCTCAGGTGTTTGGCTTCGTTCTCCTCGGCTGGAGCCAGAGTGGCGGGGAGACCCCCTCTACCTCGACCTCCGAAGCCTTCGATGAGACCCAGAGACTTGGACAGACCTGTCGGAGAACACGGACGAGATGAGAGGTACAGAAAAGGGTGCTGAAACAGTCCCCCCCCCCCCTGCTGAAACAGGGGGGGGGGGTTAACCCTAACCCCGCAGGCCAACTCTCTCTCTCTGAGAGAGAGAGAGAGAGAGAGAGAGAGAGAGAGAGAGAGAGAGAGAGAGAGAGAGAGAGAGAGAGAGAGAGAGAGAGAGAGAGAGAGAGAGACAGAGAGACAGAGAGACAGAGAGACAGAGACAGAGTCAGAGTCAGAGTCAGAGTCAGAGTCAGAGTCAGAGAGAGAGAGAGAGAGAGAGAGAGAGAGAGAGAGAGAGAGAGAGAGAGAGAGAGAGACAGAGAGAGAGACAGAGACAGAGAGAGACAGAGACAGAGAAAGAGAGACAGACATCTAGCAGCACAAGTACCAAGAGCGGGACAGGGGGATGACGCCTTCGGTATGACGGCAACGTATACAAAAATAAAATCCGTGGTGTGGTTCGAAGCGCTGCTTATAGCGCAGTGTAGGTGTGAGGAGGCACGCTGCCTACCGTTCAGCTGTCGGTAGACCACGTCCTCCAGCGAGCCGAGCCTCCTCAGCAGCACCTCGTGAGCTATGCTGGAGCCCAGAGCCGTGCCGTTGCTCTGGGGTTGCTTCCCGCTGTCTCCATCCCCACCGCCGCCACCGGACGGGTCCGGCCCCAGGGCTCTCTTGACGCTGCTCGTGTTTGATTTTGCCCAAAAAGTCACGAAGACGGCCACCATCAGCACGTTCAGCACAAGTAACAGCCTCCAGCTTCTGAAGACAAACGCCATGTACGTATGTAGCTGATGTCCCAAAACCGAACCGTGAGGGAAGGGCGCACTATGTCATTAAAAAAGGTGTCATGAAGAGAGAGAGAGGAATCCTCTTGCTTTGCGACGAGCCAAAAGCTGCAAGATGAGCAGTGGGTTAGGTGTGATACAGTCAGTGCATTGCATGGGGATACACTACGACAACAAATAATCAGTAAAGCCTATAGTGTCGTTATAATATTCCGGTCCGCATAAAGCCTTGGTAATGTTAAAAGCCTCTTCAGCTCCTCTCTTACCCTTTCGTATCATGGAGGTTATTCCAGGTTGCGTCTTCCTCCTGACAGCCCCCTCGTCGCCAGCATCCCGGTCGGGGAAGTCTGCGTGAAGAGATCGAGTGAAATCAATTAACGAGCCCGCGCTCAGCAGAGGAGTCCGCGTCCTTCAATTATTGACGAGCGTCAGATCGAAGTGGAAGCTATTATTTTCTCGTCCGACAAAAGTCCAGAATTTACGATGGGAGACTGCGCGCCAGCATCCTCGGAGCGACGCATCCCCCCCGCTTCCCGCTGCGAAACCGAGTGGGATCAGCGTTGGTCTTAACGAAATTGTGTGCAATCCTTCACAGGTTGTAAAAAAAATTGTATAATCCTTGGTCAATTAAAGACACCGCATTCAGTCGCCGCTTGATAACATACAGAGGCTATGCATTTGCTTAGCAGCGAGGATGGTGCAGCCTTTCAGAATATTTTCCCACACCTTTTTTTTTTTATTCAGTCCCAATTATCATGAACATTTCCCTTCATCGAGTTGCAGTGTCTTCTTGTGCCTCTCGTATGCTTATTTTCTACCCGATGCTCAGTAGGAGACAAGCTATATAGACCCCTAATAAGGGAGAGCAACGAAACACGGAGTGGATTCCGGGATCAGATCGGGGTTTTGATGAGCGACCGCAGCGGACATTTGGTTGGATGGATTGACTGAATGAATAGTCAGGCGCGTCGCTATGGGCGGGCCATAGGGGGCCGCCCCCCCCCCCCCCCCCCCCCCCCCCCACAATGCTTGTACCCCCCCACTTGAGGCACAGATCTCAGATAATTCCGGCGGTGAATTATATTTGATAATTCACCGTTGCCAAGTATAATTGACCGCTGTCAAGGTAAACAAAGGCTTTTTTGCCTCTAATGGCAAGACCTTTTTTCTTTTTGGCCTTTTTTGGGTGGGCTCAAGCTCACCCAAAACTTGCCTTAGCCCACCCTATCATTTCGTCCTCAAATCTAATATTCTACCTTTTTTTTTTACACAAGCAATGAGAGAATGGATGCTGTACACACTAATGAACAGGCATAAATGGGCTAGTGAAATCGAGCGCAACCTTCCTGCAGGAATCTCTAACCTCTGATTGGTAGGTGGGCGTCTCCTGTTTGACAAAACCAAAAAGGCAGCACGAGCACACTTAAGCTAGTTTCTGCTGTTTTGTCTGTCAAAAAGGCTTGCTAGTCTTAATCAGAAAATCCACGATTACCAGCTGTGTTATAACATGACCAGCTAATAATAATAATAATAATTTTAAAACCTTGATATAATCTGTCAGATGACTATTAAAGGCACCCAGTGCAACTTTATGTAAACATTCAATGAAAAATAAACATTCAATTTCTAGTCTTTTTTACACGTAGTAAGTTTCAATAACCCCATACCATCATATATCGACATTCAAGGAGCAAAGATGAGACGTCGTTGTGTGGTGAGAACTGATAGAAAATCGTAAACAACAACAATCGCCGGTGGGGAGAAGCCATTTTTCCATTGACTGGAAGCCTGCTTTATTTATTGTAGGTCACAAAAAATATAGAAAATGGCGGCATTGTTGTTGTTATCGATTTTGTATCAGTTCTCACCACACAACGACGTCTCATCTTTGGTGCTTAAATGTCGGTATGTAATGGTATGGAGTTATTGAAACTTACTACGTGTAAAAAAGACTAGAAATTGAATGTTTATTTTTAAGCCTCGAAAGTTGCACTGGGTGCCTTTAAATGACAGCTGACCACAAGGCGATTCTAACTATGCCGCCTCTTGAATTGTTTAATTTTTTAGTCGGCAGGGGCTTGTAATTCTGCGTAACATGATAAGCATGATAAGGTGCAAGGAGCAGAAAAAGTTGACATGGGTGCTAATTTTCAGTTGAAAAAAGACGCTGGCATTATTTTATCAGCTGAGGGCGTATTCATTGCCATAACAACTGAGCTAATCAACAAGTACCACATGTTCTAATACTATGAGGCTCATGAAAACGCCCTCAGCTTATAAAATTGATTTATTTTAATAAGTTACTTATTTTAATTTAAATAAACATAATACCAAGGGTCAGAAGTTTTACAAGAATTTTGATCGTACAAAGTCATGACAGAGGGACTTGGTGTCTTTATTCATGCTTGAAAGAAGAACATATATTATTATTTTTGAAAGGGAATAAGCTGATGAAGCTGACAAAAAATAATTGTAATTAAATGCAAACCCCAGTGAATCATGCTCTTGTTTCTCTGTTTTGAGATTCACACAGACTTAGCAGTCTTGTTTAAATGTTACAAATTGAGTTAATAAACTGAACTTGGAAATTGTTTTAAGTTGTTGCAGAGGTTATCTCAGCTAATTTTATTAATCTAAATAAATAAATATTAGCAAGTTCCCAATAGTAGGCTATTTCAATTCAGGGAAGGCGCAAAAAAATATCTGTCTCCTAGGGGGAATGACTGAATGAAATAATTGAGAGACACTGGTCCAGAACATGTTGTACTTGTTGATTAGCTCACGTTGTTATGGCAACGAAAACGCCCACAGCTGTTAAAATAATGCCAGCGGTTTTGTTTTAACTGAAAATTAGCACACAGAGCAAACATCCTTAGCAAATTAAACTGTGCACTCCAGGCTATGCCGACTGTTCTCACAGCCTACACCCTTGCCCTAACTGTAGGAGCTTCCACAGCATTGTGTGAAAACTAATTTTCCACTTTGAAAAACGTCTCCTCAGAGCATCTGCACGGTATGCTGCACAGACGCAAGGCCCAGCTGATTCAGCTTGCTTTTGAAAAGGACCTAACTCACAAGTTTACGTCCGAGTGGAAGGATATGTTGATGAGGAGGTTCTAATGGCAATGCATATCTCTCTGTTAACTGCTTTTACACCTAATAGCCTATGTTGTATAGTCCAGTGTTTTATGGATATATATTCATAGCATTGCTTAGCATACAAAAATGTAATGTATTGCTTTAAATGATGAGGAATGATGTGATGTTGTAGGCTATAGGCTATAGGGTCATATTGCTGTTGGTTATGTTTAACGTGATGATTATGTGCTGAGCGAATAGAGGAAATATATGTACTGTAGACTAATAATAATTGTGCCCCCCTATGCATTTGATATGCCCCCCTTAAGACTCAGGTCTGGCGACGGGTCTGTGAATAGTATGAATGGACGAGTCATAATTGGCAATATTGCAGATGCGGAAGCCACGTAAAGGGGAGTATCTTGAGAAAATATCTTCTAAACAAGTAGCCTATCCTATAGACTTATTCCGTTCATCCTTGTGTTTCTTAAATATTCATATATTTCAGTTGTGTCATGCAACTATTTCACTTAGTTACAACTGTATAACTTATTAACTGTATTCATATTGATAAAATAGTCAATTAATGATGGCCCCATAACTGTATAAGTCACTGTACTCAGTTCCCCCTATAATCACTCAAATAAAGTAGGCCTCACTTATAATTCTACTCAAGCATTGAATGCAACTCCAAGTACAAGAACCATTTATTAAAAGTACTAAAGTGTGTTAAAAGTAAATGATATGATATAATGTAATCTTCAGAGATTTTGGTTACACTGATTACTGTGTTAACGTTTATGGTTTAGCTTGAAGACACAACAGCAGAAAAAGCTGGCCAGGGCGGAACCCTGCAGGGTGAAACAGGAAGGTCCTTTGAAGGGCAGGAAGTGAAGGAAAACAACAACTGACAGATGAGTTACATGACGGCTAGATGGGTACTTTTCTTTAAAGAAAGATGTGGTTATTATTGTTACATTTAATATGGTTGAATTAGTGTTAACTAATGTCATCCGCCTCCCTGCCAGACTCCTGTCTTCTGACCTTTCTTTCGAACAGACCAAACACAGTCCCCCCGCAGGCCAACTGTTCTGTGTGCCAATCTCTGGCAGATATCACATCCCCCCAACTGTTTAAGAGAGAGAGAGAGAGAGAGAGAGAGAGAGAGAGAGAGAGAGAGAGAGAGAGAGAGAGAGAGAGAGAGAGAGAGAGAGAGAGAGAGAGAGAGACAGAGGGAGAGAGAGAGAGAGAGACAAAGAGAGAGAGAGCAGTTTGTGATTGGCCTTTTCATCTAAGACAGTAAGTCACAGGAAATACTGTTGATTCCTGCTGTGCATTGTGTCTCGGTAGAATAGCAAAGTGAGCTGTACATTTTAACTTGTGTTTTATATCCTTGATGCCAACCCATAAGGGTGTTTACAATTTACAGTTAAGTATTTTAAGTGTTAGTTTACAAGTAGTGATAAAATAAGTCTATAAGTCCAGACCAGTACAGTGGATTTGTTTAACGTGTTTATCTCCACCTGAAGGTAATCACATTTTTAGAAGATGTAAATTACTTCAACCACCCTCCACCCTTATCATCAATTCATTAACTATAAATCATAAAAGAGACAAAAGTATTGAGGATTACTAGATGTCTATAAAGTATAACCTTCAAAATGGCCGCACTGGCCAATTCTCCGATGCGATTACGGGACAATTCTCCACCACCAAACCTAACCACGCCACTGTAGTGTGTGATATCAATACAATCCGTGATTCCATCAAGTCCTGTCAATGGGAAGAGAAAGAAGAAGGGTATAAGCAATTGCACAAAGAAAGCAGGCCCGTACACTCTTGGGGTCAGTGGGATGCTCGTTCCACTAGGAGGTTGTTTGACAGTCTTTGAGAGGCGTTGGGCTGGGTGTATGGTTTGGACTTGTACTAGATGGGGATTGGCTTGAGGATTGGCATGAGCCCATTAGGCAAGTACCAGTGACTTGAATCAGATTTGCGGAGTCACCGGTTGCCAGTGCAGAGTGTCTGGTCCAGGTTGGGCTTCAGAGGGTGTGTCGACATCCAGTGGGAGAAGTTGGACAGACATGCAGAGATTCGTGCTTCAACCTGGGTGGTAGGAAGCTTGAGTGAGTGAATGACATAATCCAGTACAGAGAGGGAAATGGCTGCAAAGAACCCTAATGGAGCCCAGTAATGAGACTACAACGAGCGCTCCGCTCAACTACCGCAGCTGGACACCTGGTACCGCCATCGCTAAGAGCAAGAAAAGGTTGCGCAACAGAGGCACAACTCGTCTCTGTTTTGACACAGTGATGGTGAAACAAGCTCCCTGCCAATGTCAGAACAGCAGAGTCACTCACCAGCTTCCACAAGAGACTCAAGACTCACTTTTCACTCGAGTTAAACTGGACTGCATAACCTCCCTCCTTACCCACAACTGCCCCACCACCTCCCTTACTCTCCTAAAACATGACTTATTGTATGTTTGTACGTCCAGGCACTTATTGTACACACGTACTGCATGTTGTACGTCCTGTCACTTAAAAATAGTAGTTAGCGTCATGTAGAATCTTTGTTGTATGTGGAGAATGGGTTCACCTAGCAAATGTACCTATTGTAAATTGCTTTGGATAAAAGCTAACCCATCACCATGAACATCATCATTGTCATCATCATCATCTTCGTCATCATCATCATCATCATCCCCACCCCGTTTGGGTTTAGTAACTCCTCAACAATTAATCATTCTTTGTAACTACTGCATTGCGACTCCACAGTGAATAATCAAGAGCATAATATAAAAAGAAGAGTCAAGATAGCTAGAATAAACATAAAAGAAAAATAAATAAAGTCAAAGAAGTTCCACCCTTATCACCAGAGGGGAGGTGGGTTTAGAATAGATGAATGCTGGGTGATGCTTGCCGCGTTTCTCGGTTCTAATTTAGGCTGCTCCACTTCTCTGCACGTCTCGCCGCCTGCAGTCAAACCCACTCATCCGCTTCTCTTCTACATCTCACTTTGATAAAAGTCCTTCTCAGCTGCTGTGCCTGGCCGGATGTTATGTGGTTAGCTGTGTGGGAGCGAGCAATACGGTGAGCTCCCCCATCTATGCTATGGAGGATGTGTGACCTACAAATTGGAGAGAGTTTAGACTTAGAGGGTTTATGACCAGAAAATTAACTGCAGATGGTTTAGTAAGAGTTTGTATAAAATAAAGTACTAGCCTATACAAAGCTTCTTCGTAAGGGACAGCAGAGCTCTGCCAGGGTCTCGTCAAAAAAATAAGACGACTGAGATGTTTAAAATCCATCATAAAGTCGGTCGCAGGAAGCCAAATGTAAAGAGGCTGCTAATGAAATGCTCCCAATTGTCACTTTATTATTAAACTATAGGCCTATTGCTTTGACATGTTACTTATCGAGCAAGGTACGTTTTATTACTCTGTTTTCAGGGAATAATTGACGTAAGCAGAATCCAGAAACCACCCTTTTTTTCGTTTTTTCGTTTTTTCAAAAAAACCAAAGTCAAAGTTTCTGTTCGTTTATTCGTTTTTTGGTTCTTCTTAAAGGTTGCGTAGGTGATTCGCTTTTTTGGCCATTTTTGCAAAATTACTTGAAATCCTTATCATAACCCGCTTACAGCCACTGAGTTAGAAGTACTGACATGAAAATTAAACTTGTCAATCATCTGTGGAACGGGCAGGGCTCGAAAAACTCCAGCCAATCATTTCCATTGCCACCGAGTTTCATTGGACAGTAAGTACGTCAATCAAACGGTCGTACTGCACTCCCCCTCCCCCGCGCCCCGCGCGCGACCCCTTCGTGCAGTACTCGTGACCCAGAGCTCGTGACCCAGAGCAAGCTCCTGTTTGTTGTTATCCTGCGGTATCTACTGGAACTAGTTAATCCACATTTGGACCTAGCAGTCGAAGACAATTTCCATGGCAGACAAGACGCCACCATCCCCACCACCACCACCACCACCAGCAAAGAGAAGGAAAACTCTTTTTCAGAGAGTAATTGATAATAAAAACGCTGAAAGAGAAAAACTGAAATCAAGAATAATCCTAGGCGCTGCTTTTGAACGTTTGCGGCAACTGAAGGACGAGAAGGGTCTAAAAACCGATGCTTGTGTGGCGGTTGACCTAGTTTCAAAGTTTATACCGTTTATACTCGGTAATACCGGTGTTGAGACGAGTGTATTACTCGGTGTGAAAATGTCCACACCGCGGCAACCCTAGTGAAAACCAGGACTTCCAATACAATTATATGAAACAAACATACATTTTCTAAAAATAGTAATGATTTATGTGACCGTTTAATGTTTATAACATCTGGTGCAACCATAGCCGCGAGAACGTATTCTCAGCAGGGGGTGCTGGGAAAAAAAACCCGGCCTGCACTAGACTCGCAACTCGTCACATTGATAAAAAAAGATATATAGCAGCGCAGCTCAATTACACCAGTGCATGCGCGCACAGTTGAAAATCGATCGTTGTGTTCACTTCCTTCACACCATGGTTCACATCCAGCTGCTCACAGAACAAGTTTAGCGCACCACCGCTCCCCTCACACTTTTTCATATAACCTTTTTTCAGCACTAGGACATATGAGCATTAAATAAATGCTGCGTCTCAACATGCCTTGGACAGCAGCGAGGATGACTCGCTTTGCCACGGGCCGAAACAGTTCGGAGCGACCACAGCCAGAGCGAACACAGCGGGGCAGAGGAGTGTCAGGAATAGTCTTTGGTGTACACATCAGTACGGCCTATTTGCACTACTGTTTAGTGGCAATGCAGTGTTTTATTCTATGCCTTTTTATTTTCGTATATTATTTCAATGAATACAATTTATTTATTCATGAAATCAAGATCTGGTCTTCAAATCTTTTTTCCAAATATAGGTCGTATTACAATGGGGTTTGTGTTTATATTCGGACCAAAACGGTACAGCGGACGCTCACATGACGTTAAGCATTTCCTGGTGCATAATGTGACGCCTCAGAACCTAAAATCCCGTTTCTCCCCATTGATACGACAACACATAACCGGCGTTTTCAGAAATCTCCACTTTGGCCGGAGTTTTTAGAAATGATCGTTTTCTGTGATAAGACAGGGCCTCGGACAGGGGGTGTTGCAGCACCCCCAAAACCCCTACTTCCCGCGGTACTGGGTGCAATTTACAGCTGAATGTAGTGCCATGTTGTTAAACGAAAACCTACGCTAGCCTGGCTCGCTCTCGCGCATCTCTGTTCGCGCTCGTGCATGATTGCGCGTCCAGGTACTTGGAATGGGTGGAGTCAGAGTCAGCGTTGAAGGAGAGGGGGTAGGACCATTTGAGTTGTGTATTTTCAAAATCTGCTGGCGTTTCGCAAATCGCGTACCCAACCTTTAACAAAACGGATTTACCACTCAATATCTTGTTTCTGCCGGTGGGCGGGTCCTCTTATTGGCTAGTGTGCTTCTTTGCCATTTGCTCTTCAAAATAAAAGTTCTTCTGTTTGATAATGTCGACAAAAATATTACTGTATTATAGACACTAGCAGACACAGAGGAGCAAGGTACGTTTTATTACTCTGTTTTCTGGGAATAATTGACGCAAGCAGAAACCAGAAAACAAGCCGTTTTTTCGTTTTTTCGTTTTGACAAGAAAACGAAAATCAAAATTTCAGTTCGTTTATTAGTTTTTGGATTCTTACTGAGCGAAACGAATATACCACTCAATATCTGGTTTCCGCCGGTGGGCGGGTCCTCTTATTGGCTAGCGTGCTTCGTTGCCCTGTGCTCTTCATAATAAAAGTTCTTCCGTTTGATAATGTCGACAAAAAAATTACTGTATTATAGACACGGAGGACCACACCACCCACAGTCAAGACTGACACGGCTTCAAATAACAATAATGGTATTCATAATCATTTGAAAATAAGAACTTATGAAGTTATGATGTCTTCAGTGCAGTTGATGTTTAGCCACAGTTAATACATGCAGAGTAGACCTGAGGGCTTTACTACGACATCATTGTCCGGCTCGGAACTATGCGCTCTGTGCGCGTTCACATCAAAGGAGCTGCGTTCGCGGGGTGCTGATTTCCTCACAGCCTGAGAGCTATGAGGAATACAAGTGATTACAACACATTTCTAGCTGAACATTGCGCAGGGCTCTCCGTGAGACACACGCAATTCAACCCATCCACACGCTCACACGCCACACTTCGTATTTCTCACGCAGAGAAATTACCAGGATAGCGTCCACCAATTTGGGACGCTATTTAATAGTGGAAGGGTAGGAATCAAATGCGTCCGGGTGAAATTTAAAAATCGTCCAGGATTTTATTAAAGCCTCAATACATGTTCACATTTAATTTGCGTTGCGTTCCTCTGGGTCTGTCACAAACTAGTTGGGCTATGCCCTCCCCTACTCAGTTCTGTTCGCTTTGCATTGGTGGAAGTGAGTAGGGGGAGTGGTTAAGTAAAGCCTTCAGATTGGACGGTTTGACTTTAGAGTTACCGTCATGTTTTTTTTTTTTTTTTTTTACCATTATTGTTTTATAGGGACAAACATTAACACATTTCTCCTGCAGGGGATTGATAAAGTTCTATCTATGTAACAGAAGGAAACACTTACTCATACTCATATATTTTTAAGCATTGGACTGAATGCCACATAAATATAATATATGTTTTGCACGTTTGCAACGTTTAAAAGTTCAGGGAAAAGTCAACCCAGTCTCACCAATATGCGTACAGATCGCACGGTTTGACACTTTCAAAATGCGTGCAGTATATACGCCAAATGACCATTTTGCGTGCATATGATACGCAAAACCCAGCATTAACTACTGTGGAGGGCGGATGCGTCCATTTCGCGTGCATATGATACGCAAAACCCAGCATTAACTGAATGGGAAATGCAATATTTTAGGACAGATTCACCATTAAACGTGTTTCTAATGACATTTCTAGCGAGAAATGTACTTTTTCCTTGAATAATCTTCAGTCAGTGAATGTGTATGATCTTTATTAATCTTTATTATCTGAATGGGAAATGCAATATTTTAGGACAGATTAACCGTTAAACGTGTTTCTAATAACATTTCTAGCGAGAAATATACTTTTTACTTGCATAATCTTCAGTCAGTGATTGTGTCTGATCTTTTGTTTTATAGTTATAAGGAAGATTTTATCAGCTCGCTCGCATGTTTCAACGACGTCAGGTTGCTAGGGACGCTGCTTTCGCTAAACCAGCAGCTCACGTGTTTCCTGCGTTTGTGTTATTAAACCGTTACTTTATGTAACTTTTAATGATATTGTCATAACCACAGGCGAGGTAGTGAGCGAAGTAAGCTTGATAGCAGGTTTATTGGATTCCACAATCGGACAGGCAGGCACAGCTCCACCGGAAAACTACAACAACCAAAACTCCCGCCCGGAAGGAAACCCCCGGAACCCCTCTCAGAAGGCCCGCCCCTTCCTCCCGAACCCTAGAATCAGTTAGAATCACGTTTTTCTGAGAGCCAGCCCAGTTGCCAAAAGCATACGTTGACAGTGTACGTTTTAGTGAACACTGGATTACGCCGCATTTCAACATAAAATAATGTGCGTGTTAAGCGCACACGCACACACGCACACACGCACACACACACACACACACAATGCATTTCGCTGCTAAAACAACAACTTGGGCTGCTTCTGGGTGGATTTTGAACGGGATGTGGGCAGGACGTCCTGCCCACATCCCGTTCAACTGCCATGAGCAAAGAGGAAAACCATTTGTACGTAGGCTACAGTAGCCTATTCGATATTGAATGAAGTAGGTTACTTTACACTCCCTGTCACTGTACAGAGGAGACAATATGAGTTGCTTGTACAGCACCTTAAAAAACTCACTGTAGCCTATATTCATAGGCACACCCAGCCTCGCTTTCAATATAACACACACTCGCATTCTGTAAACACCATCAGTAAATAATAATATGAAAACATTATAAAATATCTTTCAACAAGAAAAAATAATTTGTTTACTGTAAATGGATAAAGGTCAACAAATGCGCCATTTTCAGCTGTCAGAAATGTGTTGTGATCACTTGTATTCCTCATAGCTCTCAGGCTGTGAGGAAATCAGCAGCCCGCGATCGCAGCTCCTTTGATGTGAACGCGCACAGAGCGCAGAGTTCAGAGCCGGACAATGATGTCGTAGTAAAGCCCTCAGGTCTACTCTGCATGTATTAACTGTGGCTAAACATCAACTGCACTGAAGTCATCATAACTTCAGAAGTTCTAATTTTCAAATGATTATGAATGCTATCATTGTTATTTGAAGCCGTGTCAGTCTTGACTGTGGGTGGTTTGGTCCTCTGTGTCTGCTAGTGTCTATAATACAGCAATATTTTTGTCGACATTATCAAACGGAAGAACTTTTATTTTGAAGAGCACAGGGCAACGAAGCACACTAGCCAATAAGAGGACCCACCCACCGGCGGAAACCAGATATTGAGTGGTAAATTCGTTTTGTTAAGAAGAACCAAAAAACGAATAAACAAACTTAAATTTTGATTTTCGTTTTTCGTTTTTTTGGACAAAACGAAAAAACGGCTGGTTTTTTGTTTCTGCTTATGTCAATTATTCCCAGAAAACAGAGTAATAAAACGTACCTTGCTCCTAATGTTTTAATTGTAGGCCTATTTCAATAAAATCACGGAAAGAAAATACAACAGTCCCAAACACACAAAAAATCCTTGAAGGTAACTTCTATACCACAATGAGACTCCGTGGTGCCGGAGCTGTTTCTGTACAAAAAGTCCTACATTTACAATGATTTACGAGGCTGTGAGTTGGTTTGGTGATAGTTGTGAAATTCGATTTGCTTTTGTAACGTCAGATCTTTTTTTTTCTATGCTATTCGTTGTTAAGAGAATGTCGCCATCTAATGGTTGAAATACTTAGCTTCTGAGAGAGTTTTTAATATATATATCAGACAATACTTCTTATTGTAGGGTAGGTAATGATACATATCACACTGACAGACACCCATGTTTAATCCATGTCTGCTAAATGCCCTAATCATGTAATGTTTACAAGATGATCCCAACATCCATGGGTGGGCGTGTCTTGCTGTTGACACACGTGACGTCAGCTAGGGCACGTAGTGAGCGGTGCATAGGGCGGGGGCAGTTGTGTTGGTTTCTTCTGCGACGCGCTGTGTGGAGCTCTAACTGCTTTTCTCGTATCTACACTGTCGACTATCATTAAAGACCACAGGAATACAAGACCAAGTGTTACGTTGTCCAACCGTTCGTGCTGCGTTTTTCTTGTCGATAAACATCTCGAGTGAAAATGGGGAGCTGCCTCACGGTCGGACCAAATGAAGCCCTGGTCGTGTCTGGTAGGTGTCGCTCCTTCTCATCCTAGCCGCGGAGCTACTCACTAGTAGCCTTGTTTATCAGGATATCTATCGCTGTTGTAAACCACGGGACCCATGTGATTGGTGGTTTCCTGTCGTCGCTGTATGTGGAGTGTTTCCCCTCCCCGCGTATCAATGTCGAGCGGGATGTGCACTGCTTTTCTAGTCATGCTTGCGTTTCAAATCCCTGCATGACAATCCCTTTAAAGACGCCAGATTTACGCGAGCTAAGCTAACAGTTGCTGTGGGTGTGGGTGTGTTGATCTGGAACGACCCTGGCACATACAATTACTCCGTTAGTTTCTTTAAAACAGTGACTGTGTGTCTGTAACGTTATATCGTAGGCCCTTTGCCTTGTTTTCCAAGTTCATTTTCACAAATCCAGGTTAAGAAGTACGTAATAGGTTTAGAAGTGAACGAGGATCCAGTAAAATGTGTGATAACATGTGCTGTGAGACTTGGTCAAGCCCGTTGGTTCTTACTTGTTTCACAAATATTAAGCTATAATATCACCCAGATGATGGAAAATAGGGATTTTATTATTCTGGTCAATTTAATAGTTGGTTTATGATAGTTGCTACATTTCTAGGGTCCGAATAGCCTCCATTGCCATTATGAAATAAAGACAACATACTTGATGAGAAGTTATTTTCTGCTAGATCTAGACAGATTGTCTGAATCCTTTACACTTCATAGACACCCTCATAATCCATATCCATCTACCAAGGTTAAGCTATAGTTAACCTCTAAACCTCTGAGGCCCACCTGTTGCATATGGTCAGCAGGGTCCGTCATTACTATAAACAAGCCACCATGCTCTTCCTAAAACATCTTACGAAAGTATTAGGACCAACAACTCACCCTATGGGAGTGTCAGTCTCTAAATGCTGACCGTATTGTGATAATCCTAGACTATCAGCAATGAGACTTATAATTTCTTCAGCCCCCTGCTCCTCCTGTTCGACTGGTTGTTGCTATGTAATTACAGGTAGTGGTGGACTCAGGTGAAAGACAGCGCTGTTTGCTTTAAACTACACATATTTAATGTTCAAGCTCTATCATTAGGGCTAACCTGGTGGTTAGCAAGGCTAGTACCTAATGGCATTGCTCCCTATTGTAACACGATTGGAGATTTGAAATGGCTATATATATTAGTGCAGTGGTTCTCAAACTTTGTTTACGGGCAGGTACCATCTTGAAGTTAATTTTTTCAGCCATGCAGACCCTTTCATCAGCACAAAACATTTTGGAGAGGGAAACCCGTTTTCTTTTCACATCGCTTCTTGTGACCCAACCTGATGTCTCTTTATATAGTCAACAAAATAAATCATGGGTGGCTTATGACTGCTGGATTCAACTGCTTATTTCTCCCCGGAAAAGCACAAAGCCACAGAAGGGGGTCAGAGCTTGTGCATGTAAATCAGAACCTGACCACATCTAGGTGTTTCAGTTTTTTGCATTACTTTCTGCAGGTACTCATGCTTTCCTTTTTGCTGTACAGAATTTTCCAATTACCCCTTGCAATCCTTCAAAGTGAATCTTCAGTGAGCCCCCTAGGGGTACCAACATGTGAGAAACACTTTATAAGTCTATCTGTTAGCATAGCTATTCGATCTGACCACCCCCTTAGGAGTTCAAGAGGCTCAGAAACCTGAACTCTCAATGGAAACAATATTCTCAAGCTCATACTCGTCAACAGCTCACAGTTTATTGTAGAAGGAATATATATTATCAGGTTAGAAATGTATTTACAGGTTGCCAGGAAGGGCTTAATTAGACAGGAAAGGCTCCCAGAATGATTGTTATTTAATTGGGCATTTGAAATCAATTAGCTTATTTTATAGGTTGTGTGGATGGCTTGGTGGATCTTAAATATGTTTGAAGCCTCCCAGAATATTCTGGGAAACACCAGGGAAATAGGCTGACCATCAGTTTAGTTAAATCTATAGATCCGCTTAAAAATAATAAAATCTGCTTAGTTTTTCTCTTTAGAACTACGTCAATGTTTTTAATCAGAGCGGTCAATCAGTTAGCGTGTTAGGGTTTGTTGTGCCTTATTTGTTACAATAACTTTTTTACTTCCATTAGATTCATATAGAAGAACGTAGAGGGAATCGGGAAATTAAATATTGGGTTGTGCGCTCTGTAAAACCATTGGAACTCATACGAAGGTTAACCTCAAAACCTGCCTTACCTAAACAATGCCTCATTCTAGATGGTTCCCCTTCTGGGCAAACAGGTGCAACCAGTTCAAGCGTTTTAATTGTATTCTATGCAAAAAAATGTATTCCTCTAAACAGACCCAAATTCACTTTTTTTTCTGTAACTGCTGTTCAATCTATGACCGCGTTTGCTCCTTGGTCTCCAATCCTCAGGAAAGATTCTTCACAGTTTATGCATTGGATGGTAAAAGGATATACCCATACTTTAACTGCACCTCAGGTGGAAGGTTGATGGATCAGTAACTTTGGTAAACAAAGCGATCCTCTGTATAGAACACGATTCTAATTGCATGTCAACAACACGTGTTGGAGATTTCTAAACACAATGTTCGGAAATCCTCCCAGATTGGATAATAGTCATTCATTTATTTTAGTTTGTATAAATAAAGGCTATTCGATCTAGCTACAGTATGTTGCATTGGTTAAATACAAGGTGGAGAAAACATAAGTCCCTCTTGATTTTATACACGGTGCGAGAGCCGAGTGTAATCAGCTGGCAGTGTTTGGCAGCAGCATAAACAAACTGACTTTTGCTTTATTGGCCCAAGCTGGAATTTTCCACTCATCACATGTCATTTGGCTTAGGTTTTGGGGTTGAAGGTTTCACAATAGGCGCTTCGCACATGATTCGCTTTTAGTCACATGATGATAATGGAACAAACGTATGAAGTAAATACTTTGGCCTACATCTATGTCCCAGAACCATTGCTTTAGTGGGTTACTAGAGGCCCTGGTGAGTCTACACATGGGGCTATAGGTTAAACCATAAGCTGCCTATCAATGGTCAAAACCCTGTTTTGCAAATGAATGCCTCATTTACTCTCTCCCCCTTTTCTCACTCTTCTATGGTTTGATTGTCCTCCACCTCACATGGTCACCTTGAATGGGAGCTTCTCCTAAACGACTCAATGTGGTGCTATAACTCAACTGGTGGAGAATGCTTTTAAACGCCAGGATTGGGGGCCGGATTCACACTTCCATGCTCAGATTTTATGTACTCATAGACGCTTTGGATAAAATCGTCATTACATAATCGTGTAAGATCCTGTTTTCCCATAAAGCGTAAGTGTAATGGCCGAAGAATTTAAGTTGCATCATGACTCCCACTCTGAACGATCAGGATCGCACAGAAAGAGAAGGGCACCCTGTTTGGTTCTCCACTAACGGCCCCGTTGCTGTTCCCTTCTGTACCCGCAGGTGGGTGCTGTGGATCGGACCAAAAGACCTACATGGTGGGCGGCTGGGCCTGGGCGTGGTGCCTCATCTCCGACACACAGAGGTGACGCTCACTTATACGTTATCGATCATTCAGCAAAGCCAATCAGACGGTCTCTGGACTCTGACGCCCGTTAGGAAGGGTTTTTGTTGGCAACCTTTTAGTTAGTTAGCGAGTTACTTATTTATATCTTTGGCTGTTCGTATTTAACTTATTTGCTTATCTCTCAATGATGTTTTTTTTCCTGGACTTTAGATTAACAGTTGAAATTGGATTTATATGTGCAAAATAAATGTTGATTTATTATCGCACATCCCAACCACTGTAATTATTCTAATGAATTGTATGCAGGTTGGTGCATTCCTACTCCAGTGCTGTTTGACTGTTGCCCTACATGGATGTGTGAAGTGTTCTGTGACCCCTCTCAAGGGCCATAAACCCCTCGTTTGCTGTGACTGTCTCGCATTTTTGCAGTTTACAACATAGTTTGACTAATGACTCTAGACCACACTGCCAACGGTGGGCCACTTCCTGTATCGGCAGGGTTTTTTCCGTTGGCCCATTTCTTCTTCAGTGGTGTTTATTGTCTGTGTTGAGTTCCGCTTTCTCATTTTGTTTCATTGATGGAACAAATGGGGAATGTAAGATATGGTATATTTCTTTTAAAAGTGTAGCCATTACAACATGGCACTGAATGACTCCCATTCCAGCATTGATTCATGCGCTCACATTCTCACATTAATTCACTCACATTCACACACTAAGTCATATGAAGCGTTGAGCCGTCCTGATGCTGCCAGTAGACCTTCCCGGTGCTCTGTGTCTCAACCCGTATTCCCCCGAAAGGATAACCCTGGAGATCATGACCCTTCAGCCCAGGTGTGAGGATGTAGAGACGGCAGAGGGCGTGGCCATCACTGTCACAGGCGTGGCTCAGGTAACACCTTTTGATATCACCTAGTGGCTCCTTGCACTTTTATCCGAAAGAGCTTAATGTGAATTGCGATACATTGAGCAGCAAGTAGGGGGATAAAGGGAAATCTTCCTTATGGCCCTGACACACCATTCCGACTGCCGATCGTCGTCAGAAAAGGCAGTCGGACCATGGTCATGGCCGATTCAACATGTGAAGTCAGCGGAAAAGAACCCAGACGGGCTTGATAAGATCGCAGAAGGCTTTGACGGCGGCCGATCGCACGGCTAACACCGAACAGACTCCGGTCACCGAGCTCGCCAGACTGTCCGACGACCGATAATCTGGTTGGTGTATCAGGGCCTTAAAGGGTTTTTGAAAGTAGTCTGCAGACTTTTGGAGTTTGACACCAAAACCTTTCTACTGTCTGGGAGTCAAACAGCGAATGGGGCTCTCAAATCTTTTCATTTCATGACCCAAAAGACATGTTAGGAATGTAGACCTATAGTATAAAATACAATACAATATTACAATAAATGTCTGTGTTGTGTCATCAACTCAAGACTAAAGCGTCGTCGGTTAAAGACACACCTTCAAGTTGTAATGGGGGTGCAAATCCCAGATTTGCTGGGCTGCCGCACCGAGTCAAGCCACGGCCCTATCGTACAACGGGGGAAAAGAACCATCAGAGTTTTCTGAGAGTGAGGCCGCTACCCACCTCCAACTGGCTCATGACCCATTTTGGGTCCCGACCCAAACCCGCAAGAGACAGTCGTGCTGACTTAACCACTACTGCCCCCCCTGTTAAAGACACTTGGAGGTGAGATGTGATGCAAGTTTCTTTGTATATTTCTCCAGGTAAAAATCATGACAGACCATGACCTGCTGGCTATTGCCTGTGAACAGTTCCTGAGTAAAACGGTGACTGAGATCAAAGCTGTGGTGCTGCAAACCTTGGAGGGACATCTTCGCTCCATCCTTGGTAGGGACCTTTTTCTGTGCTTATAGGGGAGTGCTTGTACCGGAATGGCCTTGAGAGACCTTCCAGATACTCAAGGTTGTGTTTTGCAGTTAATTTCAGTCTGGCCCTGGCTGGACAGTTATGTATTTCCCAATGTTCAGGATTTGATTCAGAATTTGGCCACATTTCAGAGCTGCATTCGCGATTTGTGGTTATGACCAACTATGGGCAGTCGCGTAACTGATTGACGTATTCACAACCAACCTAGCACTGGCATTCATTAGTCGCTAAGGTCGGCAAACTCAAAGGGAACTAAGTGATCATAAGTTCGTTCGGGCACCCCACTGTGTGGTTGTTTCTAGATGTGGTGCCGAGCCTGTCTTGTGTTTGCATTTTGCAGGCACCCTGACGGTGGAGCAGATTTACCAGGACCGAGACCAGTTTGCTAAGCTGGTGAGAGAGGTGGCCTCCCCCGACGTGGGACGCATGGGCATCGAGATCCTCAGCTTCACCATCAAGGTATGGACAAAAGTCACAGACACAACGTCAAACATAGTGACACCCAAGTATTTTCCCTTGCATGCCAACGCCAAGCTGGCTGCTCCTGAAAGTGTGCGCGTGTGTGTTCTCCAGGATGTGTACGATAAAGTAGACTACCTGAGCTCCCTGGGAAAGACTCAGACGGCGGCTGTCCAGAGAGATGCTGATATCGGTGTGGCCGAGGCTGAAAGGGATGCTGGTATCCGGGTACGTGAACACGGCTGTGTCCTAAGATCGTTCAGCCATCAAATCATCCATTCATCGACCTTCTGAAAGTCGAACTTTATTTATAAAATGTTTTGCATGGAAATCGGGGAGTAGGTAGAACCATAACCATCTTGGGAACCTGGGAACCTGGGAGTACAGGTGTCGTAATGCATCCCCTGTCCCCGGCACTCCTTCCCACCACAGGAAGCCGAGTGCAAGAGGGAGATGATGGACATGAAGTTCAAGGCTGACACCTTGATGGCCGACTCCAAGCGAGAGCTGGAGCTGCGGAAGGCCTCCTTCAACCAGGAAGTCAACACCAAGGTTTGCATCTTAGGTTTTATTTTGTTTATCCTGCCTCTAATGCATTATGGAGGCTGTGGCTAATTAGCGATAGTGGATACCATGGTTGCTAAGAGCTTGCTCATCCTGAGTATGTAAGACGGGAGCATCGTGTTTGTGTGTGTGTGTGTGTGTGTGTGTGTGTGCGCGTGCATGTGTTCATGCGTGTGTGTGTCTGTGTGCGAGCCTGTATTCGTCTCTGTGCGTGCAATGCGTATTTCTGTGTGTTTTGTCTTTTTATGTGTGTCTTGTGTGTGCGTGCATGTGTTAAGCTGTGTGTTTTATAGAACGTGACAAGATGCAATTACCCTTCCTGGGTCCCGGACTGGACACAGCAGAAGGTAAAGTAGGACGGCAGTAACATTAACACCTGACCCCTTCTCCTCCGCTGTCTCCTCCAACAGAAAGCAGAGGCCCAGCTGGCCTACGAGCTGCAGGGGGCGAAGGAGCAGCAGAAGATCCGGCTGGAGGAGATCGAGATCGAGGTGGTGCAGAGGAAGAAGCAGATCACCATCGAGGAGAAGGAGATCGACCGCATGGAGAAGGAGCTCATCGCCACCGTCAAGAGGCCCGCCGAGGCCGAGGCCTACAAGATCCAGCAGCTGGCCGAGGGACAGAAGTCAGTGTCTTTTCACACGCACCTCAACGTAGTTTCGTTCACTTCACTTGACATCCGCTTGATTCGGAACTTCGCACAACAGCACAGTGTTCTACCGAGCCCGGGAGAAAATGAGGCTCCAATCGTGTGGTTGTACGGCGTGTGTGTGTGTGTGTGTGGTCCACACCTGCCGTATATGTATGGAACGCATAATGAAGTTGTGTTATTGTTGTTCTGCCCAGGATGAAGAGGGTGCTGACAGCGCAGGCAGAGGCTGAGAAGATCCGGAAGATCGGAGAGGCCGAGGCAGGCTCCATCGAGGCGATCGGAAGGGCCGAGGCTGAGAAGATGAGGCTGAAGGCCGCCGCCTACCTGCAGTACGGAGAGGCCGCCCAGACCGCCCTAGTTCTGGAGGCCCTGCCCAAGGTAACGCATGCATGCACACAAATGCATACACAGTACACACACTCACGCATGCTTGCACACACACACAACCTTCATTCAAGCTTACATGTTCAACTCGCTAGAGTATGATCACTGTGTTATCTCATTCGTTCCTCATCCATACATTCATTCATTCACCCCGACCCATTTTCTTCCCCCCCCCCTCCCCCCTCCCCCCTTCCAGATCGCAGCAAAGGTGGCCGCTCCTCTGGCCAGAACCAATGAGATCATCATTATGACTGGCGATGGGAGTCGCGTGACTAGCGAGGTCACCCGCCTGTTGGCCGAGCTTCCGGTCACCGTCAACGCTCTCACTGGCGTGGACCTCTCCAAGGTAAGCCTGCCGGCAGTCAGAAAAGGCCGCAAAGGGTTTCAGGACCAGACCGCCACGGTGCATTGAGGAACACTGCCCTCAAACAGTTCCTGGAATTGACAGTTTCTTTGAATCCAGCGATGATATATTTGCCTCTCTGTGTATGTTTTTTTTTAACAGATCCAGTATTTATCTACAGAAGTCGTGAATAAATATACAGTGATGCATGTCCTCTGCTCCTTTGAACAGATGCCATTGTTGCAGAAGATGACCAACGCTCAAGCCTAAACACAAGTGACGCCACATCAGTCCAACATCAGTTGTATGCACTCTCATAGACTGCCTTTTAATACACTTGAGGAATTCACTTGTTTTTATATACATATATATATATATAATACACATATATAAATATGTATATATATCAAACAAGTGGGTTTTGAGAAGACCTCTGGTGCCTTACTTTCTACAGGACCAGAAAATCAGCATGTACTGCTGTTCCTTTTTTTAAACGTTTTATTTGTTATCATCCTTTACATTTTTTTGTGTTTATAGTTTCTTGAGTTGTGCATTACGCTAAAGTGACATCGTTTTTTAAATGCTTGATAATTGGAGTAGGTCCTGTTACCCAACCCCTTACCTTCAAACCCTTTTTTATTGTTTTAAATTAATCCGTAGGTCAACATCACCATGGTAACAAGACTCCTTCTCTTGTTGTTATCTGCCCTGGTCTTTTGATTCATACTCACATGTCTCTCTCTCTCTCTCTCTTTCTCTATATTGGCTAAAAGTGAACCTCACTTTCCCCTCCTCAACTACCTTACTAACACTAGATTGTTTGTCTACAATCGCCATGGTTCACCCTGATGTTTTTGAAGCTTTGATCTCTAAACTCTTATTCAGGTTATTTTATTTATGTATGTGCATACATTTCGAATTAATGCAAGAGGTGCTCAAAATTATTTTTTGAGGAAAAAAACGAACTGTAAAAATGTCTGGCGTGGGGAACACATCACTTGCCAGAGATTTGTACCAAATGTTAGTTTTACTAATTTGTATCACAAGGACTTATGTTAGTCGTAGAAAAATTACACTTCTTATTCCTCTTTGGAAATCAAACTGAAAGGAATACATAATTTGTGTCAGCGCTCTGTTGTGGTAGAGTCTTCTTATATAGATATTGAGTATATATGTTTTGTAAAATCTAAGTAAATTGGTCCCATATAAGGAACGTATCGGTAACGGGGTGTTTAAAGGAGGGAATGAGGGTGGTGTCAGCTTGGTTCTCCTAGGATGTTTATTTCAGCGTGTGGATTGTAGGGACAGTGAACGCTGCGCTTGATGTGAATTGATTGGTTTTGGAAGTAAGTGGCAAAATGGCTATGTTTGGTTCTTTAATTATTATCAAGCGAATAACTAGGTAATAGCAGAAGACTGGTGACATAATACTGTTCTATTCATAAATTCTTCTATTCATAAAATAGAGTCCAAGCCATGTTTCTACAGTTAATTGGTCTGCCTCATGCTTTTATACTTGTGCCAGAGATATATATATACGTATACATATTTACTGTTCAAATACTGCTGGTCAATATTATCCTATTATATTAAATACTTTCACGTTTCTATGCTGTTCGGACTAGTAAAACTAACCCACTCTATCAGCCGGCTTCATTTGTATGAAACAAAAACATTGAAGGCCGTTGACGTTTAGGGACTGACTTCTGCAAGCTGTTCTGTTTAAGTCGTTTGTGTGGTGTTGCTTCCCGTTAACCTTCACTCTGTAATTAATGCATGGACACCCTTCCACTGATTGGTCACGTGACTTGTGTCTCCAGATCCTTATAGGTTACACAGCTTCTATGGCTGTGTCCATTGAGCTCAAAGGCAACATTAGGACGTTTTCAGGTCATGAGCCATACCGGATGGACTCCCGATCACAAAGCTTGTACTGTTTATTTCGTGATTATCTTCCCCTGTTGCTCTCTTAACGACAATCAGGAAGAATCCCCGATGGGCCCAACCTAAGTTCTTGGGGTGATCCATCAATAACTTGGGGCCTCACACCAAACGCATCCAGTTGATCTCTTAAGGCTGTAGTTGTAAGTTCTCAGATCCATTTAACAGGCATATGTGTGGGTGGGTTTGGTATTGGAAGTAATACTTCAGCCTCTCAGGAAGCCACAATAGTATGCCCCGAGACATGCTTTACCCCCCTTAAAACAACTTACTAGTACTCAGTACTTACTCTGACACGGCCAAACGTAGAGTATTTTACGTTACTTTTAAACTCTTGTTCTTGGATACAGCATGAGTATGAGCCAAGGTGGAATGACAGTGAGATTTTCAGTGTCAAATTATTTCTCTCCACTCCTTTCAACTATAGGGGTACTCCAAAAATACTGTGATGTTATTTGTTAATGATCGATTTATTGGATATCCTACCTAACACCTCTAGATCTAATGTATAGCTTTGATTCAAAACGTTTTTTAGAAGACACTGTGTGAAAATCTTTGTCCAATGGCTTATTGTTATTAGCTTGTTATAAATTCACATATCTCAAATGGCCATACGAGATTGTGCATGCCATCCTTGTGCTTAATTTGACCGTTTTTGACAATTCATTATTCTGTCGCTCAAATAAATCCTTAATCTAAAAGTCTCCGATGTGTTTTTTTCTATTTGCGATGTGGATCAGGCTGCAATTATTTAAAACGTGGTTAAAGCTTGTTTAAGTCTTAGACCTGTTCGGTTAAAATAAATGAATATGATATAGATACTGGGAAATGCTTTTTTCTAAGTGTATTAATTTTACTAGTGAAATAAAACGGGTGCACAAATTTTAGAAAAATATCTGCTTTCCCACAAGATCCTTATATGGCGTGAAAGATTATCAGACAGGCGCATAGCATCGCCGCCTAAACACAGAAATGTGGTCCTCGTGCGACACATCTCTTCAGCGCATGCCCAGTAAATGCTGCTGCCGTATCCAGCAGCAGCAGAAACACCGAGGAAGAGCTGGGGATGGTCACTTTATTATCAAAAAATAGCACCGATATACCTCAACAAAATGAGAATCCATAACTCATACATTGAGATGTAAGTATATTCGTCGAGAATGTTGTGTGCTTCGTTATTTATGGACAGTCGGAGCTAACGCTAGCCCGACCAGCTGGCCTGGTCACACAAAGAAACCTTTACTTCCTATTGCCGTGCTTGTCTGAAGGGAAATCTCTTGTTGGACCCTTCTCACATTTTGTGTTGTTGAATGATCGGAAGGGCTGTCTTCAGAGTGTATGTGTGGGTTGCCTACGTGTTTGTGTCCGTGGTAAATAAAACGGCTCGCTGACCACTGGGAACTAGCTGCATCAGGTTTAGGATGGAGCGCTAACATTAGACAAATGCTAGGCTCACCAAGCTACGGGCTGTCTACACAGGAATGGGCTTTTTTAGAGTTGAATCCGACGGTGCAGCGGTAAATTGTCATCATAGAACCCGTTTCCAGGAGACGGTTGTGTGTAAATCTTAACACTGGCGATTTGACTCCTGGCGTGTAGGTTTTCTGCCCCATCGGCCTTTTTCCATGCTATCATGTGATACTAAGACATACAGCTGCATGTCACTGTGATCTCCGCTTCCTGTGCTTCGATGAAAAGTAGGATCAACTGACCACCCCACCCAGAACCTCTCACTGCTACACCTTTCTCGTATTTTCTACCCCTTTATGCAACTTGTTTTTCTTCTCCTACGCGTGATGTCGTTGAGTAACACACAACGCTGCTAACCATGTAGAAAATCTATCGGCTTTACTTTAAATATACATTTGTGTCTTGAATTGAATTCAAGGTGATTAATTCAGTGTTGCATTCCAAGCATATGCCGAGAATTTCAATTGAATCTCGTAAAATTGACTGAATGTAAACTTCTATAGTACGTGCAATTTGGATAAAAAGCCAATCATTTGAGGTTACCTCTTGCTTTTAAAGCTTTTCATTCCCTCTTTGTTTGGGCGTATGTAGCCTATAAAAAACGGTTGTCTAGTTGTTAATTAAACGGTACCTTGAAACTAGACACAACTAAGCCTTCTTTCAGTCTCACTGAGACATTAGGAAAGAACCACCCTCATGCTATTGTTAATAGCTTTAACTTTAATCTCTACTATAATAAAGTATTTTAATCCGCAACAGGGAAGGCCAGTGTCTCTGATGTATTGACCCGCCTATGTGACAGAATCAAGACTTAACAACTCGCAGCATTCGCAGAGGTCATGCGGCTGCATGTCTCGTACAGAAACAAGGGCATGGTCTTTTCACACCAACATATAGGGTTGTAAACATCTGACTGGTGACATTTTCTCCCACAGTGTGGTGAGGGGAGAGTAACTCATGCTGCATTAGTGGAACAGTGACATGCTGGCCTGCCTGCCAGCATCAGGTGACGCTTCCATTCATCTTCTCTCCCGCACGCAGATGAACACTGGGCTTCAGAAATGTAAGTACTTCCACCCCCCCCCCCCCCCACATAGCGTCTGTTGTCTGTACCCCACCTTCCTGCTGTCATTACAGCTCTGTGCTCTTTCTCATTGGTGTTCTCTGTGTTTGTTTCCCAGGGGAAACTACAAAGAAAATGAGATCTTCCAACTACCCTACCCCAGCACAGTTGGACGCCTATGCTAAGAAAATCGCCAACAACCCGCTGACAATCCAGATCTTCCCAAACAGCGTCAAAGTACCTCAGAGGAAGCACATCCGGCGCACGGTCAACGGTCTGGACACGTCTTGGTCCAACCAGCGCCTCAGCCCCTACCCCTCTCAGGTCAGCGGCAGAGCAGGCCTCCTCGCCGTCCTGCGCACGCCTGCCAAAGGCATCAGAGACTCAGACGGAGGTCGCGTGAGGCTCCTCCAAAAGCCCACCACCACCATGAACCCCCACAACGGACCCTATGCCACTCAAAGCACTTTAAACCTCCCTCAGCCCTCCTCCGGCCTGCAGGGCCCCTCGATGCCTCAGGCCCTGGCCGCCCACAAGCAGCTGATGGCTCACCCACAGACACTACAGCAGCAGCAGCACAACCTGGCTCATCCAATGAATCTACAGCAGGCCCAAGCCATGCCCCACCCTCACGCTCTGCAGCAGCAGCGTATGGCTCGCTCGCAAGCTCTGCAGCAACAGAACATGGGCCCCCAGACAGGACAACAACAACAACAGCAGCAGCAGCAACAACAGAGCATGGGCCCCCAGCTGCAGACCGGACAACAACAACAGCAGCAGCAGCAGCAGCAGCAAACCCAGATCATGGCTCATCCCCAAGGCATGCAGAGGCAGCACAGCCTGCCCCACCCCCAGCAGCAGCAGCAGCAGCAGCAGCAGGGGCTTACGGGGCCGCCGAGCCTGCCGCCCCAACACCGGCCTCCGCACCCGCACCAGGCGGCCCTGCACCAACAAGCTTTACTCCAACAGCCAGGGCTGACTCAGGATCTGCGCCACGCGCCGGACGGGGTCCAGCTGCCCGGCCTACAGCATTCCCAGGGCCCACCGGGGCCCCAGGCTGCCGGCCCGGGGCCCCCTGACAACAACGCTAACGGCCTCCAGCAGCAGCCCGTCGTCTTCGGACCCCACCGGAAGCCCCCCGATGCGGACGCCCCGCCAAACATCACCGTATCTACCTCAACCATCCCACTGTCCATGGCGGGCAGTCAGCACCAGAACCGGCACGGAGACCTCAATAGCATCGTGAACCAGATCAACCAGTTCTGCCAGGCCCGCGCGGGCATGGGCGCCACGTCGGTGTGCGAGGGTCAGATCGCCAACCCCAGCCCCATCAGCCGCAACCTGCTCATCAACGCCAGCTCCAGGGTGTCCAATCACAACCAGGGCCCCATGTCGGCCTGCCTCATGACGGGACCACCGGACAAGGCCCAGGGCTCTGCCGGAGCGATGCACCCACAGGCCAGCATGGCCGCCATGAGCAGCATGGCTGCCTACCACGCAGAGACAGAGAAGCTCCAGATGCAGCACATTCAGCATCAGCTGAAGCAGCAGCAGCAGCAGCAGTCGCTCCAACACCCACAGCTGCAGGCTCGTCAACAGTCGCACCAACACCCACAGCATTCAAACCAACACCCACCCCAGCAGTCGCAGCAACACCCTCACCAACACCCTCACCAACAGTCTCACCCGCACCCATCACAGCAACCACACCAACACCCGTTGCATCCACACCAACACCCCTCACAGGCCCAACAACAACAGCAGCAGCAACTGCAACAACTGCAGCACCAGCAGCAGCAACAGCAGCAACAACAACAACAGCAACAACAACATCAACGGCAGCAGCAGCAGCTCAACCTGCAGCAGCAGCGCTGGGCCCAGCACCAGATGGCCCACATGCAGCAGTCCCACGAGGAGGTCAACCCCTGCAAGAACCCCCGGATGGAGGCTCCCTCCGAGCCCGGCTTTCCCGGCTCCCGGAACCTCGGCTACCCCCACAAGCTGCCCGGCGCCGCGCAGTCCTTCCCGCTCAAGCATCCTCCGGAGAAGCCCCAGTCGTCGGCGTCCCCCGTCGGCGGCGGCGGCCCCACGGCAGCCATGCGCTACGCCAACGGGCACTACATGCAGCCGCCCTGGACCGGCATCCCCGCCATGGGCACCGGTCCTCAGGAGCTCCCGGTCCCCTTCCAGGGACTGCCGCCCGGGGCCGCCACGGACTGCAACCCTGGGGCAAAGTACCGGCCGGGGAAGGCGGACGCCGGCGGTCCTCCCAAGCTGATGCCGGGCATGGAGTTCCTGGGCGGGGACCTCCAGATGGCCGGCTACCACGAGCAAGGCCTGGACTTGGTGGAGAAGATGCAGAGGCAGCCGGGTCCCCCTCCTCCTCCCCCCCTCGGACAGGTGCAGGACCCCGGCAACGGCCGAGGCATCCAGGGCCACCACGCGGGCTACCGTTAAACGCCGCGCTGGAGCAGCACACGGAAAGTGGGTCACGTTTCGTGCGTGCTGCGTCCCACAGTGTACCACCCACCCCCCCCCCTCCCCCCCATTGTGCTCGTCCCGCGTCGCCTTGCACGTGATGGATTGCGTCCCCTTGTTGTACGTGCCGCAGGGGGGGCGGGGGGGGGGGCGTCTCCTGGCTGCCCGGCTGCCCGCGGCTTCACAGTATTCCTCAGGTCGTGCGTTGTTTCCTTTGTTCCACATGAAGGGATTGAAGAGATTGTTCCACTGTTTTAAAATGGATTCCTGTTTTTACTGCAAACATGAATGTGCTGCTCTCTGTATTTATCTTATTTAAAACGAGATGTGGAGGACACTGTCGCAGCGATGACCTCGAGGGTGAATCGCGCAACGTTTTTTGTTTTTTATTTTAACGAAGGGATGCCCAGAAGCAAGATTTAGGCTGTCCTTTTGGTTTTATAATACTTTTTAATTTATCTTCTTTTCAAGATTGTAATCAACGATGGTTACGCATATTTTTCTGGATTTCCGGTTGGGCTTTTAAATACACTTGGAGTGTTGCTCCTGCGCTCGGGGAACGGTGAACGATGGTATCAGAGCGGTTCCTTGAACGGCCACATGGATTTTCAGAGCCTACTTCACGTTGCCTCGTGTAGGCAGAATGACAGAACTCAACACACATGTAATGGATTAAATGCAAGCGCATTCATAAGGCAACAGCAATATATATTTCTCCCTGAAATTATATCTTCCATTTCCTCTTGCGTTGGTCCAAGTGCCATATCCTGATAGGGTTAATTAATACTTTATATAGAGATGTCTTCAAAGGTTTTTATTCAAATTCTATTATTTTATGTTTTATGTTGTCGGTTACTACTTGATTCATAGTGGACATTTTGAATAGTTGGACAGGTGTAGGAATTAAATGATCACTATCTTTTCTAAAACCTTCTGCTTATGTGCAATGGAAATGTTGGCTTTTACAGAATGGACTTCATAGATGTCAATGATTCTTAACTAAAATTGACCCCTAGCAAGAAATGAAATCAGGAAAGGAAGCCTATTGTTATGGTTCGAGACTACTTCTAGCACCAATGTATTGCTTTAACATGTAGGACATTTCAAAATGGTAATTATTAGTGTGTGCGTGCTAGGGATGTGTCGGTCGCGACTGATTCGTTACAACGAACGAATCCCGAACGTGAACGACAAGAACTGGTTCCCCAAAACAAGAAGAACTGGTTCTTTGATTCTTTTTTTTTAACATCAACCAAACATATGGTCACGTAAATAAAATATACAAACGAACAGAGCTCCGTCTCCCCGCGACTTATATTGATTGAGTCTACAACTTCCTCAAAGATTCAGCCAATGAGAGGTAGCAATGGTGTTGGAATGGCACCTGGGTAAACCAATGACAAGGCGGTACCGTCGAATATGCGCGCTTTCTCTCTCTGACGTATCTTGGGTCATACCATTCGACTCATATATCCCCCTACATTTTTTCGAAAATAGACTTGACCTCCATCTGTTTATTGGATAAACGCATTTCCCAATCCCAGGAGTCTTTGCTCCATTCTACGTCAATTTAAGAACAAACAAAGAAATTAAACTGCAGTTCGTATTTTTTATTTATGACCATGCAAGTTCTGTAATGCCTGAACAATGAAGAATTAAATGTAAAGTAAAATAAAATTATAAATGTAAAACCATGAATGAAATATAGAGAGTAAGCAAGTGGTATAAATATTGGTGGGACGTTCGACATACTAAATAGCAGGCATCTCCAAACGGCGTACTGCGGTCTTGACGGTCCTATCCAGACCCACGACCAATTAAAAAAAAAAAAAAATTATAAAAAAAAGTTTTTTTATTTTTAATTTTTTTTAAGATGTAATCTGACGTAACGAACGAATCAAAACGAACGAATCAAATAAACGAATCGTTATAGTGAACTGAACTGAAAGAACTAGTTCCCGGAAAAGAATCATTTTGCCCATCCCTAGTGCGTGCGTGAGAGAAGGCTCTTGACCTGCTTAACACTAGCCTTATCCTTTTGTTCAATGTATATCTACTACCTATGAAGAGAAAAGAACCTCCCCACTTTGATTACTGGTTAAATGGGCTACAGTCTAGCGTATACTCCTCCACTTTCTTACCTTTTTCTAGTATGACAATATAACAGGCCTTGGGGACATACTTCCCTGGTCCTCATAAGCCTTAATTATTCCAATAGTTATCCACTACACAACTCCTTGATTTAAACGATAACGTTATTTTGCAGGATGTGACATTAATAACTTCTGCTGTGGGTGTTACATTTTCATTGTTTTATCTAGAGGAAAGACTTGAATTCAAAATGGCCTCCATCAGGAATGTGTAGTTGCTGTTTACTTCAACAAAACCCAGTTTCTTCCAAAAAAAAATGTCTCAACGTATTAACCTATTATGGAAAAATTCCCCTCCACCGTGGTGTAAATTCTAAACATGAGTTCCAAAAGTTTGTTGGTATGTAGAACTGGGCTATACCAGTTGTGTAAAAGTCCTCCGGCACCGGTCTTTCTTTCGGTTTTTGTACTTGATGGATGTTTTTTTTGGTTTAACTTATTCTCTGTTAACTGTTTCATGAAGCCATAAGTCGGTCAGAATGAGGTACCAAACGTGACACGTGTGACCATGGTCCCCAACCACCACCCTGATGGGCAGCAAGTGGCCAGGGTCAAGTGTTTTTAAGCGTGCTTTAATCTGAGGTCCTGTACTGTAAAACCCTATAGCTTTCTTCCTCTCTTCTACCTTCTGGGAACGGGAGGGCGAGCGTAGAGCGCCATGAAGCGACCCTCGGGGTTCAAGCCTTAGCTTTTTCACGATTCGGGTTTCTTTACTTTGGTTCCTTTTTTAGCGTTTTTTTTTCTTTTTTTATGTAACATTTCTTGGCTCTGACGTGCCTGCCCCTTGAAGCTGCTGTTGAATCTTAAAACACTAGTCGTGTGTGTGTGTGTGTGTGTGTGTGTGTGTGAGTCGATTGTTTCGGTGGTCATTTGCATACTTCTCGGTTTGACTCTGTTCAACTGTTAACCCTATCCCGAACCTCTACTTGATGACCCACTTGGAGTACTCTGCCTCATCTTTCCAAATCCTATCAAACTCGTCCAAAAAAAAAAAAACATCAAAGCGGCATAGTTCTCTCTTCATAACCGCGAGCCACCGGGGCCTGAATAATACAAATAAATGTAGCTGGTCGGTTGGATAATTCTCCGTTGGTACGTTGCTGTGCGTATTTTTTCATCGACGACACCAGACGTTGAAAGGGTGGGGGGGTGAACATGAGACCAGAGGGACATCAAACCTTTCCCTGAGCGTGGTTGTGCTCTGCCGTGCCGGGCCCCCCCACATTCATGTTCCACAGCTGTCCTATGAAGTGCCTCCGTGTTGGACGGGTGCTGCCAGGGGCCAAACGGGTCAGAGGGCTGGCGCGTGTGATGTGTGTGGATGTGCGTGTTGAGGGTCGACTGGAGGCTTTAGGTACTTGCACACAAGTGGTGCACACCCGAGAGCAAGAGGTGCACTAAAGGTGAATTACTGTTGGATTTTCTTGTTTTTTGGGGGAGGAAGTCACAATTCTTTGAACTACTGATGCTGTGTCATGGGACACGGCCCCAAAGTGTGCCACAATTTCTAGACACTGTTGCAATGCGTGTTGTATAGGACTGTTTGCCGTCTGCTCACTGACCAAAGTGACCAAGCGCCCTTCTTTTTGAACCACCCCGGTCCCTGAAAGACCTGTGTGCGCTTTTATTTTGAAATATAGCTTGTTTTATCGAGGCGGGGTGGACAAGAGTCATCTGGTCTTCAGTAATGCCTGTGAAAATAAATTGTGAAGATGTGACTAGAGTAAAAATAAAAGACTAAAAGAGTCATTGTCCCCAGTATTTCTTTTGGCCAAATTTTCAGGGCTATTTTGGGCCCGTGTTCATGGCCATATCATTTATATGTTCACCATGTATGATTGCACAATGTTATCCTAGTCGAATAGATGGATAGATAGGCTAAGTCTAATCGTTTATTTGTGATTTGCAGTTGATAACAGAATAATCAATAGGAAATCAAATTATTTGTATCTTAACTGCCAGATCTTAAATAAAAGCAGTTAATGCAATGAAAGTGGATTCAACAATATCCATTCACTTTAAAAACAAGCTAAAAAACTAATGTGATCAAATAGATGTTTTTTTTGTCTGCAGTGAGTAAATTAAACAAATGCAGTTTTCGAATAAAAAGGAGACAACCTATGCGTTTCAGATCAATATTGAAATCACATAATTTGATAAACCATGGTCAAAATGGTTTAAAAGTGCCTTGCTTATTGTTTTCACTCAAGTTTACACATGCAAATATACATGCAATATTGTGTGCTTCTTCAGTCTGAAATTAAATTAGAAAGGTAAGATTTTATATTTTCTTCAGCTAACCATCCAATCCTGTATTACCTTCAGTTTGATTATAATGTCCTCCAGACCATGGTTTTATTTATTTTCAAACAATTTCTATAGCAACCTAGGTTTCCAAAATGACCTTATTGTCCCACCACCCAGTCCCAGAGTTCAACAGGCTGGGAGATGTTTAGTTAAGGAAATGGAGACAGTCGTTAAGTTCAGGGCCAGACAGTAAGATGTTGGCCTCTAGGAATTCTCTTTTTTTGCATAGGAAATTCCCTTTCCTAACGAGATGACCCGGAAGTACTTGGAGGAAAGGTGTTTGGAATTCTAAAAATGCTTAGGAAAGGAGCCTCGATGCATCCTTTAACCCTCCTTTAGCATAGGTTACTCCTGAGGAACCTTTACGAAAGGAAAGGAGATAGTGGTAACCCGTTATCCTTAATGGCGGCAATATTTAAAGCAACATGCCACCGACGAAGTTTACCGACTCTAAGCAAAGAAGCATGAGAGACGCAGAAAGAAGAGAAGAAAATACAATTGATAATAATGGATAGTAACCAATTCCAGAAATATGAAATTAATGAGTTAATTTATTGCGGGTAATTAAGCACACGATATACAACGTAAGATAAGAAAATGCCGACATCACATTTAAGAAAGACAGTTAATTTCAACATCAACATAAGTTGAGCCTCTTTTTTACCCATGTCAATTGGGATTCAAGTGGCCTAAAATATCCCCGTGGGCCAAGTCTGACCTAAGTGTTTCTCACTGTTGGCGATAACCTGATTGATATCAATACGCAAGAACGCATGGATCGAAAGAGCGCTTGTTGTAGTCCAACTTCGGTAAACTGTAGTTCCACGCTAGAGACGCTAGAGGTCAGCATTACTCGCCGTCGGTCATTGCGCGACGTCATTGGTCCCTTGGATCAGTAGGCTACGTTTGCGTTGGTGTGAATGCAACCACCTCACTTTGATGCGCACTAAATCAGTCGGCCGAGACCTCCCTGAAGAGGTGGTCTATGTTTGCGTCCAAACGAACCCTGGTGCGGTTCGCTTGAGATGTGAAAGCGAACGCGCATCTCGGTCCGATCCAGTTCTAAAAAGCATACGCCTCTTTGGACGTAACGGGCACCCACCCGTAATTGCGCATTATGGGAATTATTGTTTGATTAGCGGTAACTCATAGACTATCAGCACATTGTCGGACCGTCGTGTGAAAATGAGTCGTGGCTCATCATGGAGTAAAGAGAAAACGGAAACGTCTATCTGATATTTGGACAGACAACCGCATAAAACGTATGCTTGAAAACACACAAATGCAGATGCATTGAACACATTCAGCACCAGGATGAGGGAGAAGGAGTTCGACCGGTCCGCAACTGTATGAAACAAATCAATAATGCAACCCTGGATATCCAGGATTATTTATACTTTCACTTTTTTATCTTCACTGTTTTACCCCGCAGACTATTATTTTATGTTTATCTATTTTCCCGCTATTAACAGCTGAATAAATATTGAAACTGAAAGGGGAAAATCGGTCAATTCGTCTGTTGGTCATATCTTTTGCATAAACATACCCTTATCAAGGGCGTAGCCATGTGGGGGGCAGTCAGAGGATGGCCATCCCGCTTGACCCCCGAGTCTGAATATAAAATAAAAAATCCTGAACAGAAACGGTCTAAAGAAGAACGATGTATGGATTATTATTTGTATATAATTATGACTTATCTTAATATAAAGTCTTATATTTTCATATTTTAAATAAATGTTGCAATTAAAATTTATTTATTTATGAGATGTTTCTGATCTCTCTGTGACTGATCCTTCCTTGTCTGACCACTTTTGTGTTTTCTTTAACATATCTTTTATTCCCGACATACAGACAAAATCAAACACTGTCAAAAAACGGTATATCAATGAAGATTCTAATGTACTTTTTAAAAAGGCCATCTCCTTGCTACCACCTCTAAACCCATGTTCTGCTGATGATCTTGTAGAAAACTTTAATTTGAAAATTTTGAAAGTCATAGATATCATTGCACCTTATAAGGTTAAAACGATTTCTGGAAAGCAAAAGGCACCCTGGAGAAAAGCTGCTTCTGTAACAGCACAGAAAAAAGAATGCAGGAAGGTTGAACGCATCTGGCGTAAAACAAAACTTCATATTCACCATGATATCTATAAAGAGAGCCTCCGTGCCTACAATTTAGACTTAAAAAATGCTAGAGAAACATTTTTCTCCAATATCATTAAAACCAACACTAATAATGCAAAAACCCTATTTGCAACTGTTGACAGACTGACCAACCCCCCAACAGAAATTCCACCTGATCTCCATTCCACGCAGAAATGCAATGAGTTTGCAGCTTTTTATATTGATAAAATTGAAGGTATCAGACGCGCCATCAATATCTCCACGTCAAACAAAAATGTTGGACTACCACCCTGTTCAGGCAAAAATTACGTGGCAAGGATGGCATGCTTTGATGTTATAGACTCTCAAAATCTTGTGGAAACTGTGACACAACTAAAGCCATCCACCTGTTGCCTTGATACTATACCTACCAACCTCTTTAAGAATGTTTTCGACTGCCTAGCAGTAGACATATTGCAGATAGTTAACAACTCTCTCCAGTCAGGCAAGTTCCCAAAAGCTTTGAAAACTGCAGTTATTAAACCCCTTTTAAAAAAGCGGAGCCTAGATGCCTCTATTATTAACAACTACAGACCAATATCAAATCTACCCTTCATAAGTAAAATCATTGAGAAAGTTGTCCTCCAGCAACTAAATCACTTCCTGGCATCAACTGGTTGCTATGACACCTTCCAATCAGGATTTCGACCCCTGCACAGCACTGAGACCGCCCTTATTAAAGTTGTAAACGACATCCGTCTTAACACAGACTCTGGCAAAACCTCAATACTAATGCTACTTGACCTCAGTGCTGCATTCGACACTGTAGACCATACATTACTTCTGGAAAGGTTAGAAAACTGGGTGGGGCTTTCAGGCACTGTCTTAAATTGGTTCAGGTCCTACCTACAAAATAGGAACTACTTTGTTTCCATTGGCGACTTTGTATCAGAATCAACCAACGTGACATGTGGAGTACCACAAGGTTCGATCTTAGGACCCTCTTTATTCAACATCTACATGCTCCCACTAGGGCAAATCATGCAAAATAACAATATTGACCATCATTGCTATGCTGATGACACGCAAATCTATGTATCGCTATCACCAAATGACTATCGGCCCATAGATCTGCTGTGCCAGTGCATTGAGCAAGTGAAGGAATGGATGTGCCGAAATTTCCTTCAACTAAATGAGGACAAAACAGAGATAATTGTATTTGGTTCTAAAACGGAAAGGCTTAAAGTAACCCAACACCTTCACTCTCTGTCCCTGAAAACCTCAATCAAAGCCAGAAATCTAGGGGTTATCATGGATTCAGATTTACATTTTGACAGTCACATCAAATCAGTTACAAAATCGGCATATTATCACCTTAAAAATGTAGCAAGACTTAGAGGGCTCATGTCCACCGAAGACTTACAAAAACTTGTACATGCCTTTATCACTAGTAAGCTTGATTACTGCAATGGTCTCCTCACAGGTCTCCCAAAACAAACTCTGAGGAAGCTTCAGCTTGTTCAGAATGCTGCTGCTAGAGTTCTAACAAAGACCAAAAAATTTGATCATATTACACCAATTCTGAAATCGTTACATTGGCTTCCTGTAGGTCAGAGAATTGATTTTAAAATCATGTTGCTAACCTATAAATCCCTACATGGTTTAGGCCCAAAATATTTAACTGATATGCTTCCACTACATCAGCCTTCTAGACCACTAAGATCCTCTGAGACCAATCTGTTAATTATCCCCAGAGTAAACACAAAACATGGGAAAGCAGGATTTAGTTACTATGCAACAAATAGCTGGAATAAACTCCCAGAGGATTTAAGACTTGCCCCAACTCTGAGCACCTTTAAAACAAGACTGAAGACTTTGATGTTTGCTATAGCCTTCTGCTAAAATCTTAAATACATTGCACTTTCTAAAAAGCTTTTTAACTTTGCCTCTATTTTTTATTTTAATACTAAAATGCCTTTTTAATTTACCCATTTCTTTGCATATGTTTTTCTTTTACTTATCTATTATTATTTTATTTTATTGTATGACAATGTTTATATGTGAAGCACTTTGAGTCTGCCTTGTGTATGAAAAGTGCTATATAAATAAAGTTGCCTTGCCTTGCCTAAAATGCTACGGTTTACCTAAATATTTTATTGCCTAAAATGACAAATACATGTCTTTCTGTCATTTGCACTAAAAGCATCTTCATGTCCCGAACCCCCTCAGATAATCATGACTCATCGCAAAACATCCCATTAAAATAACATGGGAAATAAGAAATGAATAGGGTCCATAAGAACGTTTTCTCAATCCATTGAATGTGGCCTGACGGGCTGCGGGAAGACGGCTTTGTTCCTCTACAGCAAATTATATGATATAGTGCACTTTCAGGGAGACTTGGGCCTAAGACATTCAGCCAGTTGGAACAGAAGAACGCACCAGAATAGGCCAGATTAGATTTTATGCCGCATTCCTACACAAATGCAATTCAATGTGGAAGTAATCCATGTATTCAGAAAACAATACTCAGATTGAGTGATGTGACGGAATACGTTGCATATTAAAATTGTTGGCATGTATTCTGTAACTGGATACATTTTAAAAGTATCCTTCCCAACACTTGCTGTGGTGACTCACCTGAAGCATGTCCGATTTCCGGTGGGCAAACACAGGGTCTTCATCATGCCGGATTGCAGCCTGTTCCTCAGGCAGAGGGGCAGTGATCTCTCCAGGTCCAGGATGGTCAGAGACCTCTGTGGGACCACATACAGCCGTGGTACACCTTCAACACTCTCACTCGGAGCACTGGCGAGTGGTGTTATGATCTCCTGCCCTGGGCCATGATGGTCTAATGGTGGTCCGGGCGGTTTGACTCCCAGCCTAGTGCTTCTGGTTCTGCAGTCAACCTGTAGGCATCCCTCAGGTAAGTTGCCCTAGGTGCGGCCACACCAGACGCGTATCTCGCGTACTTCGCGTCTCAAATCGCCATTTTTTCCATAGGGAACCATTGGTTTAATACGCGTATTACGCGTTTCACGCGTATTAAGCGTATAAGCAACATTGTACGCGCGTATAGCGCGTATGTGGCGCGTATATTTACGCGCAATACGCGCTATACGCGCGTATATCGCGTATATCGCGTACATTTCAAGAGTTCAAAAAATTGAACTTTTTACGCGAAGTACGCGAGATACGCGTCTGACGATAGCCGCGTTGCCCAATCAGCGTTGAGCTTGACCCGACGTCACTGGCAGAGAGTAGTGAGCTTGGACAGAAGCATACGGCCGACATCTTTCTTTATTCTGTGTGGAAATAGTAACATAGTTACGCCATTAAATGCTTTTATGGAAACATTTCTAGCGAGAAATGTGCATTTTACTTTCATAATGTTCGCTCGGTGAATGTGAAGGATGTTTGGTTTGATAGTTATGACGAAGAGGGAACGCTCCGTTCACTTGCATGGACAGAGTCTCTGGTTACTAAGCAACCTCAACGTCTTGGCGGACTATATATCTGCTGATCAACACTACGAATGCTGGAAACACACCAGACACACCATGTGAAGTTATTTAACCCGATTATTGTTATTTATATCCGAGATTATTTAATCTAACCCGATCTAAACTCTATCACCCAAACACGGCGGCGTTTGGGTTTCCTACCTCGGACTCCAGCGCAGCTTATCCTGGGGCAACACACACACACACACACACACACCCAAGTGTTGGAGCCTTTACCGTGGGGAGCCTCATCCTGGGGCAAGACACACACACACACACAGCCACGGCCGACAACTTTCTTTATTCTGGGTGGAAATAGTAACATAACATAACATTTGGTTTGATAGTTATGACGAAGAGGGAACGCTCCGTTCACTTGCATGGACATTGGACTCATCTAGGCGAGTGACGTATGCGCGTATGGCGCGTATTGCGCGTATGTGACCATTTTTGACACAAAATGGTCAAGCAACATTTTACGCGCGTATCTCGCGTAAAAAGTACGCGAGATACGCGTCTGGTGTGGCCGCACCCCTTTCCCCTGGCTGCTCCTTAATGGCATGTATCTGGATTCACTGTAAGAAACTCAGAAAAGCTCTGGGCCCGGAGATTTATTTGCTGGCAATGGTTTAATTGTAGAAAATACCTCTTCCTCAGAAAAGTTTTATCGATGATTTGTTGATCTGAGGCTGTAATCTGAGGTAAATCCACACGGTCTAAAAAGGATGCTGCCTCAGGGATTGAGATATTTTCTGATTTATATAAACCACTATAAAAATTAAAGAAATGTTTATTTATTCCTAGTGGGTCGTATGTTACTTCATTTTCAGCTTTAATGGCCATTATAGTTCTCTTAGTTTGTTCCTTTTTTAAGTAGTGTGCCAATAATTTTCCAGATCTGTTCCCAAATTCATGCATTTTTTGTTTCAAATACATATATATATTTTTGTTTAATATAGTTTGAATGGTCTAAGTTGAAATTTGCTCTAGCTATAACTAATTTATTCAAATTTCCTTCAGATTGATCTTGCTTGTGTAACGCTTCTCTATATAGCAATTCTTCCTTTAGACCATTAGTGATTGATTTTCTTTCTTTCTTTTTATAAGAGGAATATGATATAATGTGTCCTCTCAAAGTGGCTTTTGCTGCATCCCAAAGTAAAGATGGGGCTATTTCCGATGATATATTATAAGTCTTCAATTCACTCTTCCATTTTCTTACAGAAAATTTCATCTTCTAAAAGCAGGTTATTAAATCTCCACATTTTAGATCTGTAAGCTTCATTGAAAGTAATTTCCAAGGAGACCATTGCATGGTCTGATATAGAGATTTCATGTATTTCACAAGATGAAACAAGCTTCATGCATTTGTTAGGAAGAAAAAAATAATCTAAACGAGAATAAGATTTATGCCTATTGGAAAAAAAAGTGTAATCCTTTTTGTTGGGTTCATTTCTCTCCATGCATCTATTGACCCGGTTTCTGATCCCAAAGGACACAACATTTTTGCGGATTTAGGGTTGGAACCCCCAGAGTGTGAGGATTTATCCAAATGTGAAAGAGTTAGATTGTAATCTCCTCCCATCACACCAAATGTTGTGCCTTGTGTATTCAAAAGAGAGACCATATCAGATATGAATGTATATATTCTTTATTTTGAGCGTCGTAACACTTTATTTCTCCCTCGGGTCAACGATGCAGCTTCGTTCACCACAAGCAGAAACGCGTCGGTTACCTGACACCTGGCAGTTCAGAGAGGATGTGATAAAAGTTGACCATGTCTCTTTCACCTTAATACAACAACCCACTGCTCCTTCAGGCTGGGCTACGGCTCAGTAGGTGACCACAGGTGAACAAGAACATTTAGTTAAGGTAAACAACAGGTAGACATACCCTATGGTGACGGCCACCACGGTGGTGTCCATGGGGGAGGGGCTTTTAACCGACTTGTCTTTCATGAGCAGCCATTCCAATCCCCTCAGACTCCGCAGCTCATCGTTCCCTTGATCCAAATCTTCTGCTTTTTATCAAATATATGCAGTCTCAGTAAGAATTGGCCATGTTTGACCTGACCATTGAGATTAATCGATTATTCGTGAGAGCTGAACCCAGCTTTGAAAAATAAGGTTATGGTTCTTTGATGGGAGATCAGATGCATCCACTTTTCATCTCATAAGGCATTTTACGATAGATTTAAATATCATATTTGCACTATTCAACAATCTGTAGAATATGGAACATGCAGAACATATATAGAACTGTATAAATCAAATGTATACAGGAAAAAATACCATTACCATTAGATGCAAAGAATGCAGTACAGTACCGTATATATAATATAAAAAATGTAATGAATAATCAGACCCAAAGGCATCAAAGTTGGCAGTTGGTCTATTACTCAAAGCCCTGATGACCAGAGTCTAGTATTAGGTTACTCCTACTCACATGATGGTGTTGTAGCTGTGGAGGTGTTTGCTTGACCGCAGCACCACCAACAGTTTAGTGTCGGGTAATGGAGTTGGCTCCTTTCCCCCTGGCTCTGAACATGCAGCTCCTAGAGCAGTGGTCCGAAGACATGCCACGATACGATCCAGAATTCAAGGCACACCAATTTAAGGTTGTAGATATGGAATATGGAACAATGTCATACATGTAAAAAACGTTGTTTAACACGGCATTGAATTGGAGAAAGGACTTGCAGTACATATACAAGTAATCGTTATAAATAGTGGCAATAATAGAAATCAGGAGCAACTTCTCTCTCCCTGTAACAGTATGTCAGTATTGCATTCAAGTCCATCAACTAGTTTACTCAAAACAAGACATCCTGTCTTCAGTTAATCTAGATGATTTTACTGTAACCTATGATTTTGTATAGTTTGCTGCCCTCTAGTGTGTATTGTTTTGTTATCCTTCTAAACAACATCTTTAAGACTTGCGTTTATTAAGGCCGTATCAGCAATGTTTGCTCTCCTCTCTTTGTTTTGTTTCAATTGTGTATTGATTCAGTCATGGTTCCGATAGATTCTCTTCCCTGTGGCCACAATTAAGTCAAAACAAAGTCGGATGCGCAAATATAATATATTCAGATAACATGTAATAAATTTATTTAGAAATAAATTGTGCAGAATTATGTACAGTGGAGATTTAATGTGTTTTAATATTTTTTAAGTACGATTTTATCATTTCAAAATACATAAGATAAAAAACACAATGATGCCACTTGAACAGGGCAACCTATCAAAAATGAACATCGGAAAGAATATGACATTTCAATATATTGGATAATTTATATAAAAGTTTCAATGTTTCGTTTGTGATTATGAACACATGTCAGTCCACTAGAAATTTGAAAGCGAATTGGAAAATGTACTTAATGGTCTTTTGATACATCAATATTTTGAAAAGGGACGAAGGAAGAAAATATAGTCTGCTTTTGGGTTGCTTGAAATTTTTTGGCAATAGTAAAAAAATATATAGATCTTGAAAAATAAATACATTTCTCCTCAGAGTACGTTTACTTGAACTTTTGAGTTTTCATACAAAATTCAACACTCTTCAACAGTGCCTGTGGTTTCTATCAAACAGACATTCTCCTCGTGGTGATGTATAGGACTTTTACAGAGCATTGCACATAGCAAGAAAACCTTAAGGATGGACCTACAGAGAATTAGCAAGTAGCAACAAGGAACATATCCAAGTTGGTTCGTTTAAGTCAACACTTGATATACAATCTGACAAAAGCAGTCTGAAAATATTACACCCATTTCAGTCTCATCCATTGGATCTTTTGGCAGAAATGGAAACATAAAAAAAACCTCCAACTCGAGCAACAGAATGGACAGATTGCTATGGTTGGGTGTTTTAACCTTCCATCGAAGGGAAAGAAAGCCTCAGCCTGGGTCTCAGGGAGGTGTTTGTGCCTGCGATAGCCTAGCTTCCTCCGGACGGGAAAAGAAGACATGGGAGCTTCTCGATGGCAAACCACTCAATGTTGCGTATCTCCTTCCTGGTTTTAGGGTTGAACTTGGTGTCTTTCGACACACCGGTGATGATGTACAGCTGTGCCAACTGGTCAATAGTCTTACATTTACATTTAGTCATTTAGCAGACGCTTTTATAGAAAGCGACTTAGAAGGGAGAATTACATTCAAGCTACATTGCTTTTTACAATGACATACTTCACATTCAACTATTCAGTCACTCACTCACACACCGATGGCGGAGGCCACCATGCAAGGTGCCAACCTGCACATCGGGAGCAGTTTAGAGTTCAGGGTCTTGCTCAAGGACACGTCGGTGAGGTCAGAGAGAGCAGGGCTCGAACCAGCAACCCTCTGGTTACTAGACGACTCCTCAACAACCTGCGCCACCACCGCCCCTTCTGCTCGATGTGCCTGTTCTTGCAGATGTGATCCTTTATGTCAAACCCTGTCTCATCCATCACCTCACGGACCACACAGTCGTGAGGAGCCTCGTCCTCGTTGACCTTTCCCTTTGGGAAGCCCCAGCCGGACTTGGCCAAATAGCCCTGAACAAGCAATACGTTGTCCTAGGTTTCGTCCAAAATAATGGCACTGTACGTAGGGACACCCATCTTGCATTCCTTCCATTGTTCTATAACTTTCTGCACGTCCTCTCCTTTGGGCAGGAGAAACGGACAATGATGGAAGACGGCTTTGGCAAAGGGTTTCTGTGTCGTTTGCATACTTCTTGGTTTGACTCTGTTCCCTAATCTAACCTCTACTTGATGATCCACTTGGAGTATATAGATGGCATAGTTCTCCCGGCATAGTTCCCTCTTCATAATCGCGATCCACCGTGGCCTGAATAATACAAATAAATGTAGCTGGTCAGTTGGATAATTCTCTGTTGGTACGTTGCTGTGTGTATTTGTCATCGTAGACACCTGCCCTTGCAAGGGTGGGGGGGTGAACATGAGACCAGAGGGACATCAAACCTTTCCCTGAGTGTGGTTGTGCTCTGCCGTGCCGGGCCCCCACACAGTCATGTTCCACAGCTGTCCTATGAAGTGCCTCCGTGTTGGACGGGTGCTGCCAGGGGCCAAACGGGTCAGAGGGCTGGCGCGTGTGATGTGTGTGGATGTGCGTGTTGAGGGTCGACTGGAGGCTTTAGGTATTTGAACACAAGTGGTGCACACCCGAGAGCAAGAGGTGCACTAAAGGTGAATTACTGTTGTATTTTCTTGTTTTTTGGGGGAGGAAGTCACAATTCATTGAACTACTGATACTGTGTCATGGGACACGGCCCCAAAGTGTGCCACAATTTCTAGACACTGTTGCAATGCGTGTTGTCTAGGACTGTTTGCCGTCTGCTGTGTGCGCTTTTAATTTGAAATATAGCTTGTTTTATGGAGGCGGGGTGGTAATGAGTCATCTGGTCTTCAGTAATGCCTGTGAAAATAAATTGTGAAGATGTGACAAGAGTCAAAATAAAAGACTAAAAGAGTCATTGTCCCCAGTTTTTTTTTGGCCTAATTTTCAGGGCTATTTTGGGCCTGTGTTCATGGCCATATCCATTATATGTTCACCATGTATGATTGCACAATGTTATCCTAGTCGAATAGATGGATATTATAGGCTAAATCTAACAGTTTATCAGTGATTCGCAATTGATAGCAAAGAAAAATCAATAGGAAATCAAAATCAAAATATGTGTAACAAGTTATTTCGTGTGTCAATTGCTCAAAGCACAGATGTGCTAGTTAATCCATACGTTTTAGTTGGGCAGTGATCAACAAGGGATCCGGTTCCCCCTCCAGCTCTGGCGCTTCCTCCTTCAAGATGGACGAAATTCGTCCACAATTTTTCCCAGTTCCCCTCCTCTTGGGACTCGTAGGATAGACTTGCAGGATTCTGCATGTAGAGTGTCAGCCAAAGCGTGCATTGGGTTCTATAACTGCGTCAATCATTTTGAGCCAGATCCTAATTGGGGTGACTAGTTTGATGTTTCTTTTTATGGCATTAAAGGCCCTCCTTGCCTTGTCTCACAGCTTTATTAAAAGGTCCTGTGGTGTTCATGATTAAACCGAGGTAGGTATAGGTTTTTGTTTGCCTTAGATTAACAGTCTCTTGTGGAATGTCTATTTGGAGGAGGCTGGGTCTTTTGTCAAGTATCCTTGTTTTGGTTTTACTCAGGTTCACTGTCAGGGCCCAGGTTGAGAGAAACTGTGGAGAAGATCTTGGAGCTTCGGCACATTTGACGGTAGAGGAGGTCAGATGGCCATGTCTTGGCGATCATATTTTCCAGATCTTCTGCCACGAACCATGGAGAAGAGTGGAGTAATGTTCCATTTACGCCCTGGAAGAACACAGCCACCAAGTTATTTTTTTAGTTGATTAATTTTAAATTGCTCAAAGCACAGATGTGTTAGTGTATCCATACGTCTTTGTAGGGGTCTGGTCAACAAGATATCCGATTTCACCTCCAGCACTGGATCTTCCTCCTTCAAGATGGCCAGATTCGACCGCCATTTTTTCCAGTTTACCTCCTCCACCCTTAAAAATGGGAATATAAAATAAGGATTTACCTAAAGAAACTAGGTGGGGTTGGCCCAGTGGCTCATTCCATTAACTTAGAAACCGTGTAGACCAGCTATAGGTTGGGACCAAAATTGGGTTGCGACCTGGTGGACACAGAACAGAACCCTTAACGAACCCGGTTCACCAAGTCCGGGTTCATTCCCTCACTTTAACCGCCTTAACTATGTCTCTCACTCACCTGTACTTGACTGCACAAAAAGTCCCAAACAAATATAAATATATGTCCCCAACTGTGTGTTTTGATGTTCAGACCTCTCGTCTGATGAACTTGCTTTGGTGACTCACCTGAAGCATGTCCGATTTCCGGTGGGCAAACACAGGGTCTTCATCATGCCGGATCGCAGCCTGTTCCTCAGGAAGAGGGGCAGTGATCTCTCCAGGTCCAGGATGGTCAGAGACCTCTGTGGAACCACATACAGCCGTGGTACACCTTCAACACTCTCACTCGGAGCACTGGCGAGTGGTGTTAGGATCTCCTACCCTGGGCCATGATGGTCTAATGGTGGTTAGGTGGTTTGACCCCCAGCCAAATGCTTCTGGTTCTGCAGTCAACCTGTAGGTATCCCTGTTAAGTAGGTTGCCCTAACCTTTCCCCTAGCTGCTCCTTAATGGCATGTATCTGGTATTCACTGTAAGACACTTTAGACAAAAGCGACTTCTAAGATGTTACACTTAGTTCACTAAGGTTGTGACATTAACATCTTGTTGTTCAAACACATTGAGGTACAACCATCAACACCATCTAGATGATTATATATATACTGTATGTATATATTGCAATTGCTCTTCCTTTTAGGTTATGTCCTGCCATTCAGAATGAAGAGCAGTTTGGGGGATTTCATCAACAAAGACTTTGGACAACCTCACGTGGTGATTCCAGGGTTCACAGAGAAAACAAACATGACCTTTTCCTCCCACCGAGACCTGCTTGGAGGACCGGTCCTACCTGCAGTTTCCAGATGCTATTGCTCTCCCGGGACACCCTCTCCACGGTGGCACTCATCAGGGCTATGAGCATGTTGAGCAGCAGGATGTAGGTGAGAATGATGTAGCTGATGAGCAGGATGTAGAACACCTCGATGTACTCCATCTGGTCCGTGAACTCCAGGTCTCCTATGTCGATGGTGAACCTGAACAGCTCCAGTGCCGTGAAGCGGATGTTGTTGAACGTCGGTTTTAGGCTCTCTAACGTCTGGGAACGGTTTAGCGCTTGATCGAGGGGGTCCTCCTCTATGAGTGTCACCACCGCTATCAAGACATTAAGACATTTTCTTTGGAAAGATGCTTTTTCACATTAAATGTAATTAAATGAGCTTAATATGTGAGATTTAAGTCAAATGTTCTTACCGGCAGAAAATCCAAAGAGAAAGACCACATAGACAAATAGAAAGCTACATATGTCGCTTAATATGATCTGCAAAGAATCAATAATATGTTGATTAAAGCCAGGTTAAGGTTATTTGTCTATCTCTTAATCATAGTTACAGCCTACTGAAAGAACATCTCTTAACTCTGACAACATAGAGACGATACTCCTTCTAAACATTCATGTTCTGAATCTAGCAGCATGTTTCGGGAGTCAGTATTTCTGAAACCGTGGCACTGGCGTGACCTCCCAGTGTGCATAAAATAGAGATCTGAAGCGAGAAGGGTGTGAGGCTGGATAGGAACTTGGTGCAGGCTTTTGTGGAAACAGTTTTACACTTTTCTAATCAGAATCGGAAGTTTATCTCATTTGTATTTGTATTTGGGATGAGTTGCAATCATAAAATTAATATCTACTTCTGCACTGCAAAAACTCAAAATCTTGCCAAGTATATTTTTCTAATTTCTAGTCAAAATATCTCACAAAAAAGACAAAATCACCTAAAGAGCAAGATTTAAGCGATATAAAGGAGCTTGTGCATCTTGAATATTTTGTTAAGTGAAACTGTCTTGAAAACATCTTGTTTTGAGGGTTAAACAAGCTTTTTTTGCATGTCATTAGGTTTTTAAGCTGCTGTGTTATTTGTAAAAGATGAATCGTCTTTTACATCACAATACTAGTAAAATATAGCTAAAAATTAGTTTTCCCAGCTAATTTCAAGATCACTCTTATCTTGTTAGGCTTCAATATAATGTCTTATTTCAAGAAATCTTACTAAGACAATTTTCACTTGTTCCATTGGCAGATACTTTTGCTTATTACAAAGCAAAAATATCTTGTATTAATTGCTTATTTTAGGAGTGGCCGTTTTTGCGGTGTACTTGTTTCCCATCGAGTGGCAGCACGTTAACAAAACCTCACCCATCTGAATCAATTCAACTCACCCGTTGTATCATGACGTTGTACATGCCCAGGACCTTGGAGCCCCGAGAGTAGTAGAGGAGGTTGAGCCAGGCCAGGGCCAGAGACAGTACCAAGGGGCCCACATACGCCCTCCACCCGAACACGTACAAGACGGTGCACACCAGGAGAAGTGAGGCCTGCAGGAAGCTATCCGAGACAATCCAGCACAACAGGAATGTGACTATGACTGGATTATCTCCCAGAACCTAACCCAACATTTAGAGCCCAACTCTTAATGTTTAGTTATCCATGCTTTTCAGCCTCAATGTCTGCCTAAACTGGAAAAATAGCTCAGAGGACCACATAGGACGCAATGTACAACTAACCTAAACCTAACCAAACCCTAAGTCTTACCACTAAACCAACATTCAATCTTTCGACCTAACTCTTTTAACAGTTAACCACTAACTCTAAATTTGAACCCGAACCGTAGCAGCATCTAACCATAGCACCATAACCATCTGAAAGCCTAACCCCACCTTGCCTCCTTCTCGCTCTTCCACACATGTCTCTGCAGGAATCACACAGAGGTCTGCATCAATCTCAAACTACCTTATCAACTATGTGACTGCTAATGGATAATCATTTACCAAAATGTAACATCATGTTGCCTTCACCTGCTGCATAGTGAGCATTTCATTCTCGGATACTCACAAGGTTATTTCATTGAATCCATCATTGAATATGGATTTGATGCGGGGGGGTTTCCTCTTGAAGTCCACTATCTGTGGGTGGGGTGAATAAGTTTGATTGGTGGCGATATTCCTTTTTTTCCAGAATGCATTCCTGCAGAATACTGAACAAAGCTGTGTGAATATTCTTCTCACCCCTTTGATGAAGAAGTAGACTGCCCCCAGGACACTGACCAGCTCCCCGATACAGCGAAACCAGTCCAGAGGGGTGTTCTCCACGGGGAACGGAGGCTGCAAGCGACAACGTGAGGGAGCTTCACTACAGTTCCTCAGGACTTTAGAAAGTACTTTGTGGATCACAGGTTCTACCTTTGATCCAAAGGATTGTTGTTCTCTAAATCCTTTAGATACTCTGCCTTTTTAAGGAACTAGAACATGCAGCTCTCGGGTTTTTCTGCAGCTACGCCCATATTTTGATTGGATTGCTCTGATTATTCTCAAGCTCACTTGTAAGGGTACTTTCATGAAAGAAGAACATCTAAATGGAAACGTTACATTTAGGTTAACATGGGTAATGGTGTCTGTCTCACCTGCCCTTCCTTCCTGGAGAGGGCGACAGTGGTGAAGATGCCCAGGTACACCACATATACCAGGAAGTTGACCAGGAAGATCCTTGAGGCAAACCTCTGCCACTTCTCCTCCAGCAGGCTGCGTAGAGGCTCCACCTGCAGCATCTCCTGACGGTTCTGAGGTCAAAGTTCCGATGGTCAGGCAGCAACACTGGAAACATATCAACCCTATAGGTACAAACCACTTTCACTTCATCGTGAATGTATTCATGTTATTCATGTATTTAACTAAGGAGACCTAAAAAAAAGAAGCATTTTGAAGGTAGGATAAGTAATAAAAGGCATGCAAAAGTCAAGCACATTGAATCCCTTGCGTCATTGATATGTAAGATAAATTCTCTGGATAACCAACGCACCAGCAGAGCTTGTGCTCCTCTCCCAGAACCTATTCAATGGATCGTTAATTTCCTGCCAAGTATTTTGAGTTGTTAGGGGAACACCTCAACACCTTCCCTCCGTACCTTGATGGTATTCCCAAAGACAATGATCTCCAGGACTGAGTTTTCCTCGCTGGTGTCGATGGAGGTCATGTCGTACAGCGAGGAGCGGATTGGCCCGTAGATCCAATCAGTGAACTTCCGGGACAGCCCCTTGGTCTCTTCGTCTGTGAACACCCGCTGCACCAAATACCTGAACAGCTGCATAGCAAAGAACAACAGAAGCATGAGCGACATTAGATGAGACAAGATTTAATCATACCTGGCCCAACACAAGACCAGTCCTTGATGACGTATGTCTGGAGATGACGTATGTCTGGAGATCTGAACAACATGGCAGTGTTTCATTAAGACAGGAATTTAATCTAAACCCTCACTCCCTCACTATACCAAACCCTACAACCAAAAAGCAGACCTTGAAACCTAACACAAATAGGAAACCCTAATCCTAAAACCAAACCTTAGAATCAGAACCCAAACCCTAAAACCTAACCAATGGTGGGGGCCTAGGGGATCCAGTGCCCCTGTAGACATGTCCCTGGCTCCCCCTGTGACCCCCTGTGCTGACCATATAAAATAATTATGATTTTACTGATTTTGCAGACTAATTTGACGCAACGTTCCTCACGGGTAACTTAGAGCGGCGCACCCAAACATCGCGCTGCTGCTGCTCTGTAAATGATAGCTCAGCGACTACTCTTTGAGAAAGGAGCCACGATTTCTCCTGTTGCAAGAGACAAAGCTAAGCAAAACAACTTAATTTCGTAAGTGACTTTTTGTTCTTGCACATAACCGTGTTACTTTAGTTCCTCACACTGATGATGAAATTAAGTTTGCAAATATCTGGTCTCGATATATTTAGAAACTTAATCATATCCAAGCAAACTCATCGAAGCAGAAGCGAGTATTCAAATGTCAGTATCCTTGCTAGGTATAGGCTACACAATGTTGTGACGTTAACCAAGTATTTTCATCCATTTTGGCTGCTGCATTGGGATAACAAATACATTTGAGTATAGAAGGCTATCTGCCCATGTTAACGAGGGAGGGATGGTTATGCAACGAAATCGAATGCGTGCCCCTATGTTTTTTTTCTTCTAATAGCAGATATCATGAAATGAGGAAATAAGGGTAGAACAGGGAAGTTTTCTTTGAGCTCTTTAGACTGTGCAAGATTGCTGTAACCTTTCCTGTAAGCACAGCCTCTTGGGACACACTTTCTCCACACTGAAACTGATGAAATAAATAGGAATTGGCACATTGTTTTGCACTTCTTTGTACCCTTGAGATTTTTGACACACTGTATGTTGTACCATGTAGGCTACTGTATTTTTTTATTTTTTATTTTCTATGGCCCTACCTCTCTTGCACGCTTGTACAAAACAAATGTTTAGATGATTTTAATGGTTTTAGGGCATAAGCTCCATCAATTTAAGATAGTTTGACAGAAAAATACAGACTGGTGAAGTTAAAAACTCTTGTACAAATTAAATGTTTGATGGTTTTAAAGTAAAAATAAAGTTTATAATCTTTAAATATCGTTTTTTGCGTTTTTTTTGCCCCTCTTGTTAAAGACTGCCCCCTCCTTGGCCCCCCTAGTAAAATGGGTCTAGAACCGCCACTGATGCAGGCGCATTAAACGAAGACGGGGAGATGGTGTGATATACGAGAAAGACGCAGAGGAACTTTCCTTGCATGCCAAGCCGCGAACGAACCAGCTTGGCATTGTAAAAAGGCTTTTGACCAATTTTGGGAGGCGGTACAGAGGTTGGGAATTTAACCCTTTGAGTACCGCATGAGGCGCTATTTTTTCGTTTCAACCTGAATATTGGTGGGGACATTTCAGTCGTCAATCGACGTTGGTGAGGACACGTCTTTAGGTCCCTACGCAAATCTACGCCACTGAACCTAACCAAAATAACGCTGGCAATATCTCTAAACCTAACCATAAGCCTAACTTTAACATGATCTCCAACCCAAATCCTATCTCTCACCCTTACCTTACACCAAGCCTATTTCATGTGCCCCTAACCGTCTGTGAAGAACCAACCGTACCCCTATCTTCCCCAGCTTGGCGGCCAGCTTCAGCGGCGTCAGGCCATTTTTGTTCTCGATGGCCTCCAGGGAGACTCCTCCTTTCAGGGCCAGCCTGGTGTCCCGGATGAGCACCTCGTCGTACATCCGCACGATGAACTCTGTGTTGCCCAGGGAGTCGTGGTCCCGGCTGTCCGCACACCTGTACTGGTTCTCCATGAGGAAGGAGACCACCTCTAATTGGTTGGTGCAGGCCGCCAATGAGAGGGGGAGCTCACCTGTTTGAAACACATTTCAGAGTCAGTCATTCAGAAGATATGTCTTTTGAAAGCGACTTGCAAGTAAGCCCAAGGACCATCGAAGTATACTGTAGGCCTCGTCCCATTATTCCCTCTAGCCCTAGATTTGAGCTGTAGCCCTAGAATTTGCACGTTCCCGCGGAAGGGTGTTCCAATACTTAGTGTCGTGCTCTTGTTGAAAGTAGTTCGAAATGGGTCGCTTTTAACTCACTTTATTTGTTTTTAAGTATTTCAGTATGTTAACTATGAAGCAAAAGGGAGGTAATTGTATCTAACACTTGTAGAGAGAAATACCGAGAGCTACTTCGAGCCCCGGGGCTTAGGCCCGAGGCTCTCTCCCGGTCCGCCTATGATTCTGTGGCCTCCTCTTCGATCCTGCGTCCTAGTGGCTATGTGGGGGCAGCTTATGTGCTTAAAACACGTAACAATAGGGAGTTAAAGAGGGAGTGCCTATTTCCCCTTCAAATAATCCCTGGGCAGCTAGCCAGCTCAGTACCTCACTTGCAGCTAAGGGAGTATCACGAATTACCCAGGATACCTTGCAAAATCAACAAGAGGCATTTTTTCCATGTTTCTCAAACAGTCATACATTATGTTAAATTATTAAAATTCCAGGTGTTTCACAACTACCTTTCTAGAGATACTGCTTGACAGAGTTCAGAGCAGCTAAAATAATTTGAGAGTCAAGGTGAGTGGTAACACAGATAGGAGAGTTTAAAGCCAATTCGTCCGCTGTGGGTTTGGCTTCAGAGTAAGTGTCAGAAAGCTATTCTTCTTATCTTATTTAAAAAAAGGATAATGTAAATTTTCTCAATAGTCAGTCTATTGACAGAAAATGAATAAATTCAAATTTGGATAGTTACTTATTTATTTTTGTCGTCTATCAAGTAAATAGACCAAACATTTGCTGAGAGTAGCTTTAGAAATATAAACATTGGGTTGCCCGCCCGCCCCTCACCAAAATAAAAGCCCCGTTTTGAATTGAGCTGGAAAAAATCTCCATTTGCTTTGGCCTGCACATCTGCTCCTTTCTCCACCAGGAGCTTCACCTGATCGAAGCTCCGCCGCTCGATGGCCACATGCAGGGCCGTCTGGCCTGGGAGAGAAGGTGTAGGAGGAGAAACAGGTTGTGCGATATGCATGTATGGATTGGAAATAACAATTGGACGTATTTTCAACCTGTATCGCGGACCCTATTCTGATGTCTGTTTCTCAATTGGAGTTGACTAACTGGGCCCACTGCTTATCAGCCAAACAGAGCTAGCATTAGCCTTGGAAAGGCCCCTGAATGGGGTCATCCCTATGTTCCCGGGTCCTATGTTCTTTTTTTTTTTTTTTTTTTAAAGGTCCTATGTTCCCCTGTAGCAATACATACCGGGGAGCATAGGACCCTTTTCCTGAAAAAGGGTCCTATGCTCCCCACTGTTGCGGGGAACATAGGACCCTTTTCTGGGAAAAGGGTCCTGTGTACCCCGCAATCTATTTTTTTTATCTTAAACTTTGACCCGACATTCGTGTGAAGACAGGCAATCAGCGTTCAACAGCGTGGCCACTCTAACTTATCAGCCAATCAGCGTTCAACCGGCCAACTCAGTGCAGTGCACTGCAGTCCGGGGTGAACTGCAGCATGGAGGAGAAAGTGATTGTTGCCGTTTGCGACTCCCGGAGCTCTATATATAATAGTATATAATATAATATAATTGTATATATTGTATATATTGCTATGGTTTCCGGTCTTGTGTGTTCCAACGGTTTATTAGGTAGGCCTATCTAATAAATCTCTTTGTAACCAATATTTCATTCACTGCCTCTTCCGTGGTCATTACAATATAATGAATAGACTGCGTCGGGTTCTCCGACGTCTCTACCTCTTCCTCAAAAGGTAAAGACATGCAATGGTGGTTAACTCAGCCGGAATTTGCCAGTAATGGTGGAAAAAGTAACAGACAGACAACAACATAGGACCCTTTTTTTTAAAAAGGTCCTATGTTCCCCGGTCACATACATATCGGGGAACATAGGACCCTTTTTAGGAAAAGCGGGGAACATAAGTAACAGACATACAACAACATAGGACCCTTTTTAAAAAAAAAAGGGTCCTGTGTTCCCCAGTCTCGTACAAAGAGGGGAACATAGGACCCGGGGAACATAGGACCCGTGGAACATAGACACGCTCACCCCTGAATGATGCTTTTTGTGTGTCTACATGCACAGTCCTGTGACTTCAACACAGGCCCAGTTTGAAGCTCTTAAAGCAATAGCCACCTTTCTTTTTGCATTAACTTACTCAACTGTGTGTGTGTGTGTGTGTGTGTGTGTGTGTGTGTGTGTGTGTGTGTGTGTGTGTGTGTGTGTGTGTGTGTGTGTGTGTGTGTGTGTGTGTGTGTGTGTGTGTGTGTGGTAGGGCATTGCTTAGATCATTCTATAAGATTCATGTTTTTCTCTAGGAGAGTCATATACATATACATTTTTCACCTGCATTTCCGACTGCACTTAGTATTGTTCCTTCGCTCTTTCCTCCAAGGGTCAAACCCACTTAAAGGTTTAGGGCCCTGGTTGGGGTCTTTAGTAGATGACCTGAGAGTGACCTACCTTTGAAGTGCTCATCGTTGTAAGCCGCGTTGACGAATTCTTTCAGATCTCCACTTTTCTCCGATATGTCGAGCAGGACTTGAATGGTGTCGTTTTTTCCATCCTTCAAGTGCAGAAGGGCTTTCAGAAGGGCTGTCTTACCATTGCCTTCATCTTGAGTTAAACAACATCATCTACAAACATTATACATGCTGATCCTTCATATGACATCCTCTTTGAGGATTCCAAGGGACAGGATAGTGAAAAAGGTTCTGTCCCAGATGTCAGAATTAGACCTCTACTAGAGTAAGATGCCCCTACCTGCTTCTTAATGACACCAGCCATCCCTGTTAGTTGCTTTGGATGGAAGTGTCTGCTAAATGATTGCTACATACTAAGAAAACACCACCCAGGTTGCTAGGGACATAACTACCCACCAAGCCCTTGCTCCCCACCTCGGAATACGGCAGACAGATACACCTCCTCCATACTTGCCTATGTACTCTGGGCTGCTGAGCTTCAGATGGTGGAGCTGCAGGAAATCCTGCAGGCCTCTCAGGGGGCCAGGGTCTCCTCTGGAAGCAGCCTCAAACACCTTACTCCGGGTAAACTCCTCTCTGCCATGTGGGACAACAACAACAACAACACACTGTTTAGTCATTTAGCACAGCGGTCCCCAACCACCGGGCCGTGGGACATTCCTAACCGGGCCGTAGGTTGGTAGGCTACGACATGAAAAAAAATTAAAACATTTTTCTTTTTTTTTAATTAAAAAAATGCATGCACACTTAATAAACTCAATTTCGCAATACTGTCACTCTTTTAAATGCCATAAGTCTATATGCAGTTGTTAGATTGCATATAATATGTTTGCATTTTTGGCAAGGTCTTAACTACTTTTCTTAGGCATAACTGTCTGTCTGTCCCATCCTCAACACGTATTGGCTTCAGCGGCTGCGCACGCAGCCTAAGCTCACTTCACTTGTTCAGTTCAACAGTAGTGTCACACTATGAGCTCAGCTCAACCTGAACTCCAGGGGAGAATGACGACCGTCTTTAAACTGGCATATAAAGTTGCTGCATTTAAAGCCAAGCTTGATTTGTGGGGACAACGAGTGGACAGGGGAGCATTCGATATGTTCCAAACATTAGTGGGGATTTTGGGGCTTTCAAATGAATTCGGACGTTACTTCCCATCCTCCAAAGATCCACAGCGAACGAATGAGTGGATCCGCAACCGCAACCCATTTGTTAATGTCCCGAATCACTTGTCAGTGCAGGAGGAAGATCAATTGATCGAAATAGCTAATGATGGTTGTCTTAAAAGTGTGTTTGGGCAAACCTCTCTGGCGGGTTTTTGGATCAAAACCAAAGCGGAGTATCCCGAGATATCCGTAAAAGCGCTGAAAACGTTGCTTCCATTTCCCACCACGTACCTATGCCAGGCCGGGTTTTCGCCAATGACTGCCACTAAAACAAAATTGCGCAATCGATTGGACATTTCAATTACGCTAAGGGTGTCACTGTCTTCCATCACCCCCAGATTGAACCTTCTTGTTGCAGGGAAACAAGCACAGGACTCCCACTGATTAAAATGAATTGTAGCCTATTCTGTGGCCTCACAAACGCGTTTTGTGAGGTTTGTGGCCTTACTGACATTTTCACGTTCTTTAAGAGTTTGTTACCTTCACTGTTCATAAATAACTGGAACTAGTTATTTTAAATGAATGCATGCACAACACTATATGAAGATATCAACAAATTGGCAACCTCTGCGCAACATAGAAATATGTTCAAGGGCAGCTGGTCTAAACATGATCTCATGTTTAGACCAGCTTGTACATTCCTTCGTGTGATCAGTAGGCTGGTTATTAAATATTCTGTATTTTTAGCGTCGTAACACTTGATTTCTTCCTCGGGTCAACGAAGTAGCTGCATTCACCACAAGCAGAAACTTGTTTTCCTGAAACGCGTCATTCTGGTTAGCCACCTGGCAGTTCAGAGCAGCTGTAATAAAAATAGACCATGTCTCTTTCACCTTAATACAACACCAAATGGGTTATGGCTCAATAGGTGAACCCAGGTGAACAAGAAAAGCTATTTCAGGTACACAATAGGTAGACATACCCTATGCTGACGGCCACCTCGGTGGTGTCCATGGGAGAGGGGCTTTCAACCGGCCTGTCTTTCTTGAGCAGCCAATCCAATCCAATGTGACATTTATCTTCCAGTTCCACAGTTTGGTCTGACCCAGGTTCAGGCCTGTCTTTGTCTATCGGGGTCTTCCTCATCGTGTGTTGGTTCTGAAGCTCAAAGTGTCTTCGTCGCTTGAAATATTGATTGACCCTGCACACCTCTGAGGCAGGGCAAGGTGTCTGTGTGTGTGTGAGTACACAACGAAGCCATGCAGGAGAAGAATGAGCACAGGGGAGGAGTTGTGCTGCTGTTTTAGTTAGATGTGGGTTGCATCGGTTAGGCCACTCCCTCTCACTCCCTACCCCACCCCAACTTCCAAACCACATCTTGTCTGATGACAGGGTGGTCAAACAAGTATAGTTCATGCGTAGTCTCACTCAGAATTGTTCTTGCTTGTCTGAATAATCAGACCCGAAAACCATTGGGAGAAAATGACTTCTCTGTGTCTGTTTCCCCATATCAGAGTTGTCAGTTGGTCCATTACTCAATTCACTGATGACCAGAGGGGTAAAGTATTAGGTTACTCCTCCTCAGTCTCCATGATGGTGTTGTAGCCGTGGAGGTGTTTGCCTGACCGCAGCACCACCAACAGTTTAGTGTCGGGTAATGGAGTTGGCTCCTTTATAATCCCCCTGGCTCTGAACATGCAGCTCCTTGAGCAGGTGTCCGAAGACATGCCACGATACGATCCGAAATTCAAGGCACACCAACTTAAGGTTGTAGATATGGAATATGGAACAATGTCACACATGTGAAAAACACGTTGTTTAACACAGTGTTGAATTGGAGAAAGGACTTGCAGTACGTGGGATAAGTCATTGTTATAAATAGTACTACTAATAATATAAATCAGGAACAACTTTCTCTCTCCCTGTAACAGTATGTCAGTAATGCTTCAAGTCCATCAACTAGTTTACTCAAAACAAGACATCCGGTCTTCAGTTAATCTAGATCAGGGATGGGCAACTGGCGGCCCGCGGGCCGCATACGGCCCGCATCCTCACTCAGTCTGGCCCGCACAAAATTAAAATAAATCTAAAAAAAAAAAATAATAATAATAATAATTGATTGAGTTACAGAAAACTCGGTCAAGAAAGATGAGAAGAATTCATAGAATTCAAAGGCAAACCCATGCGTCTAGTTTGCTTAGAAACTATATCAGTCATGAAAGATATCCACTTAAGTCGCCACTACAACTACTACAACTGTAATGAATTAGATGATCTCACTGTTACCTATGTTGTTGTATATCAGTTTGCTGCCCTCTAGTGTGTATTGTTTTGTTACTTCCCGTCCTCCTTAACAACATCTTTAAGACTCAGAGCGTTTATTAAAGCCGCATCAGCAATGTTTGCTCTCCCCTCTTTGTTTTGATACATTGTGTATTGATTGAGTCATGGTTCTGATAGATTGAGTAACCCCTGACTGCAGCCCGCAGATCGAGGAGGAGCTAAATGTGGGCGGGGTTAAACGTTTAACCCCGCCCACATTTAAGGACAATTCCGCGCAGTATCATACGTTCTCCCGCTTTCGAGCGGAGGAGCTAAATGTGGGCGGGCTTAAACGTTTAAGCCAGCCCACATTTAAGGAAAATTCCGCGCAGTATCATGGACCAGACGGAAATACGTTCTCCCGCTTCTGTCTTTGGTTTATTTGACTTAGCTAATATAATTGTGTACGAGTGTACGAAATAATATGTGTCTATACTAAAAAAGACATTTGAAATGACAAGTTAAAAGTAGGAATGTCTAAGTCTATCAAATGCATGAACCCTTTTCCATATTACCGGTAAGTCATTGTTCTGTGCTGTGCTGCATTGATGTTTGAGAATGTGCTGCCGGATCTCCGCCACCAGATGGCGCCCGAGAGGAAAAAAACATGGGTTAAACGTTTAGACCCGCCCACATTTAGCTCCTCCGCTCAAAAGCGGGAGAACGTATGATACTGCGCGGAATTGTCCTTAAATGTGGGCGGGGTTAAACGTTTAACCCCGCCCACATTTAGCTCCTCCTCGATCTGCGGGCTGCAGTCAGGGGCACTTGGAGTGATTCACTTCCCTGTGGCCACAATTAAGTCAAAACAAAGTGGGATGCGCAAATATAATCTATTCAGATAAAATGAATTAGAAAGAAATAGCACAGATCCGTGTAAAGTGGAGATTTTATTATATAAATTATAAAGATTATATATAAATTATATTTATTGTATTATTTAAGTAAGATTTTATCATTTCAAAATACATTAGAAAAAACACTATGATGCCACTGCAACAGAGGCCTGTTTCAGGTAGCTGGTTTAACATACTCTGAGTTTAATCCTGCGCTCTGAGTTGGTTGACTCAGAGTTCAGGGTTGAAAAGCAACTCTGGGTTTTCGGTTTCAGAACAGGCGATCAGCGTTGGCTTAATCAACTCGGAGTGTGTTCACGCTGGGTTGGGGGCGTGCCTGTTGACTATAAAGAGCCATCATCAATGGATCTCTGATAACATGATCAAACATGGACCAAAAGCGGAGATCCACTTACTTTTCCCCACGGAATTGGAAATTCTAATGAACGCGTATGCCGAGCAGTTACCCCTTTAAACAAAAAAAACAATACCGCCGCGGCAGCGAGAGCGCGAGAGATTTCTTGGCATGAAATAGCTGAACAAGTCAATGCCTGTGTAAAATAAATTTGTAAAATAAAATAAGAGGATAGTTTAATATCTTCCACTCATTCAATATGTAAATTGTGTGTATGTGTGTGTGTCAATTTACGCAACCCCGAGTTGCCCCAAGAGGACTTGGCAGCAAATGAAGATGAAGTACAAAAATATAGTTAAAAAATGTAAACTAATGTTTAATTGAAATCAAATCAATTGTGCTGTTTTGCCTGCTCTACCTAATTTAACAGCTATTTTCAACATGTGATGGGCCTATATTTAAGCAGTAAATGTAAGTAGTACATTTCCCAGCCACCCCAACACTGCCAATAGTTAATAGGATTTAGATATATTAGAAGGCTACACCTAGGCAAAATGCATTACATATATATATATACATGTCTTCAAAATAGCGCTTAATGAATTTTAGGGTAACATTTTCCTCCATGTTAGCAAATCGAAAAAAAGCAGAGCCCCGGCAGACTGGAGGGGGTCCACCTCTGCAGCCCTCACAGAGGCTGAGGGGATGGCCCTCAGCGAACAGAGTATGCGTCCTGTGGCTGAGGGCATCCCTGGGGGGAGCTCCTCTGACCCCCCCCCGCCCTCCAGGATAGAAATGCCTTTATAAGAGGTTGGTTATTCAAAATAATTAAATATGTACACGCAACACAGCACGTTACAAATTAGATGGGGCAATATTCTGGCTCAAGTAATAATTTCACTGTCTAATCATCTTCTTCCAATTACTGATGGCGTCATCGCCCTAGGCTACTTGAACCAGATGCCCTCACCAACCTTCATGCAATTGTAACAATTTAAAAGATGCAAAAGGATGCTTTGGAGATCCAAATTTTGGAACATAAGTTAAAGGTGGGTGAGGTGGAAACTGGGATACTGTTCCCTGCTCTAAAAACATACCCAATATTAATGACTTTGTGCTTTCAGGAAATAAAGAAATCCTCATAAAAAGTAGATTGTCTTTATTAGAACACGGGCTGTGGTGGGACAATTTATTTTGTTGAACAGTTTACTCAAAGGGTTTTACTTCAGTGAACATTGCATACGATTATGCTGAGCATGTGCGTGTAGAGAAGAACAGCATCTGGTTAAAAGCAGTAGGCTACCAGGGACTTTTCTGCCTTGCATTCTTAAAATGAGTTTCTTGACTTGCAGCAGTTATAGGTCCGTGGTTAGTCAGCTACTCTGATCATGGGAAAGCCACAACGTTAAAGTGACTGTAGTAGCCTACAGAGCGGGTGGGATGCACGGGGCAGATCATTCTACTCATGCGTTAATTGCGTCAAAAAACTTAAACTTAAACTTCAAGCATGCCCCCGATGCGTTTGACAGTTAACATGGGGGCTGAGAAGGTGGTCTAAATAAATGATGGATTGCGCTTAAAAACGATAGCGCTCGTGAAGAAAATTATCAGGAAAATAAAGTATATCCAACCGGGGTCTTAATAATCGTTCCTCACGGAGATTCCTTCTGAGGATCGAAGCCTCTACGTACACAGGCTCTCGTAGAAAAGGACATGCCATTTCTAACACTTCCTTCTGTCGGAGAGCTGCCTTCAGCCTTATAGACAACAAACTCAGAGTAGGTCTAACCACCTCCCGAGCAGGTTAGACCCACGGCGTATGTTGCCGCAGCAAACTCTCGGTTGCGCTGAACCTGCTACCTGAAACGGAAAATCCAGAGTTTCCTCTAACTCAGAGCGAACAAACTCGGGGTTGCCTCAAAACCAGCTACCTGAAACAGGCCTCAGGGCAACCCAGTAAAAATAACCCCCACCCCGGTCCCTGAAAGGACTTTGGGGGCTTTTATTTTGAAATATTGCTTGTTTTATGGTAGTGAACATGAGTCATCTGGTCTTCAGTAATGCCTGTGAAAATAAATTGTGAAGATGTGACTAGAGTAAAAATAAAAGCCTTACAGAGTCGTTGTCCCCAGTTATTTTATGGCCAAATTTTCAGGGCTATTTTGGGTGTTCATGACCATATCCACTATATGTGTATTGCACTATGTTATCCTAGTTGAATCGATGGATATTGTAGGCTAATCTAACCAATTACTTGTGATTTGCAATGATAGCAAAGAATAATCAATAGGAAATCAAAAATATTTGTATGCAATTGCCCGATCTTCAATAAAAACAGTTAATGCTATAAAAGTGATTTCAACAATATTCATTCACTTTAGGCAAAAAGTGAACATAACCAGCATACATTGATTGACATAAATTGAGATACAAATAGGTGACATCTTAAAAACAAGCTAAATAAAACTCTTCGTCTCATAAAATTAATGCTTTTTTGTTCGGCATTGAGTAGTAGAAAGTAATGCAGTTTTCAAATAAAAAAAGAGGAGACAACCTATGCATTTCAAATCAATATTGAATCAGGAAGAAATCACAATCATTTGATAAATCATGATCAAAATGCTTTAAAAGAGAGTCTTGCTCATTGTTTTCATTTAAGTTTACACATGTTTGCAAAAACGTGTGCTACTACTTGATAGGATTTTATATTTTCTCCAATCCAAACCTATGTAACCTTCCATTTCATTATAATGTCCTCCATTCAGACCATGGTTTTATTTATTTTCTAACTATTTATAACTATTTATAACAACCTAGGTTCCGAAAGGTTTCCAAAAGGACCTAATTGTCCCACCTCCCAGTCCCAGAGTGAAAGGGACAGGCTGCAAGATGTTTAGTTAAGGAAATGGAGAGTTAAGTTCAGGGCGAGACGGTAAGATGTTAGGTAAAAGGTAATGAGCTAAGCTAAGGGCAGGTGTTAAGTTAAGGATGATGAGTAAGTTAAAGAACAGCCTCTGAGGTGTTTCAGGAGCAGACAGTAGGTGGTTGAGGAGGTCAGATGACGGTATATTGGGCCTCAGATCTTCCGTATTTTCTGGAAGTAACCTTGTCGAAAAATGGGTTTATATTCCAAAAAAGTCCTGGAAGAAGAACACGGCCAACAAGTTATTTCTTGTGTCAATTGCTCAAAGCACAGATGTGTTAGTGAATTCATAAGTTTTAGTTGGGCAGTGATCAACAAGGGATCCAGTTCCCCCTCCAGCTCTGGCTCTTCCTCCTTCAAGATGTCGAAATTCGTCGAGCATTTTTCCCAGTTCACCTCCTCTTTGGACTCTTAGGATAGACTTGCAGAATTCTGCATAGAGGGTGTCAGCCATAGAATGCATTGGGCGCTATAACTGCATCAAATATTTTGAGCCAGATCTTATTGGGGTGACTAGTTTGATGTTTCTTTTTATGGCCCTCCTTGCCTTGTCTTTCAGGTCATTCACAGCTTTATTGAAATATCCTGTGGTGTTCATGTTGATGCCGAGGTAGGTATAGTTTTTTGTTTGCCTCAGAGTAACAGTGTCCCGTGGCATGTCTATTTGGTGGAGGCTGGGACTTTTTTCGAGTATCCTTGTTTTGGTTTTACTCAGGTTCACTGTCAGGACCCAGTTTGGAGAGAAACTGTGCTGAAGATCTAGGAGCTTCTGCACAGTTGACGGTAGAGGAGGTCAGATGACGGTGTGTTGGGGATCAGATCTTCCAGATCTTCTGCCACGAGCCATGGAGAAGAGTGGACCTATGTTCCATATACGCCCTGGAAGAAGAACACAGGCACCAAGTTATTCTTTGAATTGATTGATTTTAAATTGCTCAAACCAAAGATTTGTTAGTGAATCCATACGTTTTTGTCGGGGGCTGATCATCAAGATATCTGGTTCCATCTCCAGCTCTGGCTCTTCCTCCTTCAAGATGCCCAGATTCGACCGCCATTTTTTCCAGTTTACCTCCTCCACCCTTAAAAATGTGAATATCAAACAATGATTTACCAAAAGAAACTATGTGGGGGTGGCTCATTTCATTAACATAGAAACCATGTAGACCAGCTATAGGTTGGGACTTCAATTGGGTTGCGACCTAGTGGACACATAACTGAAACCATAACAAAACCGGATCACCAAGTCCAAATTGATTCTGTCACTTTAACCGCCTTAACTATGTCTCTCACTCACCTGTACTGCACAAAAAGTCCCAAAAATATATATATGTCAGACGCAACTGTGTGTTTTGATGTTCAGACCTCTCGTCCGATGACCTTGCTGTGGTGACTCACCTGAAGCATGTCCGATTTCCGGTCGGCAAACACAGGGTCTTCATCATGCCGGATTGCAGCCTGTTCCTCAGGAAGAGGGGCAGTGCTCTCTCCAGGTCCAGGATGGTCAGAGACCTCTGTGGGACCACATACAGCCGTGGTACACCTTTTACCCTCGGAGTACTGGCTAGTGGTGTTAGGATCTCCTACCCTGGGCCATGAAGGTCTATTGGTGGTTAGGTCTATTCAACCTGTAGGTATCCATCAGGTAGGTTGCCCTAACCTTGCCCTACCTGCTCCTTAATAAAATGTATCTGGATTCACTGTAAGAATATTTAGACAAAAGCGACTGCCAAGTCGTTCAGTTAGTTCACTGTTGTGACTTTAACATCCTGTTGTTCTACCACAACCATTAACCTCAACACCATCTAGGTGATTATATATATTGTATCTATACTATATATATTTTATATATACTGTATATATATATTTAGCAATTGCTCTTCCTTTTAGGTAACCCTTCAGAATGAAGATTTATTTTCACTCAAGAAAGACTTTTGACAACCTCACGTCACGTGGTGATTCCAGGGTTCACAGAGAAAACAAACATGACCTTTTTCCTCCCACCGAGACCTGCTTGGAGGAACCGGTCCTACCTGCAGTCTCCAGATGCTCTCGCTCTCCCGGGACACCCTCTCCACGGTGTCACTCATCAGGGCGATGAGCATGTTGAGCAGCAGGATGTAGGTGAGCACGATGTAGCTGATGAGCAGGATGTAGAACACCTCGATGTACTGCACGTTGTCCGTGAACTCCAGGTCTCCCATGCCGATGGTGAACTTGAACAGCTCCAGTGCCGTGAAGCGGATGTTGTTGTACGTCGGTTTTCGGCACACGAACGCCCGGGAACGGCTCTGTGTGTGATCGGGGGGGTTCTCCTCTATGAGGGCCACCACCGCTGTTGAGACAATAAGGCATTTATTTTCTTTGACCAGATGCTTTTTTCCCGTTAAATGTCATTAACTGTGCTTAATATGTGAGTGTACAGTGACATTTAAGTCAAATGTTCTTACCGGCAGAAAATCCAAAGAGAAAGACCACATAGACAAATAGAAAGCAAATGATATCGCTTAATATGATCTGCAAAGAATCAATAAGATGGTCATTAAAGCCAGGTTAAGGTTATTTGTCTAACTCTTCATCATAGCAATAGCCTCATAGCCTCTTAACATCTATTAACTCTGATAACAGAGATAATCCTCCCTCTAAACATTCATGTTCTGAATCTAGCAGCGTGTTGCCGCAGTCAGTATTTCTGAAACCAATGTGGCACTGGAGTGACCTCCCAGTGTGCAATAAAACAGAGATCTGAAGCGAGAAGAGTGTGAGGGTGGCTGGGATACTTGGTACAGACTATTGTGGAAATAGTTGGATTTTACACTGCTCTAATCAGCAGCTGAAGATCTATTCATGTGTATTTGTATTTGGGATGAGTTGCAATCATATATTTCCTATTTACCTCAAAAATACTTTCCCATCGAGGTCCACAGTGGCAATACGTTTACAGCAACCTCAACCTCCAGCCCAAGGGACCAGCCCAACCGTGGTGTCTAATGTTTTTTAACCCTGACATCAGAATGAATTCAACTCACCCGTTGTATCATGACGTTGTACATGCCCATGCGCTTGGAGCCCCGAGTGAAGTAGAGGAGGTTGATCCAGGCCAGGGCCAGAGACAGTACCAAGGGGCCCACATACGCCCTCCACCCGAACGCATACAAGACGGTGCACACCAGGAGAAGTGAGGCCTGCAGGAAGCTATCGGAGACAATCCAGCAGAACAGGAATGTGACATTGACTGGATTATCTCCCAGATCCTAACCCAACCTTTGAGCCCAACTCTCACTCTTGAGTTCCCCATGCTTGTCTGCTTCAATGTTGGCCAACTTGAAAAATGTGAGTCGAAAATGTCGACAACATGAGTCGCAATGTACAACTAACTTAAGCCTAACCAAACCCTAAGTCTTACCACTAAACCAACATTCACTCTTTCGACCTAACTCTTTCAACAGTTAACCACTAACTCTAAACTTGTACCCGAACCATAGCACAATCATAGCCTAAACATAGCCTAACCCTCACCTTGCCTCCCTCTCGCTCTTCCACACATGTCTCTGCAGGAATCACACACAATACTGCATCAATCTCAAACTACCTTGTCAACTATGTGACTGCTAATGAATAATCATTTACATCAATGTAACATCATGTTGCTTTCACCTGCTGCATTGTGAGCATTTCCTTCTTGGATACTCACAAGGATATTTCATTGAATCCATCGATATACATGGATTTGATGCGTGGTGGTTTCCTCTTGAAATCAACCATCTGTGGGTCGGGTGAATACATTTTTTTTTTTTCTAGAATTCAGTCCTGCAGAATACTGAACCAGGCTGTGTGAATACACTTCTCACCGCTCTGATGAAGAAGTAGACTGCCCCCAGCACACTGACCAGCTCCCCGATACAGCGAAACCAGTCCAGAGGGGTGTTCTCCACGGGGAACGGAGGCTGCAAGCGACAAGGTGAGGGAGCTTCACTACAGTTCCTCAGGACTTTAGAAAGTACTTCGTGGATCAGAGGTTCTACCTTTGATCCACAGGATTGTTGTTCTCTAAATCCTTTAGATACTCTGCCTTTTTAAGGAACGATCATGCAGCTCTTGGGTTTTTCTGCAGCTACTTACATATTTTGATTGGATTGCTCTGATTATTCTCAAGCTCACTTGTAAAGTTACTTTTCATGAAAGAAGAACATCTAAATGGAAACGTTACATTAAGATTAACATGGGTAATGGTTTCTGTCTCACCTGCCCTTCCTTCCTGTAGAAGGCGACAGTGGTGAAGACGCCCAGGTACACCAGATATACCAGGAAGTTGACCAGGAAGAACTTTTGGGCGAACCTTTCCCACTTCTCCTCCAGCAGGCTGTGTAGAGGCTCCACCTGCAGCATCTCTTGACGGTTCTGAGTTCATAGGTTGATATTCAGTCAGCAACAACACCAGAAACATATTGCCCTACATCTACAATCCACTTTCACATTATCCTGAAAGTATTTCAGGATAATGGATAAAGGATAAAGGATGAAGGTAGGATAAAGGATACTACCTTCAAAAAAGCATTTTGAAGGTAGGATAAGTACACAAAAAGGCATGCAAAAGTCAAACATATTGAATCCCTTACATCATTGATATGTATGATCTCAAAAAGTAGACAGACCACTAACTTAGTACAAAGATAAATCCACTGGAAAAACAATGGACCAGCGGAGCTTGTTCTGTTAATAGCAAGGAGAGACTCATCTCACAGAACCTATTCAATGGATCACTACCACCATCCTGCCAAGTATTTAAAACGGTTAGGAGAACACCTCAACACCTTCCCTCCGTACCTGGATGGCATTCCCAAAGACAATGATCTCCAGGACTGAGTTTTCCTCGCTGGTGTCGATGGAGGTCATGTCGTACAGCGAGGAGTGGATGGGCCCGTAGATCCAATCAGTGAACTTCCGGGACAGCCCCTTGGTCCCTTCGTCTGTGAACTCCCGCTGCACCAAATACCTGAACAGCTGCATAGCAAAGAACAACAGAAGCATGAGCGACATTAGATGAGACAAGGCTGAATCATACTCGGCCCCACACAAGACCAGTCCTTCAACTCTTCGATCTAGCCAGTGGAGGTTTAATGTCTCACAAAGAAAGATGAGGTATGTCTGAAGAACTGAACAACCGGTGGAGCTATGAGATGTTCAAGATAGGAATCGAACATAAACCCTAATACTATCTCTTACCCTAAAACTATCTCTAACCCTGGCCTGAACCCAACACAATCTCGATACTAATACCAAACCATTCAATCAAAAATCACACCCTGAAACCTAACACAAATAGGAAACCCTAATCCTTAAACCAAACCTTAGAATCAGAAACAAAACCCTTGAACCTAACGAAAATAACCCTTGCACTATCTCTAATCCTAACTTTAACATGATCTCCAACCCAAATCCTATCTCTCACCCTTACCTTACACCAAGCCTATTTCATGTGCCCCGGCCCTAACCGTCTGTGAAGAACCAACCGTACCCCTATCTTCCCCAGCTTGGCGGCCAGCTTCAGCGGTGTCAGGCCATGTTTGTTCTCGATGGCCTCCAGGGAGACTTCTCCTTTCAGGGCCAGCCTGGTGTCCCGGATGAGCACCTCGTCGTACATCCGCACGATGAACTCTGTGTTTTCTACGGTGTTGTCGGCGATGACCACCAGGGCGTGAAGCACTGTGTTGCCCAGGGAGTCGTGGTCCCGGCTGTCAGCACACCTGTACTGGTTCTCCATGAGGAAGGAGACCACCTCTAATTGGTTGGTGCAGGCTGCCAATGAGAGGGGGAGCTCACCTGTTTGAAACACATTTTTAGAGTCAGACAGGCGAGTTTAACGTTTAATAGCAATTTGTCTGCTGTGGGTTTGGCAAGTGTCAAAAGGCTATTCTTATTCCTCACTTTTTTTTTCACGTTCATTTTTATATCGGTTCTGAAACAATTTCTCTATTGGTCTATTGGCAGAAAATGTATCAATTTCCATTTTGATAGTTACTTATTCGTTTTTCTCATTTGTCAAGTAAATATACCCAACATTTGTAGCTTTAGAAATATAAATATTTGGTTGCTCTCACCAAAATAAAAGCCCCGTTTTGAATTGAGCTGGAAGAAGGCTCCATTTGCTTTGGCCTGCACATCTGCTCCTTTCTCCACCAGGAGCTTCACCTGATCGAAGCTCCGCCGCTCGATGGCCACATGCAGGGCCGTCTGGCCTGGGAGAGGAGGTGCAGGAGGAGACACAGGTTGTGTGATATTCATGTGTGGATTGGAAATAACAATTGGACGTATTTCCAAGCAAAACAGGATATTTGGGGGTGACACAAATTATGTGATTTGATCAATTGTGATGCGTATGGGCCTGTATCGCGAGCCCTATTCTGTCTGTATCTCGATTGAGGTTGAGTCACTGGACCCACTGCTTTGCTGATCAGCCAGGACAGAGCTGACATTAGCATTGGAAAGTCCCCTGAATGTTGCTTTTTGTGTGTCTACATGCACAGTCCTGTGACTTCAACACAGGCACAGTTCGAAGCTGTTAAAAAATAGCTTTCCGCCACCTTTCTGTTTGCATTAACTTACTCAGCAGTGTGTTTGTATGTGCTTGCGTGTGGGAGGGCGTTGCTTAGATCATTCAATTCAATTCAAGATTCATGTTCAGTTGAGCGATAATTGTGCACCCATTTCTCTAGGATAGTCATTGTATATACATATCAAATGTTCACCTGCATTTCAGACTGAGAGCAGCTGCCTTCAGCTGAATCGGCTGATTGAGTTGAAACCTTACATAGTTTGGGCTTTTCGTGTGTTCAAAAACAACCAACAACAAACGCACCATAGTGAGTCCGTAACTGTGTGATTACCTGGTTAGTATTGTTTCTTTGCTCTTTCCCCCAAGGGTCAAACCCACTTAGGGCCCTGATTGGGGTTTTGAGGAGGTGACCTAGAGTGACCTACCTTTGAAGTGCTCATCGATGTAAGCCGCGTTGACAAATTCTTTCAGGTCTCCACTTTTCTCAGATGTGTCGAGCAGGACTTGAATGGTGTCGTTTTTTCCGTCGTTGAGGTTTAGAAGGGCTTTCAGAAGGGCTGTTTTACCATTGCCTTCATCTGGAGGTAAACAACATCATCACAAGACACACCTTCTACATGCTGATCCTTCATATGACATCATCTCAGAAGAGGCCAAGCGGCAGGATAGTCAAAAGGTTCTGTCCCAGATGTCAGAATAAGACCTGTACTAGAGTAAGATGCCCCTACCTGCTTCTTTAAAGCAGGTATAGGGCACCAGCCATCACTGTGTCTGCTAAATGAATGCTATATAGTAAGAAAACACCGCCCAGGTTGCTAGGGACATAACTACCCACCAAGCCCTTGCTCTCCACCTGGGAATACGGCAGACAGATACACCTCCTCCATACTTGCCTATGTACTTTGGGCTGGTGAGCTTCAGATGGTGGAGCTGCAGGAAATCCTGCAGGCCGCTTAGGGGGCCAGGGTCTCCTCTGGAAGCAGCCTCAAACACCTTACTCTGGGTAAACTTTCCACTGAACGCATGGTCCCCCACGCTGAACTCCTCTCTGCCATGTGGGACACCAACAACAACACACTGTTTAGTCATTGAGCAGACGCTTTCATCCAAAGAGACTTTTTGCCCTTTTATTTACACACGCTTTTATTTACACACGCACTGTATTGTGAGCAGGTTACACATGATATTTCTCCCTCGGGTCAACGATTGCAGCTACAATCACCACAAGCAGAAACATGTTTGCCATCCTGGTTACCTGACACCTGGCAGTTCAGAGAGGATGTGATAAAAGTAGACCATGTCTCTTTCACCTTAATACAACAACCCACTGCTCCTTCAGGCTGGGCTACGGCTCAGTAGTTGAACACAGGTGAACAAGAACATTTAGTTCAGGTAAACAACAGGTAGACATACCCTATGGTGACGGCCACCACGGTGGTGTCCATGGGGGAAGGGCTTCTAACCGGCTTGTCTTTCATGAGCAGCCATTCCAATCCCCTCGGACTCCTCAGCTCGTCGTTCCCTGGATCCAAATCTTCCAGTTCCACAGTTTGGTCTGACCCAGGTTCGGGCCTGTCTCCGTCTATCGGTGTCTTGCTCATCGTGTGTCGGTTCTGAAGCTCAAAGTGTCTTCTTCCCTTGAAATATTGATTGACTCTGCACACCTCTGAGACAGAGCAAGGTGTCTGCGGGGTTGTGGGTGCTCTGCGAAGCCGTGCAGGTAAAGAGTGATCGCATGGGAGGAGTTGTGCTGCTGTAGGCAGATGTAGGTGGCCATGGTTAGGCCACTCCCCCTCAGTCCCTACCCCTCCCCAACTTCCAAACAACATATTGTTGACAACAGGGTTGTGAGACAAGTCCCCCCAGAGATGATTAGATCTCCACCAACCAAACAAAGCCAGGTTAGTGGTTTGGTTCCCCTTTCGGAAAATTGTTGTTATGTGTCATAACCAGGCTTCCTCTGTTGAGATACACACATAAACACACACACATGCACACACACACATGCATAACCTAACAACATTTGCACTTACCTGTCTTCTGAAACCTCATGGAGGATGGTGGGGTGGGTTTTGTATAAATTACTTTGCAAGATAAATTCTCACAAAAGTTTTTGAAGAAACACGTTCAATCAGAATAAATCCTCGCTGGGTTAATGCTATTTATCAAATATGTGTAGTCTCAGTAAGAATAAGTCTTGCTTGACCTACCAATTGAGATGAATCAATTATATGTGAAAGCTGAACCCAGCTTTGAAAATTAAGGTTATGGTTCTTTAAAGGGAGATCAGATGCATCACCTTTTGATATTAAAGGTATTTTACGATAGAGATTAAAACAGCATATTTGCACCATGCAACAAACTGTAGACCTAAACAAAATGCATACAGTAAAAAATACCGTTACCATTAGATGGAAAGAATGCAGTACAGTACAGTATATATAATATAAATAATCTAATGAATAATCAGACCCAGAATGAAGCCAGTGTGAGAAAATTACTTCCCTGTGTCTGTTTCCTATAAATAGTATGATTAATACTATAAATCAGGAGCAACTTTCTCTCTCAGTGTCACAGTTTGTCAGTAAAGCATTTAAGTCCATCAACTACTTTACTCAAAACAAGGCATCCTGTCTTCAGTTAATCTAGATCAGGGGTCGGCAACCTTTCCTTTGTAAAGGGACAGTTTTGGTTAGAAATGGGGTGTGGATAGCTGAATGGGGCCGCATATTTGTTGTAATAGGCTATTTAGCTACTTTATCTATTTTATAGCCTGTATAGGCATACACTAATTGGATTTATACAACGAATACATGCAATTGCAATAAAACATTGGCTACAAAACAAGCATTTGAGTGGATGTTACATCTAACAAGAAATGAGAGAGGAATGCAGGAAAATTCAACTATCAGGTTTTTATATTAATGAAAACCTGTTATTTAGTAGGCCTAGCTCTTGGGTTTCAATCCTTGATTGTGCAAATGAAATGAATATCATAGAAAATATCAGCCTAACCCTTCTTAAAAATAAAAACACTGGTAAACATTTCATACAATTGAATTGTGACAATTGAAAGTAGCCTTGTTGCATTGATTCCCAGCCACACTAGGGGCCTGCATGGGCAAAAAACAATATTAACTCAGGGTTAAAACTCGCTATAATGAATGAGATAGGCCTAATCAAACACCCCCATACCTTTCTCATTCAGTTTCATGGGATTTTTTTTTCTGAATTTCATTGCAGAGCTTCTGAATATCAGGGCTGTATGATGTTGTTTTCAGCTTATATATGTTTAGCCTTTTTTGGATCCATATAGCTAAGCGATTTTAGCAGGCTACCCGCTCAGAAAATAGGCGCCAGGATAGTCTCTCGATGCACATTTTATGCTGAAAAAAACTTTTTTTTAATGCCATACACAAACATATTTTTACAAATGTATAATGTATGGTTGACTTTTGGCCTACAACAATCATAGGTAAATGAATCCCATAAATGTTTTGTTTTGTTTTTTTGGCCAAAGGGCAGAATGCTGCGAGCGCGGGTTGCCGACCCCTGATGATGATCTCACTGTAACCTATGATGTTGTATAGTTTGCTGCCCTCTAGTGTGTAATGTTTTGTTACATCCCATCCCTTTAATCAACATGTTAAAGACTTGTTTATTAAAGCTGTATCAGCAATGTCTGCTGTCCCTTCTTTGTTTTTATTCAATTGTGTATAGATTGAGTCATGGTTCTGATAGATTCACTTCCCTGTGGCCACAATTAAGTCAAAACAAAGTGGGATTCGCAAATATAATCTATTCGAATAACATGAATTACAAAGAAGTTCAACAGAAACGTGTAATGTGGAGATTTAATGTGTTTTATTTTTTTAATTTAATTTGTTCTGATTTTTTCAGGATTTCATCATTTCAAAATACATTAGATTAAAATCACAATGATGCCACTGCAACAGGGTAACCCAGTAAAAATGAACAGTGGAAAAAATATGACATTTCAATATATTGGATAGTTTATATTAACATGTAAATTGTCCATTAGAAATTTGATCAATGAAGATATGAAAATGCATTGAATGGTCTTTTGATACATACATATTTTGAAAATGGACGAAGGAAGAAAATGCAGTCTGAATTTGGGTTGTTGTTTTGTAATAGTATGTTTTGCAATAGTAAAAAATATATAGATCTGGAAAAGAAATATATTTCTCCTCGGAGTACGTTTACTTGAACATTTAAGTTTTTCTAAATTCAACACTCTTCAACAGTGCCTGTGGTTCCTATCAAACAGACATTCTCCTCGTGGTGATGTACAGCCCTTTCACAGAGCATATAGCACGTAGCAAGGAAAACTTAAGGATGGACCTACAGAGGATTAGCAAGTAGCAACAAGGAAATGTCTAAGTTGGTACGTTTAAGTCAACACCTGATATACAATCTGACAAAAGCCGCCTGAAAAAAATACATCCATTTCAGTCTCATCACTTGGATCTTTCAGCACAAAAGAAAACATTTTTAAAAAGTCCAGCTGAGCAACAGAATGGACAGATGGCTATGGTTGGGTGTTTTAACCTTCCATCGAAGGGAATGATGGCCTCTGCCTAGGTCTCAGGGAGGTGTATGTGCCTGCGGTAGCCGCCTAGCTTCCTCCGGACGGGAAAAGAGGATTTGCTACACGAATATCATGTTTCTTCTGGGCTGCCATATGTAAGTGTGTACAACAATCATAAAAATCATATATGCAAAAAAAAAGAAAAAAAAGACATTCAGGGATAAACATTAAAAACCCAACGGAGGAACAGGAGACGACATTGACATTAAAAAAAATTGCCTTTTTCTCAAAATTCAAAGCAGGCCATGATGGCGTCACGGTCCAGTTTGAAGGTGAGGAATGCCCTGGAGGAGAGGAGGACCTCACAGTCTCTGGTGTAACCAACACCACCACCACCACCACCAGGAGACTCTACCTTCCCGAAGCTCTCAGACAGCTTCCGGGGCTGGAGCTTCCTCTCCTCCTTGGCGACGGCGGCGGTCAGCTGGGGGTTCGCCACCCCAGCGTTTACGGCCTCCTGGACGCCTTTCCTCCCACTTCCCTTTAGATTGGGGCTCTTGGCTTTCAGAACATCGCTCGGATCATGTGCGCTCAGCTGTCCCACCAACCTCTGACCCTTGTGCCGCCCTCCCCAGCCCTCCCCGGGAGACGCCTCGGCGCCCGGGACCCACTTGGACTTTGAGCGGGAGTTGTCCAGAGGTTTGCCCAAGTCCTCGTCACAGTCTGTGGACTCTTCTTTTAGCCTGACGAGACGCTCCCGGAGCGGACGTATGAAGGGGATGACCATGAAGAACCGGTTGGGGGCCAGGCCCAGCTTAGACTTCGGGGTCATGTCGTTCCTGTGACATGGGAGCTTCTCGATGGCGAACCACTCGATGTTGCGTATCTCCTTCCGGGTTTTAGGGTTGAACTTGGTGTCTTTCGACACACCGGTGATGATGTACAGCCGTGCCAACTGGTCAGTGATCTTCTGCTCGATGTACCGGTCCTTGCAGATGCGATCCTTTATGTCAAACCCTGTCTCTTCCATCACCTCACGGACCGCACAGTCGTGAGGAGCCTCGTCCTCGTTGACCTTTCCCTTCGGGAAGCCCCAGCCGGACTTGGCCAAATAGCCCTGAACAAGCAATACGTTTTCCTGGGATTCGTCTAAAATAATGGCACCGTACGTAGGGACACCCATCTTGTATTCCTTCCATTGTTCTATAACTTTCTGCACGTCCTCTCCTTTGGGCAGGAGAAACGGACAATGATGGAAGACGGCTTTGGCGAAGTCCCTGATCCCGCACTGGGGCAGTCCAGGTGTGTTCTGCATACAGAAGTCCAGGTAGAACCAGTGAGCCAGCTCGATCTGAAAGCACACCCGGATTGCATTGTCCCTCTCCTCACTTGGTATGTGGAGGATAAACCGACTGCAAAGGTCGTCCAATAGACTGGAGGGAATGTCTACCCTCTTCGTATCCATGTAGTTTAAAAACATCCCCACGTTTAGTTCTTCTTAAATATGGATGATCATGCGGTATACCAATTCTACGATTAGGGCAAGGGATCCTATTGTTGTCTACGTTTTTTTTCCTTGCACTTTTTTGCTTTGCGTTAAGTGAAACTACTTTCAGAAGTCAACCTTGAGCACAACAGTAAATGGCAGTGTACGTGCTATAATCCATCGTGTGTTTATGGTGCAGTATCAAGCCAAGACACAAGTTTAAAAAGAGCACTTCATCTTTTCGCGGTTCTACACCCGAATAAAGCGAATACTTGGCATGAAATAAATAGCGATAGCTGATTCGGATATGTGAAAATGTGTTATATAACCTAAAGGCAAACTTAACTTTTGAATAACAGTCGGATATATCCTTTTCCGAGCAAGCTGCGAAACCGGAATTAAAATTGATCACAAAGAAATAAAATAGGGACATCCGGTCGGACCGTTTCACAATAAGAGCGTATTTACTTCCGTCTGAATTTGTACGAACGCAGGCGCTATTTTATCCTGAAGGCGAATCAGTTTATTCCTGATGTTCTAACTAATGTCGTGATTTTTAAATGTATTTATACATTTTAGTCCTGACCTCTAAGATTACTCGTATTCTAAGGTGGCGTGTTTTACAATACCTCCAATTTCGGATATTTTGATAATGGTTATTTTCAAAAGACGTGACTTGACTATTCTGGGCCAATATAAACGAGTAGGCTGTAGGCCTACTAATAAATGTATATGACTATGTTAAATTATTTCAATCTTTGAAAATGTGTTTTTATTGATTTGATGGTTTTAACACACATATATATATTAAAAAAACGGTTCCAAAATATTACAAATATAACAGCGATAGATGGCGCTATATTGCTGGTGAAAACCAAAACAAATGTATTGAAGTACAAACTGGAGTAGTTGAGACACTCCCACCCTATGCGTCAGTCCTGTACATAAAAAAATGAAAAAGCAACATTTTGAAAGCTTCAATCGAAAAACCTCTTTCAAATCCATAAATATCTTATTTGTTTAAATAATGTCATGGGTACAACTGCGTACGAACCGAAAAGTAAACTGACTGAAACGGACTAATAATCTCCTCGAATATTGTCTCTTCTTAAAGTTTGAAGTCATTAGTTGTCAAACTGACTTTACAACTTCCGAATGAACCATGGCCGCTGAAGCACTAAATAAGAAAATATGAAAACAAAAAAACATGTATATATATATATATGTGTGCAGGTGGGTTCAAGGCCTAACCCAGTTATGGCGGGTCTTTTTATCAGCTTTCTTAATCACTCATCCTGTCTTTCACGTTTGACCGGTAGGCCCATGTGGCCAAACATTATCAAGTCAGAGAGCCCTGTTTAGAAATATGAGCGCGCGCGCTTGCGTGTGTGTGTCTGCGGGTGCGCTCGCGTGTGCGGCCAGCGCTCATGAAACTTCTGTCTTTGTCGACGCGATTCCGTATACCCTACCCTAGCGGAACCTGTCGGATAGGTGCAGGCTGAGCTCTGACGTGCACAGGCATGTGTGACAGCTCAGAGACCGGCGAACCGACAGAGAAAGGGAGGGAAAGAAGACTTGACACCACCGGACGCACACACACACACATCCAGAACAACCAACACACTCTGCATACCCAGGAAAGGAAATATGAAAAATAACATGCAGAGAGGAAAATAGACATTCCCTCTTTCCCTGAAGGGAACCAGGGGGAAAGGAATGCTCTGGAATGCCAAGGAACCCTGGAGAGCTTTTTCATTCCAGCTTGGACTCATGGATCTGGACTCCTAATGTGCAATCTAAGACTGTTGGAACTACAGGACATTTGGGTGGTTCTCTGCATCACGTTGTATGTGATCCATATAGGTACGATACACACGCACACACGGGCACACACACGCACACGGGGGCACACACACGCACCTCTGCCAGGGGACCTGGCCATTGTCCTATAGTGCTGGAGTTTCTATGTGTGTGGGAGTTCAATGTAATGTGTGTGTGTGTGTGTGTGTTGGGGTTCGAAAGCTGTGCTTGTGTAACTGAAAGGGCATGTCCTTGTTTACTTACCTGAACTGAGTCCCTCACCTTGTGTTTGTAATTGCCCCCACCCCCATACCTCCTGCCCTTAGCACAAGTTTTAAACTACTAATTGTGTTTCGGACTCACTGTTCCTTTGTTCGTAATCGTAACTTATCACTCAGCCATTTTGTCTGTCAAGTCATGTTGGAATTATTTAGTTGGGAAATTCTTTCCTCATGCTTCTTTGGCAAACACACCTGCCCCTCCACCTACAGCCTCCACCACCTCCTCCTCCTCCTCCTCCTCCTAAACCCAGGTGTGTCACATCCAGACATGCTGGCGAGTATAGAGTAGAGCTGCGGAGTGGAGAGTTGAGCTCTGGAAACGATGTGAGGCAAGCCAACGGCTGAGCCCCGACCAAAACTTCCCAGCAGCCTGTTCGGCCAGTTCTACCCCTAACGTGTGGTTTCACACACACACACAAAGGAATCCACTGTGTTCGGGACAAACCTGTTCAACCAACAACTACTGTAAGACCCCGACTTACCCCTTCTATCCCATACGTAACGATTGGGGACATAGCACACAACACTGCCAGGTAAAGACCAGGTAGAATCTTATTATCCCTAGATACAAAAAAAAAAACACCACATGGTAGAATCATATTCATCCTGGCTGCCATTGGCAGGACAGTCTAATGTGAACCAACATTACTGTCTCGAGATCCGAGAGGTGGAATGGGTTTGTTTAGCTTTAATGTGTTTTTATGGCAGCGCACGTAACCTTGGTAGAATGGGGTTATACTTTAACTTGGAACCACAGTAATATAATTCTAACCTTATGATCTAAAAGTGCTTTCTCTTTTTCTTTCTCTAGAGATGCTCTTGTATCTTTTGTATTACACTGCAATGTACTCTGTAACTCGATATCGTGAAAAACAATATATGCAAAGTTCCATATTGCAAATTCTATAGCATGAGTTGACCTTGTTTTACCACGCCCTACCTCTCTCTCCTGGCTCTCTTTATCTCTCTCCCCTCACCTCTCTCTCTCAACCCCTCTTGCTGTTCCCCTATCTTTCTTCTCCCCCCTCTACTCTCCCCCCCTTCTCTCTGTCTTCCTCTCTCCTTCCCCATTCTCCCTCTTTCCCCTCCCCTCACTCAACCTGTCTCTCTCTCCCCCTCCTCACCCATCCCCAGCCGGAGCCATCTCCGTGGCCTCCCCCCAGCGGAGCATGACTCGCTCGGTGCAGGAGGACGTGTTCTTCTCGGTGCGGGTGACCTGCCAGGGTGTGCCCACCCTCCAGTGGACCTTCATGTCCGGCGCCGTCAGCCGCAGCATCGGCAGCTGGCGGCCCGACAGCAGTGGCGTCGGCGGCGGCGGCTCCTTCTCAAACATCACGGTGGACTACGTCGACCGCGTGGAGACGTACGCCAACGGCTCGCTGGGTCTGGCCCGGCTGCGGCTCGCGGACGCCGGCTTCTACGTGCTCACCGTCACAGAAGACTCGGGCAGCAGCAAGGACAGCGGCTTCGTGCTCAAAGTGAACGGTACGGCAGTGGTGGTGTCGGGGGTTGTGGTGGTGTCGGTGGGGAGTAGATGCTGAGGCTGCGAGGCACAAGTGCAATCATGATGAGGCTCCCCTCTAACCCAAAAAGGCTATTCACGTGTGTGTGTGTGTGTGTGTGTGTGTGTGTGTGTGTGTGTGTGTGTGTGTGTGTGTGTGTGTGTGTGTGTGTGTGTGTGTGTGTGTGTGTGTGCTTGTGTGTGTGTGTGTGTGTGTGTGTGAACCAGTGGTGAGACTGTTCCAAAGTGTGTTATGTGTATAGGAGTCAGTCACTCCATACTTTAGTACTGTTGGTACATTTATGTTACATTTGTAAATGTCTTTAAATGTATAATGTTTGAGTGTGCTTGTGGTTGTTTGGTTTGTGTGTGAGTGTGAGTGTGTTTGCGTTTCTTGAATTTAAATATATTTGAATACATTTGATTAAGAGGAGGCCTTGGAGTGACTGTGAGCGGAGTTGAACCAAATGTGAACGTACAGTAAGGTGTGTCTGGTGACGCGGTGACGCATATTTGCTCTGGGTGGGCGTGATAAGATCTGTGAAGCTTGGTCAACAACGCCTTCTCTAGAAGTGCCGACGTAAAGGCATTCAACTACTCAAAATCACTCTAGACTAGATAGTGTCGAGGTCAAGGGCTCTTGCGACAGTTGACAGTGTAAAGTGACACTCAAAGCATCATCATTCTCAACCCTTCTTACTATCCTTATGCTAGTGTTTTCTAGTATTATTTGATTCACTACTTGGTTGTAGTTAGTCAACATCACTTCCTGTTTGTATAGTTTACCTTGTTGTATGTTTATTATTATTTGTATTTATTTTTAACATACATGCTGTTCCATGCTACGTATTTCAGAAAAACGTATTTACTGTAAAATACCCTCGATGTAAAAGTAAAGTTTTGAACTGCTTTGAACAAGTAATTATCATTATTTTCCTTTGTAAGTGATAATCAAGCAACCTTATATCTGATTGAGGCACCTATGAATAGAGAGTGATCCAACAACAAAACAGAACACATCCTTTATTTGTTCATTTTCATGTTTCATTCTGTGGCACCCTGACCTTAACCCCTCTGTCCGCCTGTCCGTCTGCTGTGTCCAGAGGTGATCTATGAGGACCTGCAGTACCTGTCCGTTTCGGCCCTGGTGCTGTTCTGTCTGGCGGGCCTGCTGATGCTGTCCATGTGGCTCCTGAACCGGGCCTACAAGAAGATCAAGGCCTGCAGACGGCGTCGAGAACAGAACGGTAAGGCAGAACGCAATCAGAGTCAATGTTATATTGATCACATGCACAGTATCAATCATTCTGGATAGTGAAATGATCACGGAAAGGCCAAGGGTGGACTACATCTTAATAATTAAATAAAATAATACATGATAAATGTAATATGAGCATGTTAATTACACAATAGAGACACATTTTCTTCATCTTTCTAGTTTCAAGTTTCTTTATTTGATCTTATCTTAAAATAAAGTTAAAAAAATAAATAAATGAAAAAGTTTCAAAAGTATCATGAAATATACAGTAAATAGAGATTCAGTAATCAATGTGGTCGATTGTTCAGGAGTCCGACTGCCGCTGTGTGGTTCATGCTTATAGGAAGTGTATAGCCTTGGAGTATCGGCCAGTATTTGGTTCAGCCTCGAGTCACGGAGGAATTTGCTTAGTCAAAGAATGCATTATTTATTTCCCCCCCAATGAATATAAAGCTGTTACGGTATTTCTGGCAAAAATCTCTCATGTCATAGATTAAACCGTTTATTTCATGAAATGGTTTTACACTTTAGTTTGGCGGTCCTCTCTTGAAGGGGTGTAGGATTTAAAGCATGACATACAGATGACTGATACAGCATAACATAGTGTTGGTGTGGGATGGAAGGTCTTAAATTGACTGCCTATCAGTATACTCTACATGCATTTGATTGGACAAATCAGCTGCCACATGATCCCCGACAGATCTTGCTAGTCCCATAAAAATAACCCCATAATATTTTTTCCATTTCTTACAAACACGACGGCTATGAAGTAGATGAGGCGCTTTGTGTTTTGAGTTCCAATAGGGCCAGGGTAGTCTAGGGGCTCGGTTGTCAGATTCCAGCCAAAAGCTTCTAACTGCTGCCTGCCTTCCCTGAGCAAGGTGTCCTACCTTCTCCTTAATGTCATGTAATTACCTTCACCGTAAGTTGTTTTTGATGAAAGCCCATCCTAAATTACTAAATGATAATTGTTCATTCATGTTCACTTCAACATCTTCACAACATCCTCAGTTTACAAATTCTGACAAATCGTCCCTCTCTCTCTCTCGTCTACAGGCAACGAGACGGAGCTTCAGCCTCTGTAACAGACGTCATACTGTGTGGTGTCTCAGAGGAACCATGAGGTTCACTAACATGGAGGGGGGGGGGGGGGGGGGCTCTGGGCGGGCAGATGGGCTGACCCGTCCACGGCTCCATGGACACGGGTACCACCGAGCCTCAGGACCCAGGCCTCAGGGGAATCTCCCACCTGCTCCGTTTGGAAACCCTGTCTGGCTCCAGACCCCTCAGAGACTACCTTTCCCCGACGTGTGGCTGGTGTGTGCACCTGCACACAGACTGGACTCATTATTTCGAGACAACATGGGCTCTGATTGGTCCCAGCTGGTCCACGGGCTGGACGGATGTACCTCTTTGTAATACCTGAAGGAAAAAATGATCGGCAAATGTATTTAATTTATTGGATATAGGGGGACCTGAGTATCAGCGATTGTGCATTGATAAGGATTATGGAAGTTGGAAAAATTACGGAAAAATCCTTTGTGGGCTGCGGTTTAGTTTACTGCATGCTCTGTGTTCTCCAGATTGGTGCTGCTAGATTGAATGTACGTTATTCACTGGAGACAGAGGTATATTTATTTTACCCAACTGTTGCCCTCCTTTGTCATCATTGTATTTTTACTTTGTACTTTCAGACTGCATTGTTTTGGCTTCATTTTCGATACGGTGATAAAAGCTGGAGCTCCTTTATCTGATCTCAAGCTTCTGAATATTTTTCACTTCTAGTAAGGAGGTCCGATTGCTATCTCATCAGATGTTAAACGCAATTTCACACTTCATGCCACATATGGCAGTGATCCCACAAGATAGACACAACAAACGTGAAAGGTATGAATAATTTGAAGTATAACCCAAGTGTTTTATTGCACGAAAAGCTCAGTGTTTGTGAAAACAAAAAAGAGCTGAGGCATCCCAGAGCAAAGTGCCTTCACTGTTATGACCTTTATTTGTATTACAAGTTCTACAGTTAAACATCTGCAGTTGACAGACAACTGCTTTAGGTTCTGCAGTGCCCCAATGAACACATCTGGGGGATATAGCAAACAAAAGTAGTTTTTCTTCTCGAATATACACATATATAAAAAAGACGTGGGGTCAGTTCGATGCCATCTTCAGGGGCAGGGCGTGAGCGCGGCCATGAGAAGCTCCATCTTGTACACAAAGTTGCGTCCCTCCATCTTGCTCCAGTGGACCTCTTTGTAGGCGCCCCTCAGGTGGGTCCACTTGGTGTCCTGGACCACCTCGCTCTTGGGCTGGTCCTTGTTCTGACTGCGAGGGAACTGGACTAGAACCTTACAGCCGCTCTCTGGACCGTTACGCACTGGAAGAGAGAGCAGAGCAATCACAAACGTAAACACAAAGTCAAAAAATAGTGCTGACGTTGCAATGATACACCGACGGTGGGCATGGCAGTGTGGGGTGGTGGTTGGCTGAAAGACACAGGGTTCGATCCCCAATGTCTGCCGTCTAAGCTGTAGCAAGGTGCCCTAACCCTCTACCTGCTCCTTAACAGCATCCCTCTAGACGAGGGGTTTTCAAAGTATGAGAGAGTGAGCCCCCCCCCCTCAGAGAACAAATTACGTTTAGAAATGTTCAGCGTAGTGTCCGAATTCTCGTTTGTTTGTTCCCTATATAGTGCAGTATATCATAAACACTATATGAAATAGTGAGTGAGTGAATATGGAACGATTTCGACCACAGAGCGTCTTCGTCTTTGTGTTTTTTCTGTTACTTTTTCTGGTTTATTTTTTTCTCACGTCGTGCCCCCCCCTGAAGAACTCTGGCGCCCCCCAGGGGAGACGCGCCTCACAGTTTGAAAACCACTGCTCTAGACTTATAGTGTAGCCTGCTAAATAGACAAAAACAAGTACCGTAAACAGCATGATATGGATTAATACATAACTACATAATGAACTGTATATAATATGTTTATTTTGATGCGGTTTGTATGAGTAGTTGTGGTTCGTTTTAGGAGCAGTGTGCTACATCAGGGGTCAGGTTAAGGTCTCTTAGGATAGCTAATTTTGGCTTGGTGAGATCAGTCCTGTTAGTCAAGTGTGTAAACAAATTAGAAAAAGGTAAATTTAACAACCAACATTCTAATTCGTATTTCTACCACCTGATTAGCATGCATCCTGTTGGAGGCTGGTTTACAAACTCACGGCGAATCATGTGCCTGTCGAATGTTGCTCACAGTCTGGTTTGACCAGTTTTCCCCAGAACCTTGGGCGACTTGTTAGATAATGATAAATATAGAGTTTACGTAAGGCCTCAATAGGCTCCGAGGCATTTCTTATTCCAACCAGGGCTTGTTGGGTATGAGAACACGAACTAAACTACCTTTAAGATAATGATAATATTGCACTGCCTGGCCTCCCACCTGATGGTTTCCAGCTTACCCACCGGCCAGCACCTCTAAAGTACCATGGATAATACTAATTTTCTATATCTTTTTTAATACAAATTGTATTGTTTATGCTACCATTATGTCCCTGGAAAGAGGGATCTCTCTTTCGGCGTTCCTACAAAGCCCTTTGACTGTGATCGGGGCTACACAAATACACTTGACTTGTATTCTACCGTCAGAGGGTGTCATGTGATGCGAGCTCACCCGAGATGGCGTACTCCCCGTTGGCCGAGGCCACGGTGATGGCCGAGGCGTTGCCGATGCTCTCCACGGGGCCGAGGCCCACGTGGTTACTGAAGCTCAGCACGTGCCAGCCCATCACCTTGGCCAGCTGCTGCACGGCGTGCACCTGATGCTGCGACATCTGCACGCACAAACACAGGGGGGCGCTGTTACTCGCGCCGTTTTAACGTCAAGTGTAGTGTTGTGACATTTACACCGAACAGACACACGGGGGCACTGTTACTCACGTTAACATATATTACAACAACAACAAAAAAGGATCATGCATACGCATTTGTAGTAAAGAAGCATCCGACACTGCACAGACACAGAGGGGTGCTGTTACCTACGTTATTAAAAAAAACAGACGTTTAAAAGTACCATGGACCTGGCAGGAGTGAATACTATGGAATACTACTATGAATACTATGGAACTGGCAGGTGGACAAGGTACTGTAGGCCCTCGGTTTCTGCACTTGTTTAACACTTATGAGGACCACCTGTTGAGCCGAGTGCAACATCCCCATCGACCCGGCCACTCAAGGCTCTTACTTTGTAGTGGGGAGTACCTGCGATAGAAGGAAGTCCTGTAGTTCCTGTTCCTGGTGCGACAGTGTGACCACGCGGCCGTCTCGGTGCACCACTCGGATCTGTTCCACGCCGATGTTGAGCTGAAGCTGGATAGACCTGCACGCACACACACAACAAGGTTAATAATTGTTCCATTTAATATTATAAATAACAAAATATAAAAAACATGATTTATCAGATACTTTTACCACTGAATACATCTACAATGGTTTTGATATTGATTGTTACCCCATCGGGCCCAGCCCAAGAGTCTGTTGGATTCTGGATGTGTCTAGTTGGGTCTGACTGCCTGTCACTGGACTCCGTAGGACTGCAGTCAGCGAGTCAGACACCAACAGAAAAAACCCAGATACAAACACTTTCTAGACTCTAGAGTATTGGGATCTGGCTGTGATTAGCTGGGTGCGACTCCGACACAACAGAGAGTGTGTTAGAATCTGGGTGTGACAGGCTGCTTGTCGGATTGAAGTCCTTCTGGAAAAGCTTGGGGATCTGCTTGCGTTTAGCTGGGTCTGAATCATCTGTCTGAGAGCCTAAGGATCTGGGTGTGATTATCTGGGTCCGACTGTAGTCTTTCTGACAGAATCGGGGATCTTGGTGAGATGGGTGGGTTCGCAGTACTCCTCTTACTTGCAGATCTGCTCGTAGCCCTGGGAGGTGATGAGCACCTTGACACTGGACTCGTACACGTCGTTGATGTTGGACCAGTGCGCCTGGATCTGGGGGTCCTCGATGTGGCTGGCCAGGCTGTCAATGGTCCGTGCCGTCCTACAGTGGTGGATTCCAAGTAATGTTAGCTCAACCCGAGTTTAAATTATTCTCTTACCCCCACCAAGAACACATTTCTCCCGATGCCGTTAGCCTCCCAAGTTGTGTTAGCTACATTGTGCCAGGTACAATGCATTAGCTACCTACTGTTAGCTATGGTACCTGCTACGGAGGAAGATGTGCTTGTGTTAGCTACATGTTTTTAGCTATGGTACCTGCTACGGAGGAAGATGTGCTTGTGTTAGCTACATGTTTGTAGCTATGGTACCTGCTACGAGGAAGATGCGTTTGTGTTTGCAACATGTTGTTAGCTATGGTACCTGCTACGGAGGAAGATGTGCTTGTGTTAGCTACGTGTTGTTAGCTATGGTACCTGCTACGGAGGAAGATGTGCTTGGCCTGTTTGATGATCTTCTCGAGGAGCCCCTGGGTCTGCTGGAGGCTGGAGATCTCCGCCTTGTCGTAGGCCTGTGGTCCCGCCAGGCGCATGCGTTTGTGACCAAAGGGGGCGCTGGCGGGGTGGGGCATCACCACAGAGCTCAGTCGCTGCTTATGGAACTGGCAGAGACACAGGAAGCAGGAAGTCATGCATCAATCAGATCAGCCCTGCTCTTCTGGGTGTGGTGTTTTATGTCTGCCATTACACAACGATGAATGATGTAAGAGGCCAACAATATTCCTAATTTCACAACCACGGGGGGGCGGGTAGAAGGGAAACACCTCAATTCAGATTGATTAGAATTTTAGACAGTGAGATCAACATCGAAAGTCTCAGTTTAATGGAAGAATCCTGTTTTAGTATGGATGGAAGGCCAAAATGCATTGTTTGTGTATTCTGGCCACAGCCAGCACGTTGGAGTAGGGCAGAAGAAGACAGGGGGGGTCTAGAAGGGTACCTCTCTCATGAGCTGATGCAGGTTGTGTTCCAGGACATAGAGGTGGTCGTCCGGCCTGGGTCTCTCTGGTGACCCCTTCACGGGCTTCTTATCTCCTGTCGAATGGCACAGAGATATGGAGAGCTGCAGACCTGGAGGGAGAGAGAGAACAATAATCATAAACACACAATAACAACCCCAGGTGCATGAAATTAAATGTCAGTGGAAATTGGCGGCATCGCATGCCAAATGACATGCACTGACTTCAGAAAATCCTAAACTATATATTTTGGATCGACAGGTTATTGGTATCTGGCACCCCTTCAATGGTTTTGCATTGCTTTGGAATTGTCCTCCTTTCTCTTTACGCATCAGTGACATGTCATTATGAGTGCTTGGTTTCCCGGTTGTGATGGCGGGAGCTTCTCTGTGCACACCTGGGAAGGGCTGTGAAATGATCTGGTTCTTCACCACAATGTGGGGAATCTGGGACTTGATCTGGACCGCTTCACGGGACAGCTGGGCGAAGATCTCCTTGCAGAGCAGAACGTTCTGAGCTGCTTCCAGCTTCACGTGCCAGGGCTGCGTTCCTGGTGGAACAAAGGAAAAAAAAAGTCAACAGAAGCTAATGCTCTCAACCCCACACCGCCTCTACCACTACGTTTTGTATCTCTTTTGTCTTGATGGAGAATTTGTTCGATGAAAAACTTTTTCAAATCAATATATTTAAACCTTTAAGCTGTGACATTTGTTGCTTCAGTTATGTTTGCCGTGTGAGGGTCCGCTGTGTAGGATATGAGGTTGAGCTGCGTCAATGCACTGGTTGAGTTGATGGCTTATGAATGGCTGATAATGGCTTATCAACATCCCACCTGTTAACATAGGGACCCTTTAGTACCAGACATATGATAAGAACTGGAGCTCACCTGCTTTGGTTTTGGGCTGCCTCCTGAAGAGGTTGACGGTGCCCAGGTCTCCTATGTCTGGTGCTTGTTTCTGGATGGACACCTACGAACACAACAACAACAACAACAACAACAAGAGAATGTGAGAGATTTGATTTGGAAACACATAAGGCAATGGTAAAGTTACGTATCATTTCTTATAATTAGACAAATATAGTTCCATATGATTTATTATAATTAGTGACGTAATTAAAGAAAGAAATGTCAATGGATCTATTTTTTATCCATGTTGTCCTTTGCTCACTTTGAGGTAGGCAGATCCCTCCAAGTCGCTGGGGATCTGGACATCCAGGGGGCAGTAGTCTTCTGGGATCTTCTTGTCCAGGTCAATGTCTGTGTTCTTGATCACCTCAAAGGTCCCCTGGTGAGGGAACAAGGAACCTGCACACACACACAAACACACTTCAGGTGACAGAACTTTGGTCTGGTACCAAACAAAGAACCCATGCCATTTGTAACAAATGTGCCTGTACTAAATGTTTTATACAAGACAACAACTACTAATACTACTGCTTAGCTATTATTGAGCACACTATACCCAAAGCGCCTTTAAGCAAATTCAGATATAAGAGAAGAAGAAGCAGCTACCAGTAAGGAAATTATTCAAATCAGTCTCAATCTTGTTTCTACATCGTAGCACTCACTTAAGTTGCCAAGTTGTATGCACTTAAATTATTTGGGGGGTTTTTCTTCATCGTTGACCTTCAAAAGTGTCTGCTAAGTGAATGTAATGTAAAGTAAAAGGATGGGACTAGGGCTGCAACAACGAATCGATGCCATCGGTAAAAATCTATTACTAAAAGCGTTGGCAACGAATTTGGTCATAGATCATCAACAGTCGAAACCTGTTTTCCCAGCAACATTAAATAGTTGGTAAAGATGGAATTATGACCTGGTTAACGTCCTATCTTGAACAATGATCATCTTATCAGCAATTAAAGCAATAATACAAGTTATTTTTCAAGGAGTCTCGAAAATGTTATCAAAATCAATAAAAATTAACGATCCCCTGTCATCTGAGAGAAATTAAGATTCTTTAATTAATTTTTATCCGTTAGTATTTACCGGTTAAAGATCTTATCGGTTGACTAGTTAACGGTGGACGTCCCTTATATACTGTATATATGTAAATGTATACCATACATTGTATGTTTTTTTTGTGTTATCCCAGTTAGTTTTTTTTAATTTTTTTTTATCATTTAATATTACTTTTAATAGTTCCGGGACTTTGGAGCAATAACCTGCTGTTTTTACACTTCAGTCTGCACTGTGAATTTGAAATAATGTTCAGTTTTTGAATAAAGATGCGGCAATTACAACTGTTTCTTTTTTTTATCCGATTCATCGATTAATCTAAAAAAATAAATCAACCGATTAATCGATTATTAAAATAATCGCTAGTTGCAGCCCTAGATGGGACTGTTGACATTGGGGTTCAAACCAAGTACTTTTTGTCCTCCAACACCCTAACCACCACTACCCTCAGACAGTAACAGCTGTATCTGACTGCGCGACACAGGGCTGTGGGTTCACCTGCACTCCTGTAGCTGAGGTCTCCCAGGATCTTGTCCCCGACTTTGCGGAGCTTCCACTGCGAGCGGAGTCTCAGCAGCTCAGAGTTGAAGTCCCTCTGCCGCCGGTTCTCCAGGTTCTCCGCCACGGACTTGTTGAGCTTCTCGGCTCCCTTGAGCAGCAGCTGGGCAGCGGTGGCCAGAGACTTCTTCTTACTCATCAGCTGGAACACCTGGGGGCTCTGGGGAGCAGCACAGGAAACCGTTCGAACAGAAAGCAGTGTTTGCTTAAAACTTTTTGTCTTGCCCTAGGGCTAGGGGGGTGTCATACATATATGGTCTGTTAAGCCCTGTGAGACTGTACTTGTGATTAAGGGATATACAAATAAAATTGAATTGATGTAACTATTGTGCATTACCACCAATCTCTCCTACAAACAATTGAAAAAATAGGAACTAACCTACTAACCACGAGTTCTGACTCCTAAAGCATCTTTAAAGGAACTAGCTCATGGAGCACTTTGCATATACTTTTTAATAAAAGAAGTTTGATGTACTTTGCCAGCGGAGGGATCCTGCGAGACGGGGTCCAAAGCCATGTACCTCTTCACCTTGACGACACTGAGGACGTCATAGAGCACGCACATCTCCGTCAGTGCGCTGCGCAGGTTGTTACGCACCGAGTCCCAGGGCCAAAGAGAGGGCTGGAACTTCACCGTGCCTGCAGGAGTATGAGGTGGAAGGAAGGGTCATTAACAGGGAACCTTTGGGCTGGATGACTATGGGTAGTGGAAACAAATGTTGGAGCAGGTTGTTTGTGAAACTCTTAGGTGTAAGAGTAACTTCTTTAAATGGTACAGTTCAGCTTTCCCAGCATATATAAACAAGAACCTTGCCAGGTTAATAGTATATATATTTTAGATTATTTCTTATTTGTGTGGTTCTTGGAAGGGATGAATTCAGACCACGTCATCTTTTGATCTTATTTTGATGTTCTGCATCTCAAGGAGATATTTCCTTACCCTCCTCCTCCTCCGGCTCCTGCTTCAACCAATCACGGTCTCGGGGCTCCGCTGGCGCCTCGTCCCCCTCCGAGTCCGAACCCTGACCGAAGTCGATCCTCTCCGCGAGCTTAGCGAGGTTCTGGGACATGGACAGCGGGGGTACGTACGTCTCCGTTCCATCGAGGGCCACCTCCTGCACCTGCTTTTCGCAGGACGACTCGATGCTCACCTGCACCGCTGGAACCCCCGACATGGTTCAACTCCTGGGATATGATGGGAACAATCATTGATTACTTTATTCGTTTGAGTTGGTCTTGTATAAGATAACACAATCCAATACAATAAAAAAAAAAGTGCATCAATACACGAAATGTCTATCAAGAGTGCATGCCAATTACAATAAATACATATTCCTACACCAAGCATACGGAGACTATTGGGATAATAAATAAATTAAAAAACACCACTAATAGGACTGAAACAGATGTGACCACATAATGTGTTGAACGTCCCAGTAAATACGCAATATATAGAGGATAATATGTACGTTACTAATGTTTAATAGTACGGTACTATTCGAAGCTAACAAGACAGCGTTAGCTTGCTCACTAGCGGTTCGTTCGAATTGAAAGACTCAATGGGTTCACAATATCACAACATACTCGAGCAGCACCAATTAATACTTCTTTTTGCAACTCACTTTTAAAGTTTTCTGAAGATGGATGAACTACCAAAATCGTAAAATCTCCACACGGCTAGTGTCTGTAAGTCATTCGTTTCCACTGTTGAACATGAACAACACAGTAGGAATTTTGATCAGGCGAGTACCAGGGCATCCTGCTTCCGCCCTGTAGCCGGGTCCTGGGCCCGTGCGAGGCAGACCCGGAGACCCCGCGCTGCCTGCACCTCTACCGTCTCGGGTGAGTTTGGTACAACGTACCGATTTATCTATTAATCTAAATAACTGCGATTAAACTGCAACATCTGCGTATTGCAACGGGGTCTCAAACCCCACTACAGCCGTGCCCGAGATGCCACGGTCCTACGTGGTCGGGGAAATGTGTTAATTTCCCCCCGATATTCCCAAGCATAGCTCCTCTCTGATCCAAGACTATTCCCAACATTTACACATATTTTGCCTGCAAGGATAGCCCTTATTAGAACGCTTCCCAATTGTTTTGCACTTTCCAAGCAAACGACAACCACTTGTTCGTCCTACTAAGTATTTTCTGGGCTACATAATGGTTCGGATGGTGGGATACCGTGGGTTGTTTTGAATGTCAAAGGTATTAGCCGCCGTACGTCTGAATATTGTTGATAGCTGGCTAGCTTAGCTCAGCTAACCACATAGCTAACAAAAATACCAACTAGACGACCCAGCTTGCAATACATGATTGTTTCGCTTTGCTAATTGAAAGCGGCCATTGTATATTTCAAATACGTATGCGTAACGAACTGCAAAGGAGTGTAAAATAAATGCATGCAGAGCTGTTTGGAAACAGCTACCCCGTAGCAAGCTGTTTGCAGTGTCCATTCATATCCTGCGCACTGCTTGTTCTCTGATAATGGCTACGATGATGTCCTTTTAGAGCGGCAACCGGGTATATGTTACCCTCACTGTGCTTACCATATACCTCACCAAATACAGGGGAACCCCGTGTTACTGTCTCCTGGATAGCGGCTACGTGCTATTATTGACTTTGTGGTGTGTTTCTGTGAGCGCTAGATTTAAAACCCCTTGTCAGAGCAGATGAAAACCGCGCGTTTTCAGCTTGTTGTCTCCGAATCCACCGCTGCTTCTTGTTGTGTAGCCGGCAAAGCTCGGTGGCTGCTTGTTACCTGGATCTGTCAATAGCGTCAGACAACGACCGAGGATGTTTTTGTACGTTATTATACGAGTTGTGTCAAATAGTAGTGAGGACATTGTGTTCTGTGAAGTTCATGGTTTTGGTTTTTGTTATTTGAGGAACTGCAAAACTCTTCGATGATGTAACAAATATTGCAACTGCACAGTATTTTCACAGTCATTTTTTCTTAATTGTATTGTGTGTGTTGTGTATACAAAATTAACTAACGCACCAAATAATGCTTTAGGAGTCCCAACCGTATTGCGTTGATGGGCTTTGTCTTTAATTGGATGGGATTAGTTAATTTCAATAGCAGTTATATTATACTGTTCCCTTGTTTGCAACAGGTTAATACAATGGCATTGTACAGTGAAATTATTAGGATATATTATTATTGGAGTTGGTGTGCGAGATGTTATGGGTCCTCTAGGAAAATGTTATGATCATAGTGAAAAGTTTGGCAATGGCAATTGTGACATTTCTATTCTAATATGTTGATGCAGTCTTTCTGGTTCTCAGAGGCAGATTTGATCCTTTTTGTTAAATCAATATTTTTTACAATTCTAGCTGATTGAATTATAATAACAATAATTTGCACCTACCTGATTGGTCAAGCCTAATCATTTCAAATTGGAAGATTTTGCGAAGAATACAATTTTTTATCCTTGGGTAGGAAATAAAATGGAAAAAATTCAATCTGGGAGGAAAGGGCTAAACAACCCACAACAAATAAATATTATTGGGAAAACAGAATATTTTTAAAGGAATTATCTCATACTTGTATCATAACAATCATAACAAAATATGGAGTATTTATTAATGTACTGCTATCTGCCATAATAACGGTGAAGATCTATTTAATTTACAGCTAATTGGCTACACCTACAGATTATATTAGCCTACTGCTACTATTGGGCTACCCCTTCTTTAATGGGTATGCCAGTTCTATCCATTCCTTTCAGACTGTGTTCCCTCCATGTTTCTTGCTTCTAGTGATCTCATCTCTCAAACACAACCTCAGTGCCCATTCCAAGCTGCCAACGCTGGCTTTAAACACACCGTTCCAACCACTACCTGATGTCACTCTCCTCCAGATGAATGACAGTCCACTTGTTGGATAGTATTTTCCTGGCATTGCTGGTTCCCAGGTCACAGGAATGGGTGATGGAAACAGAATTGGACCCGAGTTACTAGTTTTTAGTTGTTGTCGTTTTTTTTAACTTCTTTTACCTTTGGGGCATTTAGCAGACCCTTTTATCCAAAGCGACTTACAATAGGTACATTTGACAGAAGAAATTGAAATAATATATCGCTGTCTGTACAGGGAGGATGTTCATAGAACCAAGTGCCACACATTAACAATTGTTAGGTTAGCCCCTTCCCTGTATACAACAAAGCAGGTTTGTTTTTACAGGTGTGTTTTAGGAGGTCTTCCACTACTTCCATGACTCTAGACACTTTAGGTGTTGTTTATTAAATTGGCTACAAAAATACATATACTGGGCTGGCAGTTTGTTTGCCAGATAAAAAATCACAGGTATGTAAGCACTAGATTTATGCAATTCATGTGGATTCTTCCTTTAGGCGAAATATCGGGGTTGCGTTACCTAGACATATCATCTGTCTATGTCCAGGGTTATACTGGGCTTCCTATACTCCTCAAGGAAACCGAGACACAGTCGGGAGTGTTCAATCAAGACTTAAAATCTGAGATCAATTTAAGCAGTGTCTCCTTTTTCAAGGTTTACACTTTTTGCCAGAAATTGTGATGTTGCACAAATCGGGTAATCTGTGTAGAGGTAGAGAAGAGCAAAAAACAAACGTGTTGATTCAATTCATAATACTTGTTGTCTTTACAGAGCTGACAGTTGGGCTGCCGTGAAGCCCTCCTTAGTAGAATGTTGTCTCTCTAATTGCCTTGAAGGGGGGACATGTAGTTATTTAATAGTGCAAAAGGCTGTGGAGACGGTTTACGAAACGGTGATGGAGATTGGTGTTTTTCTGTTGCAGTTGACATGGATGATGAAGACGGAAGGTGCCTGCTAGATGTAATTTGGTAAGATGTTCATCATGTTCTCCCTCTTGCATCCTAACATACTGAATGTTGATGGTGTCCTGGCGTGACCTTCCTAACATGACCCCCCCCCCCCCCCCCCCCCACACACCTTTTCTGTTACAGTGACCCAGAAGCTCTCAATGACTTTCTTCATGGATCAGAGACCCATGTGAGTATCAACGACACATAGACTTGAGACCTCACGACAGAGGTTCCCTTTCAGAGAACTTCTACCGGCGTTGGTTCGACCTCAAACATCTGACCTGTCACAGTCCGTTCCCCCCCCCCCCCCCCCGCCTTATTTTTTTCTATCATTTTTTTTTCACCGTTTCCCTGGACGCCCCTCTGCTTATGTTAATCTTTTCTGTTTGGGGAACCTCCTTGTTTTTTTCCCCCAAATCAAGCTTGCCTTCCCCCTTGTGTTGGGCACTCCCAAAATGAGAAATGCCAATACTAACACCTCCCGACTGTGGCTCTGCCTCTCTTGCCCCCGTCTCTCCCCTATTTATCTCCTGTTTCTTTACGATCCTTGGCTGCTGTCTGTGCTGTCCTTTCTTTGCCCTCCTCTGTTTGACGGTCTTGTTTCTCTGTCCTGGTGGCTTTGGGTGCGTTTGGTTTTCTGTCTGTCCTATCCTGGGTGGGTGTGTCTATAGTTGGACACTGACGACCTTTTGGATGGTTCGGGTGACCCCTCCAGCTCGTTCTTCTCCTCTGCTGGGGTGAGTAACGCCCCACCCTCCTCCTCCTCCTCCCCTCCCTCCCCTCCCTTCTGATCTCCATCCTGTCTGTGTAGCATGCCGTCCCCGTCCCCCCCACTCCCTCCCTCCCTGACCTGTTCTGCCACTCCACTAACACACACCCACCTTCTCCAAGCTTCCATCGCCTGAGACCTGATCGCCAACGCCATAGGTCAGAGTGGGGGGGGGGGGGGGGGTTCAGTTGCTACGACGACATCTCCCCTACCGGGACGCTCGACTCATCCTCAGATCACCCCATTTAAACATCAACCTCCTCAAGTCCGTCTCCTCTTTCACCTCTTCCTCCTCCTCCCCCTCCCCCTCCTCCCCTCTTCTCTCTCCCAGGGCCATATTCCGGAGGTCCAGCCCGTCATCCAGCTGTCGGTCAGTGAGCCGGCCGGACTGCCCCGGGTCAGCGTGGACCTGGACTTCCTGGAGGATGACGACATCCTCGGAGGCTCGCCGGGCGGCGACGGCGGCGGCATCAACGGCATGGGGGGCAACCACGAGCCCTGCGACATCCTGCAGCAGAGCCTCGCCGAGGCCAACATCACGGAGCAGAGCCTGCAGGAGGCGGAGGCCGAGCTGGACCTGGGCTCCTTCGGGATCCCGGGCCTCACGCAGGTAGTCCAGACACTCCCCGACGGCGGCCTGTCCGGCGCCGCCGCCGTCGGCGTGGGCATAGGCGCCCCTCCGAATGCGGCGGCGGCGGCGGACATGCTGGGCTCGGTGCTGGCCCACCAGGGGCTGCACCTCCAGCCCCAGGTCATGAACAAAGCCATTAGCGTCCAGCCCTTCATGCAGCCCGTGGGCCTGGGCAACGTCACCCTTCAGCCCATCTCAAGCCTCCAGGGGCTCCCCAACGGGAGCCAGTCGGGTCATTTGGGGCTCGGACAGATTCAGGTTGTGGGCCAGCCCACCGTCATGACTATCAATCAGGCCGGGCAGCCCGTCCTGGCCAAGGCCATGGGCAGCTACCAGCTGCACCAGCCCGGGCCGGAGGTGTCGGGAGCGGGGCCGCAGGCAGGGCTCGGCGGCCCGGTTCTGAGCTCCGGCGGCGGACTTCTTATCCAAGGCGGCAAGGCCGCCCTCGGGTCCCCGGCGCTCAACGGGCCGGCGGTGTGCGCCGGCAACACCGGTAGCAGCAACAGCGGCGCCATGACGGCTCCCGCCGGGCTGATGGGCTACGCCGGCGCCGGGATGGAAACACAGACTCAAGGCCAGATCATGCAGAACGTGATTATCCAGCGCACGCCCACGCCCATCCAGCCGAAACCGCCGCAGGGCGGCGCCTTCCAGCCCAAGGGCTTCAAACCGCAGCCCCAGGCGGCGCCGCACACCCTGCAGGGCGACCCCGCCAAGGCCCTGGGGCTGCAGCAGCTCCCCGTGTCGGGGGCCCAGAACGTCACCTTCCTGACGGGCAAGCCGGGCTCCAACATGGTGCTGAGCGCGCAGGGGCCCTCCCAGGGCCAGCAGTTCCAGCAGGTGTTCAAGCAGCAGCCGGGCCAGCCGTCGGGCAAGCCCCTCAGCGTGCACCTGCTGAACCAGCAGGGCAGCATCGTCATCCCCTCTCAGTCCATGCTCCAGGGCCAGAACCACCAGCTGCTCCAGCTGCAGGCCGGGGGCCAGATCTTCACCCAGCACCCCGGGGGCCACATCATAACGAGCCAGGGGCCGGGGGGCCACCTCATCACCAACCAGATCCTGGCGGCCAACCAGAACATTAACCTGAGCCAGGTGTTCTCGGGGCCCATCCAGCTGCAGTCGGGGCAGATGGGCCAGCCCACGCTCTTTCAGATGCCCGTCTCCCTGGCCCAGAGCGCCGGCCACACCCAGAGCCACCCCGTCGCGGCCCACAACCAGACGGTCATCCAGGGCATGCCCCTCCAGAACTCCCTGACCATGCTGGGCCAGGTGGAGGGGCTGAGCCCGGCGGTCAGCCTCCAGCCGGCCCTCCAGCCCCCGGCGGGCGGGGTCCCTTGCGGCGCGGGGGGCCTGGCCCTGGCGGGGGACTGCATCACGGCGCTGGGGGGCGCCACGGAGCAGGTGGGCCACCCGCAGCAGCAGCAGCAGCCCGTCCCCCAGCAGTCGTCCGTCCTCACCATGCAGTCGGCCGTCTCCATCCCCTGCTCCTCTCCGTCCATGTCGGTGACCACGGCGACGGTGCCCGCGGTGGGCCTGGCGGCGGCGGCCCAGCACAGCCCCGGGCGCGTCCTGTACACCAACCAGGGCGCCAGCATGATCCTGAGCCAGGAGTCGCTGCAGATGCTCCTCCAGCAGGTCAGTCCCGCCGCCCCGCCGGCCACCGCCTCTGCTGCCGTGTTGACTTACTGAACATGAGATAACCTGCACGAGAGTGACATGTTGGTCTGACCTCTCTCTGGTTTTACTATTTGACTCCTCCCCCACCCCTCCAACTCCCCCCTCCCCACCCTCCTGCGCCATTCCCCGTCCTGGTAAATCTCCTGGTGTCAGGAGCAGCAGCAGCACCAGTCAGAGAATGGCTCCGCCCCCTCAGTGGGCGTGCCGGCGTCTGTAATCGTCAGCAGCAACAGCCACCCTGGCCCGGCCCACTCAGTCCATGACAGCCAATTAGCTGAGTCTGAGGTGGCCCACAGTCCTGGCCCCTCCCCTGGCCCCTCCCGCATGGTGGTAAAGCAGGTAGACCCCCCCCCCATCCCAAACCCTCCCCTTTTATGTTAAGCCCCGCCCCCCGATGTTGCTGCTGCCGCCACTGATCCCTGCTGTGCGTCCTCCTTGAAGCACTCCTCCCTGTTGCCTCTTCTTATCCCCCTCCTCCTATGTTGCGCGCTCTCCCTCCCCAGTGCTTGGTACTCCCTCCGCTCACATTTCCTCATTTGGGTGCTGTTGTGTGTTTGCTTTGCATTTTTGAATACCTTGCATAATCAGTGTCCAAACGCATGGCCCCTCCCCCCCCCCGCCTCTCTCTCTCTCTCTCCCTACTGCCCATTGTCCCCGCTCTGTGGTGTTTATATATAAGAAGCTGTTTTGCATGTCTTTAGATAAAAGTTTCGGCTGATTCACTGAAGGTGTCACCTCCCATTAACCCCAGCATACTTTCTCACATTAATTACTGGATGCTAACGTTTGGCCTGGTTTTGGGTGCACACAGCATGTATTCCATAATCATTTGATAACTACACGTAACCAAATTGTCATGTAACACTCCACACGGCAATGATGGGGAACAGTGTAACAGCCAATTCTCACTCTCTTTCCCACCATTTACATCCAGCCCTGCTGGCTGAGATTTTCATCTGCACATAGTCATTTAATCCCCAGGGGTCCATTCCTTTCCTCACTCCTGTTCCAGCCTTTTGCTATTAGTTCCCTCGTTGTCGATATATACAGATGGACCAGTGTGCCATCCCACCAGCTGAATAAGCCACTCCCCCCTGTGCAGCTAGCCACGCCCCCTGTCCCCCCCCAGTCCCCAGATCAAGGCTTGCTTGTTGTGTCCCTTCCTTTTGGCTTCCCCAACTGATCACTGCTCCTTCTGATGTAATAATTTGCAGAACACTGGCCACAGACGTTACAGCTACCACCACTTGAACTAGAAGAACCTTTATTTATGTAATGGAAAAATACGGATCCTTTTTTAAAATTGCTTTTTTTTCCCCCTTACTTTATTCTGTCAGAAACGTGTAGATGCCGCTACCCTTGTTTTGTGCTTGCAGAACTGTTTGCTGGATCTGAATTTAAATGCATTTTGTGCTATATACCTCCCCTTGTGTCCAAGCGTGCTTTATCCTCGTAGGGCGACCCCATTGGCCCCATAAGAACATTTCCGTGTACCACTTTGTGCTAAATGGTGCGAGTGTGTTCTGGCTCCACCGCTGCAGGTTCCCTCCAGCGGACATCAGCAGCCCCTGAAGCTCCAGAGCATGTCGCCCTCGCCGGTGCTCACCGCCCACGTGCCGGCGGCGCCCCGGGCCGACAGCCCCCAGCCCTCACCGTCCCCCCTAGCCCTCGGCCAGCACGTCCACTCCCCGCACCACCAACAGCAGCAGCAGTCTCGCCCCCCGTCCCAACCCCAGCCCCAGTCCCAGACGCCCTCACGCTCCTGCACGCCCTCCTCCCACCAGCCCCTCTACATTGTCCACAACCAGATCCCGGGGTCCCCACAGCAGCAGCAGCAGCAGCAGCAGCATCAGCAGCAGCAGCAGCAGCAGCAGCAACAACAGCAACAGCAGCAGCAGCAACAGCAGCAGCAACAACAACAGCAGCAACAACAACAACAACAGCAGCTACAGCTTCAGCTGCAACAACTACAGGCCCAACAGCCTCAACCGCAGCAGACTCATATTCAAATCCAGCTGCAGGCTCCGCCCCGGCCTCCGTCCCAGCCCTCCCCCTTCCAACAGGAGAGGCCCCCGCTCTCCCACTCCCCCAAGGCCCCCGCGGCGCCCCCCGCCCTCCAGCACCAGTTTGTGAGCTCGGTGATGAGCGGACCCACGCCCATGGTGCTCACGGCCCCGCTGAGCGCGGAACAGCAGCACCACCTGCAGCTGGTGGCGGCCCAGATCCAGACGCTGTCCACCATCTCCCAGCCCTCCCCGCAGCAGAAGCAGCTGCTGGACAAGTTGCACCAGGTAATGCCTAGGAATGTGTTTTCGTTGCATTGATGTAGCGCCTTTTCGGGGCAGTCAACGTCCTTTTTTTATTGATGTAATTGAGTATTTATTGAGTTCTATTGTCCCTGTTTGATGTCTAATGATATTTTATTACCATTTAGTTTTAGCTTTACTGTACAGTGTCCTTGGGTGACATGAAAGACGCTTGAAATAAAATGTATTATTATTATTATTTACCAAGACAGTATGGCTCAGAAAACCCTAAGCCTAATTTCAGGGTTGAAAAATGTGCTGCAGCTAGTGTAGCATGCTTCTGTTGGCACCCCCCCAGCCTGAGTGAGTGGTTCACGCTGAGCGCCTTCGCTACACCCCCCAGGTGGGTGCTACAAAACTGTCTGGGTGCTACACAGGTGTGTAACACTCTTCACTCACCCGCACGGGTGTGAGAACCACCTGGGTAATGCACGGCCGACGGTGTATAGCAGATAGTACACCACACACTGGGTGTCTGTCACAGTGGAGAGGTGAGGAGTGAAACAGTTCAATCAGAGAGCTACCGTCTCCCCTACACCATGTCCGAAGCTGTAACACTTGTATTGATTGCTGTTGTAGCTTCCAGAAGGGTTTACGCCAGCGATAACGAGAAGTACAGGACATGATAGGAATTGATAGAACAATGTGTAATTGGTAAGAATAAATATGACAAATAAGAATATAGAATCGATTGCACAATATGAATATGTAATGTATAGTAGCAATGTAAATTAAGTGTAGGACCGTTTTTACGGCTTTGCGATACAGCAATCTTGGTTCGTGAGTTGTCCAAGGATTGTGCGTCTCAAAATTCGACCAGAACCAGAGGTTGCCATTGACAACCGCTCCTAAAGTTACCTTCTTGCTGGCCGTCCTATGGCAGGGCCCAGGCTAACTGCAAGTCACTGACTGTTGCTCGCCTGCTTTTTGTGGCTGCAAGCACTATAAGCTTTCCCAACCCTGCTGGACATGACAATGACTTACGGAGTCAGAATAGGTCATATTCTATTACCAGAAAAGTTTGAACCATTCAGTTGTCCTTTTGTCTTTGCCTCTTGAATATTTATTACTTCACTTACACTATTTATTCGTTTAGCGTCTGTTCAGAGTCCGCATACCTGTTGTCATTCAGTACGTCCTGTATGTGTTGGCCTATTCCAGATTTTCAATGTAAAACCCTGGCCGTGTTTCGCTCGTGCTACCGATCAAACGGATCAACTCTGGACCGGCGCCTTTAGGATGGCAAATCCTGAATCCGAGTGATTGATGGGTCTGTCTGCGGGGTCGATGGTGCGTGCGCTCAGGGCCTGACCTCTGGCTCCCCTCCCAGGTCCAGCAGAGTATCCTGATCCAGGCCAAGCAGTCCGCCTCCCTCCAGCCCGCCCCTCAGGCCCAAAGCCTGGCCCCAGCTCATTTCATCTCCCAGCAGGACCCGTCCACTGAGACGGTGATGCTGTCGTCATCGGGCCCTGTGGGCCCCCCAGCCCCACCGGGGGCCCCCTCGCTGCAACAGAAATCTGTGCTCGTCAAAACTCCAGTACTCCCAGGTGGGCACCAGTGCACGTTGGAATGTCCGCCGCGCACGGTTCGACACAATGCATGATCAAACACACGGGCGGGCCTCACAGAGCCGGCCCGGACGTTGTGAGGTAACGGGGAATGTGGTCCGGCTGAGCGACGCTAAAAACGCACACCTCAACACGCACGCCTCAACACACGTTGTCGTCATCCCATAGGGTAGTCGTATTTCGATTTGTCAATATTCTGTACTTCTGCTGTAATAATAATCATAATCGAATAATTTTATTTGTAAAAGCACCCTTTTTAAAGACGGATGAAAAACTGCTTTAACAGACAAGACCGATGATCATGTAGATTCAAGCCAAACAGTGTTCGCATGTTTATGAGTCAATGCATTTTTCTTTGAATAATTCATTATTTCCTTATGTCATAATGCAAGGCCCGGTTGGGGCGGGACTCCCACCATCCATGGCCCAAGCCGGCCTCACCCCGCCGCCTGCACAGGTGGGTGACTCCTCCCACCCCCACACAACACAACCCCGCCTCCATCTCTCTGTTCCACCCAGGGTCCGCCATCTTATTTAGGACCAAAGTGAATCATCTTCATATCAAAGCCGTCTTGTGTTGGGTAATATGACATATTTATTTATATTCCGCTGGTGAGATGAGATAAGAAGAGAAGTACAATCTTATTTGCTTATTTTGGGGGTTATAATGATCCTCATAGAGCTGACACCTTGACAACAAGCTAGGCATTACATATTGCACATGCGATAAAGAATTCAACATCTTACCTTTATGTATATCATGTCATTGAATATCCTTATTAATCTTTAGAGCCTTGTGTTCTTTGTTTGAACTCATACTCCATAATCTATAAACCATAAGCAATTGGATGTAACGTAATGCATTCTAAGAGCGTTAAACGCACCTCGTTACACATCACAACAGCCTTTTCCTCTCGTCATCTAAAACCACCGCTGGAACCATTCGCACGAGAACATCCACGTGTTCCGAGCAGCGACCCGGCCTCACCCGGCTCTCCGGTTCTCCCGCAGGTCCAGACCACGCCCGGGGTGATCAGCGCCGTGGGAGGCGCGGGGGTCACCTTGGGGGGGATGAAGCTCCAGATGCTGGCCCAAATGCCTGGCCTCCAGTCCCCTACCCCCGTCCACACACAGGTACCAGAGAGGGGCAGACGCTGCCCACCTAATACCGCCTACGTGTGCTGGGAGACAACTGAACTGAATTTGTTTTCGCTCTTGGTATTGCCCCTTTCAGGTGTTGTGAATGTGTGGTGGATCGTATTATATACTTAAACAGGGGGGGGGGGGGGGGGGGGCGGGATAGTATAGTGACTAATGGGGGGGGGTGGGTTCGACTCACAGCCGAAAGTTACTTGGTTCGATCCCCATCAAGGAGTCACCCTTGAGCAAGATGACCCCTGACCACTACCTGATCTCTCATGACCTGCATCTGAGTTCACCAAACATCACTTTAGAAAAATGTTAAGGGGGATATGATGATGACTTAAAATATACGTGGTACCGTGTACAGCAGCATGCATTCTGTGTGTGTGTGTGTGTGTGTGTGTGTGTGTGTGTGTGTGTTTTCGCTTTCTAACGGCTTGTCATCTGCTTGTGTCTCAGATCCCTACAGTGAAGATGCCTTTCAGTGCGGAGCCCAGTAAAGAGGCCAGGTACGCCTTAGAACGATGTAGATCTAGGTCGTATGTATACATCTTGCATGTATATATAAATGTATCCTGAATGTCCCCGAGGACCACTATGGCTTTGCATTAAGGTGTTCATTTGGTCTGGAATGAAAAGTAAAAATTGATCACTGCTACATGTTATTCATCACATTAAATCATATTAAAACCAACAGAAATGTCATGATATGGTGTACTGGTATCTACTAGTCATGAATGGACGTATATCTGGTATCGACTAGTCATGACTGATCTTCTAGTGAGTCGGTATGGTATAGAATTTGTGCCTGACCTCCTGTGTGTGTGTGTGTGTGTGTGTGTGTGTGTGTGTGTGTGTGTGTGTGTGTGTGTGTGCGTGTGTGTGTGTGTGAGCAGGATGCTGGAGCAGCTGAGGAAGCAGCAGGGCTCGGTGCTCCACCCCAACTACAGTGTCCCCTTCAACTCCTTCGACGACACGCTGCAGCGCCTGCTGCCCTACCACCTCTACCAGGGCACGGCGAACTCCAGCCAGGACTACAAGAGAGGTAGGCCCACCGCACGCAGCGCCCACTGGGATGGGGGGGGGGCGCGGTGAGTCCCCGTACCCACAGTGCCTCTCACCGTACCAGTACCAGTAGTTCCTCAACCATAGGTCTGAACGCATCAGCTAATGCAAGAACCACGTATTATTTCATTATTGATGGAGGTCCAACGGGGTAGTGCTGGTAATGCCTAAAATGCTCTATTTTGCCATTTTGATTTTAATTGAATAACGTTCTGGGTTTTTCAAACGATTGTAACTGTCCTTCTTGGCTTCACGAAAAAGTCTGTTGCCAGTATCATTTGTCAAAGGGCCGTTGTTGTGCCAATTCTGCCTCAGAGCATTTCACACGAGCTCGCCTGGCACACGCGTAAACAACGGCGAAATCACCCAAATCTATTCCTCTATTTCATTCACTGCATCTAAAATGTTTATGTAGCCTCCTTGCGCTCAATTAAACAGATATTCTGTTATTGGGAGCAAGCACAGGTATCAGAGCCGCTTGTGTGTGCATGGATCCACGGATCAACGTGGAAGATAACTTGTTTCCCCTTGCTCTCATTTTCTCTCAGTGGACGATGAGTTTGAGAGCGTGTCCTGTCAGCTACTGAAGCGAACGCAGGCTATGCTGGACAAATACCGCCACCTGCTCTTCGCTGAGTCCAAGGTAAGATAAGAGGATCGAAGTTGTTGGACGCAACCGTCATGCTAAGCTATTTTCCTTTATAAGTGAGTACGGAAAAAATCATGGAAAAGTTGGCGTGCGTGTGTGTGTGTGTGATGACCCTGAATGCATCCTGACCTGGTGGGTTGTGTGTGTGTGTGTGTGTGTGTGATGACCCTGAATGCATCCTGACCTGGTGGATTATGTGTGTGTGTGGTTGAACCCGAGCAGAGGATGGGCCCGTCGGCGGAGATGGTGATGATCGACCGGATGTTCATCCAGGAGGAGAAGTTCACTCTGGGCCAGGACCGGGTGCTGGCCAAGGAGAGACCAGGTACACAGCCTTCACCACCGACTGCTTTAGAAAGTTTAGAGTAGCCAACCTGAAGACCGTTGTTATTATGATTTTGTCCATTATTATTGTATAGTATGATGATTATTCTTGTTGGGGTTGTACTTTTAGTTATTGGTGTTATTTGCCACCAAAAGGTGAGTAGTAGCAATCCATGAGATGGTAGCACAAACTGTGGTTAGACTCGAGTGGGGGCATTAATGAAACGATGGCTTTTAAATTTTTCTATTGTTTCTTCGCTACCTTGAAATTGGCTCCAAGCGATTTAATTTGACATCCATACTGACACAGTAGTCTTGTCCTGTTGCTCACAGGTTCAAATGCAGATATTGGTTAATGTTCATATGCATTGCATGTCGGTCAACACTGTGGCAGATGTCGCCACACAGACTCGCGGTGGTCCAATAGCATTAGAGTCTTTCTGGTCTCTGATTGATACACCTGGAGGTCTGAAAGCTAACGAGGTCTTGCTCTCTCTCTCTCTCTCTCTCTCTCTCTCTCTCTCTACAGAGGAGTTTGTGGCGAACGCCCGCATGTTGGAGAGCGCGGCGGCTACGTCGCGGCTACACCCCTCCCCAGCGGGCCCCAGCCCGGCCAGGGGTCTCGCGTCAGAGACCACGCCCCCTGCACCGCCTCCTGTGGCCCCGCCCCCGGCCGCCCACCCCCCTGTGGTTCCCAAAGCCGTCCCTCTGCCCGCTCCGGCTGCGCCCGCAGCCCCCGCGCCCGCCCCGCCCGCCTCCCACTCTCCCTTCCCCTCCACCAAGCTGGTGATCAAGCAGGGCGGGGGGTCCGCGTCCGTGTCCTGGGCCAGCAGCAGTGCCCCCCCTCCGCCTCCGCCACCGCCGGCCCCCCCGACCGCTGCCGCCGCCCCGGCGGCACCGAGGCCAGTGGGGCCGCCGGCCAATCAGAGCTCTTCGTTCGGCCGGGCCCCGCCCTCGTCGTCCTTCCGGTCGCGGCCGGCGGAGGACGAGGACGCGCTGCCCCAGAGGACCAGCAAGCCGCCCATCAAGACGTACGAGGCGCGCAGCCGCATCGGCCTCAAGCTCAAGATCAAGCAGGACCAGACGGGCTTCCGCAAGGTGGTCCACAACACGGCGCTGGACCCGGTCCACACGCCCCCCCAGCAGAGGACCCAGCCCCAGGCCCCGCCCCGGACTGTCCCCCCGCCCCCGCCCCACCCCACGCCCCAGCCGCAGCCCGGCCCCCAGCCCCCGCCCGGCCCCCAGCCCCCGCCCCCGCCCAACCCCCATATAAAGAGTGCCACGCCTCCCCCCAAGCCCCGCCCAGAACCCGCCGTCCCCCCCACTGTCCCCCCCACCGTCATCAGGACTCAGTCCCAAGCGTGCCCCGCTCCCTCGGCGCCGTCGGTCGCCACGGTGACCACCGCCCAGTCCAACCCGCCCCCGAGGGCCTCGGCCCCCTCTAGCACAGCGACTCCCCCCCCTCCTCCTCCTCCTCCTCCTCCGCCTTCGTCCTCTTCCTCTTCCTCCTCCTCGTCCCACACCCGGTTGCCGTGCCCGCCCCCTCCCTCCTCCTCCTCCTCCTCCTCCTCTTCCTCCACCACGCAGATGAACGGAACGCTGGAGCACCACGAGGTGGGCGGCGTCAAGCGCAACCCCACGCCCCCGGCCCCGCCCCCGGCCCCGCCCCCGGCCCCCCAGGCCACCACCTGCCGCCTGCCGCTGCGGAAGACGTACCGGGAGAACGTGAGCCCCCGGGTGCGGCCGGGCGTGCCGGGGGGCGGGGACGACAGCCTGCCCTACCCCCGCCCCGAGCTCTCGCCGCCCCCGCTCCGACCGGAGCCCTCCCCCTTGCCCCGACCCCCGGCCCCCCCGCCGCCGCCGCCGCCGCTGCCGCCGGTGGTGGTGGCGGCGGCGGCGCCGGAGCGCACGGTCATCGCCAGCGTCAAGGTGGAGAAGAGGAGCCGGGAGGAGGGGAAGCTGGAGAAGAGGAGCAGGGAGGAGGGGAAGAGGAGCAGGGAGGAGGGGCCCCCCGGCCGGCTGGAGCAGGTGGAGGAGGCGTTCGGCCGCAGCGTCAAGACGACGCCACAGCAGCCAACCCACCCCCACCTGCCCCAGCTGCCCGTCCGGGGGGGGGAGGAGCCGGTGGCGGAGGCGGGGGCCACGCCGGACCACCCGGGCGCCATCGCTCATTACAAGCGGGCGAGCGGCAAGAGCCAGCGGCCGCGGCCGGGCGCCGTGTACCGCGTGGACCAGCACGCCCCGGGCCCGCCCACCCCGGACGCCTCCCCCGCGCGGGACCCCTCCTCGCTGCCGGCCAAGCGCTGCAAGTCGGACTCCCCCGACATGGACAACGCCAGCTTCTCCAGCGGCAGCCCCCCCGACGACACGCTCACGGAGCACCTGCAGTGCGCCATCGACAGCATCCTCAACCTGCAGCAGGGGCCCTCCGCCCGCCACCTCAAGGGGGGCGGGAGGCCCCGGCAGCACCCCAACCCGCTCCCCGGGGCCCCCTCCCACAGAGCCCCGGCCCAGCCCCCTTCCTCCTCCTCGTCCTCCTCCTCCTCCTCGTCAGCCTCCACGCCCGCCTTGGTGGCCCCTCGGCCCCCCATGCCCATCCCGGGACGGGGCCACAACGGGAGCCTGGTCCCCCAGAACCACAGCAGATAACAGTGTCCCCCCCCCCCCCTCCTCCTCATCCTTCCTCCCCCCCCCCCAAAGGGCCTCGGGCCCCTGGAAGGACTTACACGGGGGGGGGGGGGGGAGCGACGGAGAGCGAGATGCGTCGAGAGAGAGACATAGACTCTGAGGGCGGACGGGGGCCTGGGCGCGGCCTCACTGTTACTTCACTGTTTTCTGCCCAGCTGTGTTGACTTTGTCAGTCCATTTGAATCGCACCAGAAATGTCTTTTGTTTACCGGCTGGCACGCACGCCTGACAACGACAGGAGGTCCGGATTGGGAAGAGGACGGTCACGCAGCCAATCGGCCGCGTCGGATTCACGACCGTGTCCGTTGGGACCGGGTGCATGCGTGTGTCCATCCGAAACGATGGTCGAATTACAACGCGGAATCGTCGCTGATGTCGTCCATTACTTCGTTTCATTTTTTTTCAGCCTCCCATTTGTGCTCTTTTTCACAAGCCCCTCATTCAAACATTCCCCTCACACTGTGGCCTGCACACAACTGCACAAACACACGGATCGACAACGCAAATAAACACAACACATGATCAATTGTCTCTGGGTTTCCTTATCAGTGCCTGTCAGGACCCCAAAACAGCACGGGGGTCTCCCTACATCTCTCTCTCTCAATGCCTAGAGCAACACGATGCCTAATGCATAACCTTCTGTCTGTCTGTACACAAACACTGCCCAACCAAGACAACACAGCGGTTCTCAGTGTCCTTTTGTTCCACTGTGGCTGAAATGGATGTCCCATCTACATAAAATACACTTCTTGTGGTTTGCATTCAAGTCCTGTTTAGTCTACTTTATGTTTTTGCAGTCATGCACCCGATGGAAGGGAAGACATCCCGTTACTATGAATTCTCCTTTCACACTCGTACTACTCTCGTCTGTGTTTACCCACTCTTTTTGGTTTTCCCCGCTCTTTGGTCGGTTTCCCACAAATCGATTGATCCTTTGTTTAGTTTGGTACCACATCTGCGCCTCACTCTGCATTACTTTAGGTCGGTCTCTTTCATTCGAGGCCGCTTGTCTCACGGTTTACATTGTAGTCGGTCCTGGGAGTTGTAGTTCTGTAACAAGGAGATGTAAATGAACATTTAACAAGGAGATTTGAATTATGTTTAGAGAAAAAAAAAGGAACCCTGGTTCATGTTTTAGACCCACCGCCACCATGCCTAACCCCAACCCTGACCCCCTTCTGCATCAAAATGCCCTGACATGTTCTACGTTTTGGTCAGTAGGGGGCAGGCCTGTCTTCCTATATCCCCTCCCACCCCCCTCTGTTGTGTTTTAAGGACTGATCCCCATGGTTACGTTCTGTCACTGTCTGCCTCCTCCATGGCACTGTTATCATTTAGTTTCCCTTCTCATCCTGGTGAGCAGTGACTCACAACACACCACACCGCAGATGCGTTGACATGAAGACAAAAAAGGAAACAATAATGTACAAAATAAGACCGTAAGAGAATTTGAAGTATAGTATTACAGATTAATTTTGTATTGTATTTATTGTGTATAATGACACTTTTTAAAAAGAAATGTACATTTAGTAAACTTGTAAATTAAACCCTTGCTTCTTTTATGAACTTCTCTGCGTGTCCGGTGGTTCTTTGCTGTCCGTCGAACTTTGTGCCGTTCAACGTACGATAACGAGCCCGAGGTCGTCTGAGGACCGGAGGGAGGGCAGGGGGGTTTGGGGGAGGGCGCAGTAAGGGGGAGGGCTAGGCTGTGTTCACCAACCATAGCAGTTGGTGTGCAGAGATGATGGAAGTGGAAATAACTGGCCGTTTTTATGAGATTGTGTGTGATTCATTCGAGGCTTGAAGTAAATTGTTCAAGAGGAGAAGGAACAGAAGAATGAATGCGGGGGGGGGGGGGGGGGCTTGTTAAAATGGTGGATTGCACAGTCGGTTGTGATGCGCTTTCTTATCAGTTATTAAAGCTTGAACTTAAGAACAGCAGCAATGTGCAGTTGACGCATAAACATAATTAAAAGTCAGGTTGAGGGGAGTACTGAGAAAGGTCTTGGTTATAACTTAAAAAATACTTCAAATGACTGTGTGTGGGACTGTGGCATGTACAAAGATTGACTCCACCCAAATAAACGATTTACTCCCCCCCCCCCCCTCTCTCTACCTCCCCCTCTGCCCCAGTGCTCCCCGCCCCCCCCCCCCCCCCTGCCTCGGAGGTTCCACCACACCCTCGGGCCCTCCTTCAGCTCATCCCATCTCAGAGCAGGGGAGCAGGCATCCCTAAAGGAGGAGGTGCATACGGAGGAGAAGCTGAGCCAGACCGAGGGGGAGCGAGAGAGAGAGAGGTTGGTTCCTGTGAGAGAGTGTCCTCCCGTGCTCCCACTACTGCACGTTGATCGAGGAGCCTGCCAGCCCTGGAGCTCATCTGAGATCCATTAAAGCCAGCAGAAGAAGCCATCCTCACTCAGGTGGTGCTGACACTCCATCGCGGAGGACTGCTATTCGCTGACACGTCAAAGACCTGCATGTAGCAACAGCTCATTCCAGAGGGAAAAAAAAAAATCTGTAAATTATTTTTGTCCTCCAGACATATATCTTCTTCTTTTTTTTCCCCAACTCTGCAGACGGCTAGAGGAGACTTTGGAAGGCGTTTGAAGAAGACTTTCCTGGATCCAAAGTCGCGCGGTAAATATACTTTTTTAATTTGACTTTAATTCTGTTGTACGCACTTTTCCTCCGCGTAATTTTGTTACCACTCAAAAGCTTTTACGGAAAGGTTACAGAGACACGTGACCTGAAGTTAGAGAGAGCCTTAAAACCTTGATTAGAAGTTGTTTTTTCATTGGCATCGTCATCAAAACGGCATTGCTTCAATTTGAGAAATTATAAATAATTGGATCACGCTCAAACCCTGAATCACTCCTTGTATGTTAACGTTCTTTCTGAAACAGCCTTGACGTGCTGTTTGTGGTTCACAAACCCACAAGGCATTTTCCAACTTCCAACTGAAAAGCGGCTTCTACAGAGCCTATGTGAATCAACTCTTATAAAGACTTTCAACTCTTCCTTTCTCCCTCTCTCCTAACTCCTAACAGTTTCCGAATTGCTAAAAGTTTCCACAGTAGATAATGACGTAGGTGTTTATACCAGTGATCTCCGGGCTTGCTAGAAGTTGATTATTTTCTGCATTAAACGGCTCTCTGCTCTCTCAACAGTCTTGTGACACTGTTCTGTTGCCCTCCCGCCTCAGGGCAGTGTTCATTTTCTAAGATTCATACAGTCAAACAGTTAAATAACTCCACGTACGAGAAGATGCCTTGAAGTTTGGCGCACGCCTTTTAAAAAAACAAAAGGAAACATCTAGGATGGGCCAGGGAATCTTTACCTCTGCGTTTGATATCTGATCCACGGCTGTTCCTAACTAGCGCCTGTCATGAGGTGGAATCCTGCCTGTGCATGCACGCTCCACATCTTCCCAGCAGCAGCTCATTGTGTGAGCCATGGACACAATGGTGCACCTAATTCATCTGGTAATGGGCTGAGGAAGCCTGTGGGGGTAAAAAATGAATGCCTCACTCTTTTCAATGTGAGGAAATGAGCAGGGGCCTGTTCAATGTGTGTTCACTGGGCCGGGCCGGCACGGTTTCCACAGCCAACTACAGGTTCCAGTTTTTTCCAGATGCGCACTAACAAAGCTCGGCACTCTGCTGGTCTCGCCAGCCCTTCCTGGTTCCACGTCCGTAGGAAAAGTAGTGTTAGTGGTGGGAGCCCTCTCCTTGTACAGTTCCCTTCTGTGGGGTCAAGTTTGTCAATCCACTGCTCCTGTTTCTGTTATGCTCCCCTGAGTGGCGCTTGAGTTGTGCTCTAGTCAAGGCTCGTTGGAAGAGGGGTGTGTATGTTTCAAAAAGGGGTCAGCCGCGTGAACTCTAGACCTCAGTCATCATCCCTTTCATTGAAGCGAGTGACGTCGCAAGCGGCACTCTAATAAACACAGGAAACAAACCCAAGGCACTCCAAGGCCCAAGCACAGGAAACATAGGTACAGCGACACAGAGGGGGCATCGGAAACACACACACACACACACACACACACACACACACACACACACACACACACACACACACACACACACACACACACACACACACAGTCGTAGATTCACTTTTCACATGTTCCCTTCAACTGTCCTCCAGCCAGAAGCCGACATGTCGCGCTGGGGACGGAAGAATGTGAAGAAGACGCCGGAGGTGATCCGCACGGTGACCGAGGGCCTCAAGTCTCTGTACCGCAAGAAGCTGCTGCCCCTGGAGCAGTACTACGGCTTCCATGACTTCCACTCCCCCAGCCTGGAGGAGGCCGACTTCGACAACAAGCCCATGGTGCTGGTGGTGGGCCAGTACTCCACAGGGAAGACCACCTTCATCCAGTAAGCCAGCCGTGGGTCTCAAATGGGTCCTCTGGGCCACTCCAGTTCTGTGCTGTTTTAAGCTCATTTAGGTTTTTAAGGCGTTTTTCGACACGGTGAAATGCATGCAGTATGTTGAAGTCCTTGCTTTTGTACCAGTAACATTACCGTGTGTAATGGGGTGACATGCGGGTTAGGTATGTGGACGTAGAGTCCGGAGTAAATCACTAGATGTGTGACATCTGCAATCAATGATTAAATCGTCCCAGTACAATTGAATAGACTTGACAGAACAGTAAGGGTTGCGAATCCTCCACCAATGAAACGACACAAAGCCAATCGATTGAACCCAAGCGGGCTGTACATCGCCCTGCTCTGAGGGGGCTGCCTAACGGGGGCTGTGGTCTGGCGTGGTCAGGTACCTCCTGGAGCAGGACATCCCCGGGAGCAGGGTGGGTCCGGAGCCCACCACCGACTGCTTCACGGCCATCATGCACGGCGAGGTGGAGGGCGTGATCCCCGGCAACGCCCTCATCGTGGACCCCAACAAGCCCTTCCGCAAGCTCAACCCATTCGGCAACACCTTCCTCAACAGGTTAGTGTGTGAAGGTGCGGCTGTGTGTGTGTGCGGGGGGGGGGGGGGGGGGGGGTATGCAAGTATGCAAGTACAATAAAGTACTTGCATACTTTATTGATCCCAGATTGGGAAAGGTCTCGTGTCATGGCAGAAAGAAACAATACAAAGTTACAAAAGTGAGATATTATTATGATGAAATTAGATTTTACAAAGGGATACAAATCCACAAAGAATATATACGTAAATATATGCAGAAAAGAAGATCCATAAATAGATGTTCAAATGATCCCCAGTTGAGGAAGACGAGGCCGGCATTCGTCCGTCGGTGAAACAATACATCATTGTTGGGTAGGTCGAAGTTAAAGGAAGATCCCCCTTTGACCTTCACACCTACGTAATGGACCGGTCGTAGGAAACATCTCGGGGGGGCCCTGCAGCACAAAATGGAAGCCAGGCAGAGTTGGAAAGATAACAGCGCAAAGAAAAAAATAATGTGCGAGTTCTCGCTCGGCGGAATTTCGAGTCCGCGTGCCAGAGTTCCGTGCAGGGAGGCACTCTCCTTATTTGTGGAAAAAACATGGAGCTGGGGGAGATATCACTCCAGAGGGTGAGGAAAGCTCTCGTCCTCAAGGTCAGGGTGCGGGGGGGGGGGTGGGGAGGCGAGATGTTTGGAGAGGTTCAGAGACGGGGGGAGGGGGGGGGGGGCAGGGAGTTCTGACACATCCCGGGGGGGGGGGGAACGCACAAACAAGTGAGGTCACATACTGGTGGTGTCGCTCCGGGAATCTGGAGCAGAAGCTGAACGCTGAGGACCGATCCCTTCCAGCACTCTGGCATGCGTTTTCCCTTTTTTTTTCTTCTCCTGTGGGTACATTTTTTCCATTGATGTGAGTCTGGAGCAGAGACCATGAGATGTGGTCTGTAACCAAGGCCATAGTTTTGTTGTTGGCAACCGCACCCACTGCGAAGAACAGGCATGGCAGCTTAGGGAGAAACAGGGGTTTCCAGTGAAGAGCAGAGGAAGAGGGGATCTGACGCTAGGTTTCCAGGGGGGTCGTCCCCGCTCCACTTCGGGGTGTGCTGGCCCCCGCCATGTGTTGCGTCTCTCCCTCTTCTCTCCGACTTCCTGTCCGGGGGAACCGCCAGCTCATTAGAGTCGTAAGCCAGAGGAAGTGTGGCTGTTGTTGTAAGACACAACATCGTAAGGGGGCCCGTATTGTTTAATCCTGGCGCTGGCAGATATTTTTCCGTCAGGAAGCCCGAAGCATGGAGAGGCCGGCCCTGAACACAATGGTCTGGAGGTGGGAGAGGGACGGCCGTTTCCAGCCTGCTTCATAGATCATGCCCCTATGGCCGAGGCCATGATAACACATCACCATATTTCACAAGGCTCACATTCTTTCCATCGATGTTCGTAAGAGATTGCGATAGATAAGGCAAAGCCTATCCCCAGTGACCGCAGGTGGAGGATGCCTCCCAAGCGAGCTTGCGTGGGACATTGTTAAAGCTGTGTGTGTTTATGTGAGACGCTTGTTTGTTGCGCTTAGCGTCGTCGGGGCTATGTGTGTTTACGTTGAGGTGTGTGGGTGTGTCTCACTTCTCGCTCCGCCAGGTTCCAGTGTGCCCAGATTCCGAACCAGGTGCTGGAAAGCATCAGCATCATCGACACCCCGGGGATCCTGTCGGGGGCCAAGCAGAGAGTGAGCCGAGGTGAGAGGAGCACCAAAGGTGAGGAGGGCGGGGGGGGGAGAAAGACACCCGCGTTCTGAGAGTCACCACCACCACCACCACCACCACCACCACCACCACACCCCTGCTGTGAACCATCGCCCTCTTGTCTCTCCCGGCTAACCCATGGATGCTCTCTGTTCCATTATCACCTGGTGGGGGCAACGGCCTCAAGTGGTTATGAACCACGAGAGCTGCTCATTGGTTGACTCTCCTCCTCATCATCATCATCATCATCATCATCATCATCATCATCATCATCATCATCACATTCCCCGTCATTATCTTTATATCATATTTTCATATACATTCCCTTTCAATCATTGTGTATTCCTTAAGACCCTCTGGATGACTAAATAATAATCTAATAATAATGTTTACACAGTTTTATGTCCAACTGTGTTACACAAACTAGCGTATCTCGGATAGCTGAGTGACGTGAGTGGGAGGGGGCTTGGGAGTGTCGATATCACTATTCTTGTAAACAAAGGGAGAGGTACGGGCCCGCCAGCCTTTTTCATTTTTAGAATATATTTAGGATGTGAGTTTAATAATACCATAATTGAAATCACTATGGCTGAGAATAAACCACAGATATGTCCACGTCATTTTAAGGTAGGAGCTTGCACCTTTAATAATACCACTTCTCAAAGTCTAAGATTGCTATGTCTGACGTAAACAGCAATCTTGACCACACGAACAATGTCCTGTGACTCAGAGCTATCTGTGTCTTGTATGACAATGAGGATGATGATGATGATGTGTCCAGGAACAGCGAGAAAAAAAATATGTCCTGAACCGCTGCATACGTGGTGTGAAACGCGTCTTTCTCCCCGTTCTCCTTCCACACGGGTCAAATGTCTTCCTATGTGTCACTTACACAACCACCACATATTTCCCGCGCTCTTTACACGACCAGCCCTTTTTACAAAAAAACGATCTCCCTTCCCGGTTCGCAGGCTACGACTTCCCCGCCGTGCTGCGGTGGTTCGCCGAGCGCGTGGACCGCATCATCCTGCTGTTCGACGCCCACAAGCTGGAGATCTCCGACGAGTTCTCCGAGGCCATCGGCGCCCTGAAGGGCAACGAGGACAAGCTGCGGGTGGTCCTCAACAAGGCCGACATGGTGGACACCCAGCAGCTGATGCGCGTGTACGGCGCGCTCATGTGGTCCCTGGGCAAGGTGTTCAACACGCCGGAGGTGCTGCGCGTCTACATCGGCTCCTTCTGGGCCGAGCCGCTCCTGGTGGCGGACAACCGCAAGCTGTTTGAGCTGGAGGAGGAGGACCTGTTCGCCGACATCCAGAACCTGCCCCGCAACTCGGCCCTGCGCAAGCTCAACGACCTGGTCAAGAGGGCGCGTCTGGTCCGGGTGAGGAGAGTGAACAGTGTTTAGGGGGGGGGGGGGGGGTGGACTGGAAGATGGCTGGTTGGAGCAGCCTCACCTGGCCAGAGTCAGACTGATTGGGTTCTGGGGGCTGGGGGAGGCTGCACACCTGTTGTGCACAGGTTAAACCAGCCACCGTCCACACACTCCCACAGGGGTCTTAAAATAGGAGGCGGTTCTTTGTGTTTGGTCAAAGATTGTGATGGATTTGGACCCGAGGAGACCCAAACCTGCCTGATCCTGCTCATGCATGTTCAGATGCTGAAGGAGCTCTTATCAAAGTCTTTAATGCCCTCCTTAACGATTTTTATGCTCCTTACTTTATAAGCTCCTTAATGCTGTTTAAAGCAGGTAAGGCTCCTTTTAAACCGTTTAGCTCCTTAACGCTCGTTTTAAAGCTCCTCCCCGCTCCTGTCACCTCCCAGGTCCACGCCCACATCATCAGCCACCTGAAGCAGGAGATGCCGTCCGTGTTCAGGAAGGACAACAAGAAGAAGACCCTCATCTACCAGCTGCCCGTCATCTTCTCCAAGATCCAGCTGCAGCACCACATCTCCCCCGGAGACTTCCCCGACTGCACCAAGATGCAGGTTAGTTTGATTTTGAATTGACTATTCGTATAGCAGATGCTGTTTCCAAATAGCTTCCAAAATTCAGACTTATGTCAGTAATGAGAAGGTAGGGCTTGAGGGCATGTGGGCCCTCTCGATTGGGTTTGTTTAGGCTTCCCATGCCATGTTGATGTGGCCTGTGAAGCCCGTCACTAGAGATCCTGCCGCTGTTCTTCTGGAAACATCTGGTTCTCAGGCCTGATTCAGGGCAAATATGTGCAACAGCCGTCGTTTTTGTTTTTGCTTCATCTTGGCAAGGAAAGAGGATCATCTTGATTTATGTACACACAGGATTCTCACGATAACTAGAGAAAACTAATAAGAATTTCTCAAATGTTTTTGTAATATGAGTAATGCTATGTTGTTCATGACTTCATAATCATGTACGATATAATATTGCTATTTCCTAATATATTATTGCTAGTATATCGATCATATTATACGGCTCTTACAGTATCTCAATTATATTTAGATATTACTTTGGCTATCCCAGGGGGGGAAATCAGCATGATAATGTCAGCATAGTATTTTTAGAGTCTTTTTATAGTACTTTTATAGTATCCCTATTATGGTATCACCCAGTATACATGACTATACCAAAACACAGGATAGCATTGTATAGCTCAGTGTTGCATAGCACAGTGTTGCATAGCTCAGTGTTGTATAGCTCAGTGTTGAATAGACCGGTGTTGTATAGCGCAGTGTTGCATAGAATGGTATTGTATAGCACAGTGTTGTATAGCTAACTGTTGTATAGCATAGTGTTGCATAGCGCGGTATTGTAAAGCACAGTGTTGCATTGCTCAGTATTGCATAGAAGTGTTGTATAGCAATATTGTATCGCTCACAGTCGTATTTTATAGCAGTATTGTATAGCTCAGTGTTGTTTAGCTCAGTGTTGTTTAGCTTAGTATTGTAAGCTCAGTGTTGTTTAGCTCAGTGTTGTTTAGCTTAGTATTGTAAGCTCAGTGTTGTTTAGCTCAGTGTTGTTTAGCTTAGTATTGTAAGCTCAGTGTTGTTTAGCTCAGTGTTGTTTAGCTCAGTGTTGTTTAGCTCAGTGTTGTTTAGCTCAGTGTTGTTTAGCTCAGTGTTTTTTAGCTCAGTGTTGTTTAGCTCAGTGTTGTTTAGCTCAGTGTTGTTTAGCTCAGTGTTGTTTAGCTCAGTGTTGTTTAACTCAGTCTCGTTTAGCTCAGTGCTGTTTAGCTCAGTATTGTAAGCTCAGTATTGTTTAGCTCAGTGTTGTTTAGCTCAGGGTTGTTTAGCTCAGTGTTGTTTAGCTCAGTGTTGTTTAGCTCAGTGTTGTTTAGCTCAGTGTCGTTTAGCTCAGTGTTGTTTAGCTCAGTGTTGTTTAGCTCAGTGTTGTTTAGCTCAGTGTTGTTTAGCTCAGTGTTGTTTAGCTCAGTGTCGTTTAGCTCAGTGTTGTTTAGCTCAGTGTCGTTTAGCTCAGTGTTGTTTAGCTCAGTGTTGTTTAGCTCAGTGTTGTTTAGCTCAGTGTTGTTTAGCTCAGTGTTGTTTAGGTCAGTGTTGTTTAGCTCAGTGTTGTTTAGCTCAGTATGGGTCTGATGTGGGCCCCGCCCCCCAACAGGAGCAACTGCTGGTGCACGACTTCACCAAGTTCAAGACGCTGAAGCCCACCCTGATGGCGGCGTTGGACGAGCTGCTGTCGTCCGACATCGCCACGCTGATGCCCCTGCTGCGGCAGGAGGAGCTGGAGAACAACGACCAGATGGGGGTGCAGGGAGGCGCCTTCCTGGGCACCCGGGCCGGGCCCTTCATGGAGGGGGACCCCTTCGGCGTGCTGGAGAACGGCGGGGAGAGCCACGGCGAAGGGGAGGGGGACGAGGACTGGGTGGTCACCAAGGACAAGGCCAAGTACGACGAGATCTTCTACAACCTGGCGCCCAACGAGGGCAAGCTGAGCGGCACCAAGGCCAAGGACTGGATGGTGAGCACCCGGCTGCCCAACTCGGTGCTGGGCCGCATCTGGAAGCTGTCGGACGTGGACCGCGACGGCATGCTGGACGCCGAGGAGTTTGCCCTGGCCAGTCACCTGATCGAGGTGAAGCTGGAGGGCCACGGTCTGCCCCCGGAACTGCCCAGTCGCTTGGTGCCCCCGTCAAAGCGCAGGCAGAAGGGGTCGGACGCCTAAACCTGGGGACCCCCCCCCCACCTTACCGCCGCCGCCCCCCAATGCCTGGAGGCCAGAGGGACCCTTCTCACACAGATGGCCCATAGCTCCCTACCCCTTCCCCCTCCACGCCACGCCCCAAGAACCCAACCCAGCTGGATCACATAGCTACGCCGGGTGGAATCCGTTACTTTGAAGGGATTCACTGATTTGATACTTTGACTTGGACCCAAGTTCAAGGGCAAGGTCGCCAAAGAGCTAGGCTACAGCTATCGACAGCGCCTAGGCTAAAGTTAGTGGCTCTGACGTATTTGAAGAGATTCTTTCCTAAAACGTCGACATGGGTTGGTTCATTTGTTGCTTATTTTTCTTAGATCGCTTTGATGTTTGATTTGCTTTATAAAAAAAGAGGTTTCAATGATTCAATTATTTGCTGAGAATAAAAGCCTTGAGCCCTTTCCAAGAAAATAGTATTCGAGTATTTTATATTTGAACGATTTGAACGGAGAGAGAATGAGGCCTTTTAGTATTAAAACGCTTTGGAGCATTGCTGACTCCTTGAGACCAGAGTATCTGTGTTTTATCTGATTTGAAATATCCTATAGTCCTAAATGCTTTGGCAACAATGTTCAATGTATGTAAATGTACTGTATAAACAAGAGAACATCGCTTTATGATGTATAAACCAATATTTTGGATTATCTGATGTAGCCTAATTAAGGCATGTTTAGCTAAAGATGCAGTCGTTATCTAATAACCAAATACATTCAAGGCATATTTTAATGCTTCACATGCCTTCCGATTTATCTTCACCACCATATTGTGCATCTATTTTGCTGTACTTTGTAATATTTGTGTTTGTTCGTTTTTTTTTGAAGAGGACAATACTTCTCTGTTGTGTAAATGAATGTCACATGCTCACATGGTGCAATTTCCAACAAAACAGCCCTATTGATATTACTAACTACTGTACAACTGTTGCCAACTGGTATAACCAAATAAACTGTATTGACTGTGTGCAGGTCTACGGCTCTTTTGTTTTGCAGTAGTGGCAGTAGGCCTAATCGAACGAATGAACATGACACTTTGAATACATAGCGATGGATCCGAAAGAAAACGATACCCTTTTTGGACATTCTTACGTTTCGATTCTGTCTCGGTAAACTAGGGAAATGTAACCGAATGAGCTTACTTCTCCTTTCCCTTTTATCCGTGTTTTTCTTTGGTTTAATTCTCAGTTGGTTCCACAGTGACAGATCTGATCAACACTGACTCACACCGAGCCCCTGCCAAATCCCCATACCAACTTTTTCCGTGGCTCGACCCCTCTCCTCTCCAACTCTCTCAAACTCTCACACAGTCAACTTCACACGCACAGTATACTTTCCACTTTTCTTATGCTTTAGATGTGTCTCACCCTTTACCCAGCAATTTGGGATCCTAAAACTGCTGTATTTAAAGTACAGCTAGAATATAACAGGGATCCACGTGTGCATTTGCGTAGTAGCTAATATTAAAGTGCGTTCATGCGCGTGTTACTTTGGAGCGCTTTAAACCAAGTGCGCGGTTTATGGACAGTAGTAGGCCAGTATATTCCGTTCCTCCGTAGAAAGAAACCCAAACGCGAAGCAGAGGCAGCTCGCCCCTCCTCTTTTCTTCCTCCCTGCTCACTGGAGTTTACAGAGTGACTCACATGCAAGGAATGCGGTGGGCTGGTCGGAGTTATTAATACCTCTTTTCCTAGGGTCTGCTAAGTTTCCTTGCGCTCATGCGCGGGATCGACACACTGTACCTTTATGGAAGACTAGAACATCCCCCTATTTGGTGTGTTGCTGCTGGACCGCACCAACATACAGAAGAAGTTAACCCCAGGCGCTCCTGTAGGCTAGGGCTTAGTTCAGAAAAACAACACAATCAGGCGAAAAGTGAAAACGCTTTAGGGAATAACGTTGTGACGAACAGAATAAGGCCGGGATGAGAGCTCTTTTCTTCAATCTTGTCATATCGAAGGGCTTTTTGTTCTGGCAATTTTTTTTTAAATCGGTTCCAAGAATGTCATGGCATTTCACCATTTCTATTATGCACTTAGATACACTGAGTCATGTGCCAATTTGATTTACAGCTGTTGCACGACACATATGAACAGTATGTAGCCTACAAGGCTGTGGTACGCAGGGGAGGGCAGCGAAATGAGTAAGGAAGAGTACAGGGGGCATCAGTAAAATGGATTAATCACAAAACAATGTTGCCCACTCAACCATATTAACAGGGGTCTCCGCATACGTCACAGTGTTATTGCGTGGGGAAGCCCTCGCAGGCGCCAGCGGGTTTGGTTTGTGGTCTGAAGTGAAGGGGAAAACTTCACTCCATACTTCACTTCAAATTCAAAGAATGCTGGTGAGGGGCGACCTCTAGTGGGAAGAAGACATAATGCACCTTGTGTCAATACAGTGCACTGGATTTGGCCTAACTCCCATTATGTCAAGTTCAGTGCGGGTACCTGACGTTTTATTCCCTTGACCCCACTTTAAGGTCAAAAGTTATTTGGGCCCCAACAACACTGAATCCTTTTAAATTATGTCTTTAATCGAGAATGTATTGTTCAATACAGCTTATAGGTCACTCCCGTATGTACTAATATGTATGCATCCCCAAAGATGAGAAACTGTCCTGTTTATTGAAGTTATAAAGGTCAAACTATTAACCTAAATATAAATAATGTGAAACATAGATTATGGGTTTCCTCCTTTAACATTAGGTTTAAATAAAGTTACATGGCGCCACATCTATTAAGCAATTTCATTCAATGCCATTCATAATTAAAGATAATTATAAAGTTTATTTCTGGATTCAAAACAGTATAAAAGTATCGCAAATTACAAGCGTTCGAAATATGAGTGTCCTTTTAACCAAGAAATTATAGTATTTTGGCTCACAAAAGTCAGGTTTCTTTTTTTATTACAAATAATTCAAACAAGTTTTGTTATCATCAAAGAACATCGCTGTTTACCCAGACACACCAGCACACATCACAAATCAAACAGCGTAAATATCTGCCATGCAGAAGCCCCCTGTGTGAACTGCTTGACCAACACATTTCTTCCCTTGACACTACACTCTTCTACACTTTACGCCTCCTGAGAAGTAATGTAGCCTCCTCGACCCATCGACAGGCCACTCCAGCCATTCACAAAAGCCCGAACCCGCCTCAGAAGCTGAAGGTGTTCTTGATGTCCTTGATCTGCTTCATCATGGTGGCGATCTGCTCCCCGTGCTCCCGCAGCACCCCCTGCACGCACTTCTTCTGGTGGGCGTTGAGCGAGACCCCGCCCCGGGACGGCAACGCCGGCCCCCCTCCCTCCGCCTTGTCCACCTGCTTCTTCTGGTACTCCCTCTTCATGGCCACCTGCCGGATGCCGTTGTCCAGGTGCTTCAGCTGCTCCTCCACCCCCTGCAGCTCCTTCCTCATGTCCTTCTCGCTGTCCGACAGCACGGGCAGCTGGCTGCGCAGGCCGCCCAGCAGGCGCTTGACGCGCCGCGCGATGGCGTCCTGCCGGTACTTGGCGTCCTCGTACTTGTCGGCCAGCCGCTCCGCCGCCTCCCGCAGGCTCCTCCTCTCCAGGCGGCAGGCGGCCAGCTCGTCCGCCTGCGTGCCGCGCTGCGTGGCCAGGAGGCGCGACCGGCGCTGCAGCTCCTCACACGCCGTGTCCTGCTTCAGGACGTACTCCTCGCGGAACACCTGCGTGGCGCGGCTCAGCAGCTGCAGCCACTCGGGCGGCGGGGCGGCGGCGGCGGCCGTCCCCTCGCTGTCCCCCGACCGCAGCACCAAGGGGTTGGCCGAGCCGCGCGCCAGGATGTTGCGCACGTGCCGCTCGAACGAGTCGTCGGGCGGCCCGCGCGACAGGGGGCTCAGGGCCACGGGCCCGGCCCGCGGCCCCGAGCAGAGCAGCGGCGGGGAGGGGGGCCGCACCGAGCTGAGCAGGGGCAGCAGGATGCACTCGTAGGCACTCGTGATGCAGACCATGGTGGCGCCCAGCGACAGGTCCGAGGTCACCAGGAAGCCGCGCACCGGCGCCGAGAGGCTGGTGGCGAGCGGCCGCGTGCACAGGATGTGCTCCACGATGCAGCGCTTCTCCGCCGCCAGCTCCTGCAGGCTGTTGCGGTCGCCCTCGTCCGAGGAGCCCAGGAACTGGTGCAGCTTGTTGAACCAGGTGAGGCCCACGCTGTGCACCCCGGCCTCGTGGGTGCAGTGGTAGCGGTGCTGGCACAGCGGGTCCCGGTGTAGCCGGATGGGGCAGGTGAAGTCCGACTCCTGGGGCTCCTCGTCGTCGCCGGTGGCCAGCTTCAGCGTGAGCTCCAGCTCCACGCACTCGAACACATAGAGGGACGGCACGGAGTCCGAGCCCCGCATCCACCGCTCCCCCACGCCCCCCTCGTCCTCCTCCTCCTCGGACTCCAGCACCACGCAGTGGTACAGCATCCCCGTCTCCGTGGCAATCACTAGAATGTTGGGCACGCAGGGCAGGCACAGGATGGCGCACGCGTCGTAGCCGTAGTTATCCTCCGCTGCGGGGTACATGGGAAGGGGTCCCGCGGGCTTGCTGAGGCTCAGCACGCCCATCTGGTTACTGGTGTAGCTCAGGTATGTCTCGCCGTTCTCATAGAGGATATACAGCGGGTAGACCAGCAGGTCTCTGGACGCCTGGCCCGGCACCTGCCGAGAAATGCACGACACTGGCCCGAAGTCGAACGCCACTGCGATCTCGCCCAGGGAAGCTGCGTAGGACAACACACGAGAGTGGACGTTGCTGTCTTCCTCTGACTGCGAAACAGGTAGTACCTTGGTTGGGTTCTGGGGTGATTTGAGCCCGTAGAAGCGGATGGTGTTGTCGGAGGTGAGCAGCACTAGGTTTGGTTCTTCCGTCTCGCTGGGATACCATGTCGCCTGCCGTAGAGTGACCGAGGCAGAGCTGGTGAAGAAGCGCTCCGCCACCGGGATGGTCTTGCAGTTGATGTCGCTCCGTCCGCCTTCAAACTCGGACCTTTTCCCCCAGCGCTGTGGGAGCTCCAGCACCGAGACCCCCCGCTGGCCGATCAAAGCGACGTGGTGCTGCGTGGGACTGAGCAGTACCTGGCACACTTCAAAACGAGGCGGGTTGATGCACAGCAGAGTTTGGAAGTTCCCGCTTCCAAAGCTCTCGTCGGAGTTCAGCTGCCTCAAGTTGGTGGTGAAAAACACGCGGTCAACGTCGTTCCAAACAAACAGGTCACAGTCCAGGCAAAAGGTGAGGTTTTTAGCTGCTCTCTTTACATTTGCTTTGGGTTCGGAGTCTAGGATCTCACGTAATTTGCTGAATATGTTATGATTTGGCAGCTCATGTAGCCAACGCTCTCCACCGAAGGCCGCCATCTTGTTCCGCTTACTAAAAACGAGTCACGCCGCGCATGCGTGCTAAGAATCGGATATTTATTTATTTAATATTTATTTAAATCAACAGCATACAGAAAGACAATCACTTAGTATTACAAAAACGATATTGTTTAAAAACCATATTAATAATCCATACAATTCTGTAATAATACTTTAAATATAACAACATTAATAAAGTAGAGACAAACCAAATTATCCTGATACAAAGATCTTGAAAACCTTATATTACATTGATTTAAACAAGAATTGAAGTACACAATAATTTCAAAATTCATAATTTAATTTTTAACATCAAGTTCGAAGCAACCGTAACAGTGGATCCAGTATCCATGGTAGCCAACATAGTGAACGCATTCTTCTCTTTTACGACATACGCCGTATTACGTCGGCCGGTGTCGTACATTCTGCAGACTCACCATGGCGCTGAAAGAGACTGCGGGACTGTACGAGACGCTGAGGGCAGAATGGAATAAGAAAAATCCCAGTTTAAATAAATGCGGGGATCTTTTGACAAAACTGAAGGTAAAATCACAACAGCCAGTGTGCTTCACGTGATTATCTCAAACCTAGGGTATTTTATCTGGCCAATTTAGCCATGGTGGCTAACGTTAGCATGCTAAGAAGAACACAAAGTCATTGTAATGTATGGTTAGCTCACGTAATATTGTCCTTTTACATCAAGTCAACAGACGTGATATTAACCATGTGTATGTTAACCTCGGTTAAACATAATTTGAAGCTCAATTCGACATTTGTATAATCCCAAACCTTGTTATATACTTATTGTTGACGTTAGCCAATGCTACTGCCACATCGTCATCTATAGATATGTGTATACGGATTGTATGTGTTGACACGTTTATGCAGCATTTTTTATGTGTTTCTCAAACAAATGCATAACCATTAACCTTAACATACGCTTCCGTGACCTGTCCTTACTTTCTAGGAAAGTAAGCGTTTTCTTTAAAACATGCCCTTTTCTATTTGTTTACAGATTTCTCTATTAGAATTAAACTTTTTGCCCACGACGGGCGTGAAGCTCACAAAACAGCAGCTAATTCTTGCCCGTGAGTATGACCTAATAGCAGCCCATTACTCCAGATGTCTCCACAAACAAGGATACACCTTTTTATATTTACCCTTCTTTTCTATGTGCTCCTTATTCTAGGCGATGTACTGGAAATCGGCGCTCTGTGGAGTATCCTCAAGAAGGACATCCCCTCCTTCGAGAGATACATGGCCCAACTAAAATGCTACTATTTTGACTATAAGTAATAAAGCCATCTGTAATAATACATAATAATGAATGGCCTTTTCATAAAGCGCTTCACATTGTGAAGACGTGTTTGTAAACAATGTAACAATTGTAAACAATGCTGTTGTCCACTGTATTGCCATAGCAACCAGTGCTTTGTTATGACCGCGCTCTGATTATGTCTCTCTACCCTTTTTCAGGGATGAACTGCCCGAGGCAGCGTACATGCACCAGCTCCTGGGCCTTAACCTGCTCTTCCTGCTGTCCCAGAACCGAGTGTCAGAGTTCCACACAGAGCTGGAGAGGCTAAGTGCAAAGGACATCCAGACCAACGTGTACATCAGGCACCCTGTTTCCCTGGAGCAGGTACCTCACTTACATTTACATGCTTTTATCGAAAGTGACTAACAAGTGAGGCGGAGAACAATTAAAGCATGCAATCAAAATTGGAGTAGGTACAAAGAGACTGGTGTGGCACAATCTGGTATTAAAAACAGCAATAACTTGACCGTGTGGAGAGTGCCAATAGGAACCAGTAATACAGTTTGGAATAACAATTCAAACTGGGAAGTAATGGCATAAAGTCTAATCTATTCTCATGTTCTTGTCCAGTACCTGATGGAAGGAAGCTACAACAAGGTGTTCCTTGCCAAAGGTAACATTCCTGCAGAGAGCTACACCTTCTTCATAGATATTCTACTTGACACTATCCGGTGAGTACTGAATCTTGATGGCAAAAGTTAAATAGTTGTCTTTTTATATTCAATGAATGTCACATTTGAAGCAGTTAAAAGACACCAATTGAGACCTCCCCCCCACCTCTCCTTGTTTTGCAGGGATGAGATCGCTGGGTGCATAGAGAAGGCCTACGAGCAGATTCAGTTTGCTGAAGCAACCCGTGTGCTGTTCTTCAGCTCCCCAAAGAAGATGACAGAATATGCCAAGAAGGTTGGTATTAGTTCTCATAAGGGAGTGGCTTGGTTCTCACTGACCCAATCTCCCACTGGCTCAATCAAGGGTGGGAGGGTAATTTGCCAATGATGTTACTCGCTTTATTATTGTACACTGCCCACATTGGGATTTGAATCCAGAACGTTTCGGCTGGGAATCAAACACCCTTAGCAGTAGGGATGGGGATCGAAACCTGGTTCTATAAAGGGACGGTTCCACTTTTTCTAAACCCGAAAATCATCAACGTTTGGGCTTATCGATACCACTATCGATTCCCGTCGTATTTTTTTGTCCCGTAGGTCCTGTAACATAATGTTGTGTCCCTCGAGTCGCGTCACGGCATTTAAATCAAATCAATCCAATCACTGCAGCGTGTCCACCACTGTTTTTGAATGGAATTGTAGCACATTAGCATTGTGCATCAAATAAAGGCCAAATGCAGTACCTCCGACTGTCTCCGAGTTGAAAAGACTGTGTCCTCCTTCTCCTGTCGCACCACAGACGGGCCTGTCTTAATCATCCACTCAATGTACTGAGTGGTAATCGCACAAACAGAAACGGTCGCTAGTCCCTTCAGTTAAAAATAGTAATCCAATTGTGAAATCGGTGTTGTAATCGGCAGCCTTCGAGCTAGTTATCTTAAAAAGTAAATAAAGTTTCAGATGTGCTGCGTGATGATATGTTGAGGTTGGCTCAGTAAAACGACTGTTCAGTTATCATGATGCGTTCAAATGTAACAAAGAAACGGTAAATTGAGTTTTTGGTGAGAAATATGAGTAATACTGGATTACTCATGTTTCTGTATTACTAATACAGTTGTTTAGTGCTCTAATCATTTTAGTAATTAAAACTACTGATGTCAATATTTATTAAGAATTACATATTTAATTTAAAATTATTTATTTCCTAAATATTTTCCTCATCACTATTTCCACCATTAATAGAAAAGTATCAAATGGTATCGATATTAATGATCCCCATCCCTACTTAGCAGTACATTATTCTGCCACCAATACACTGGACAAGAGAATGTTACAAATTCTTTACCAAGGGCGTTCAAAATAAATACTTTCAACACCATCCGTGAACCTGACGTGAACCCAACAGGCACACGTTGACCTCAAACTAATGTCTGGTTGACCTGGCCTGTCCTGTGTCTATGTTTGTGTGTTTGACCTGGGATATGTTTGTTTGACCTGGCCTATGTCTAATGTCTGTTTGTTTGACCTGGCCTGTCCTGTGTCTATGTTTGTGTGTTTGACCTGGGATATGTTTGTTTGACCTGGCCTATGTCTAATGTCTGTTTGTTTGACCTGGCCTGTCCTGTATCTATGTTTGTGTGTTTGACCTGGGACATGTTTGTTTGACCTGGCCTATGTCTAATGTCTGTTTGTTTGACCTGGCCTATGTCTGATTCTAATCATGTCTGTGTGTTTGACCGGGCCTGTTTCCAACGTCTGTTTGTTTGACCTGGCCTGTGTCTGTGTCTAATGTCTGCTTGTTTGACCTAGCCTGTGTCTAATGTCTGCTTGTTTGACCTGGCCTATGGCTGTGTCTAATGTCTGCTTGTTTGACCTGGCCTCTGTCTAATGTCTGTTTGTTTGACCTGGCCTGTGTCTCTTTGTCTAATGTCTGCTTGTTTGACCTGGCCTGTGTCTAATGTCTGTTTGTTTGACCTAGCCTGTGTCTAATGTCTGCTTGTTTGACCTGGCCTATGGCTGTGTCTAATGTCTGCTTGTTTGACCTGGCCTATGGCTGTGTCTAATGTCTGTGTGTTTGACCTGGCCTATGTCTGTGTCTAATGTCTGTGTGTTTGACCTGGCCTATGGCTGTGTCTAATGTCTGCTTGTTTGACCTGGTCTCTGTCTAATGTCTGCTTGTTTGACCTGGCCTGTGTCTCTTTGTCTAATGTCTGCTTGTTTTACCTGGCCTGTGTCTAATGTCTGTGTGTTTGACCTGGCCTATGGCTGTGTCTAATGTCTGCTTGTTTGACCTGGCCTGTGTCTAATGTCTGCTTGTTGGACCGGGCCTGTGTCTAATGTCTGCTTGTTTGACCTGGCCTGTGTCTAATGTCTGCGTGTTTGACCTGGCCTGTGTCTAATGTCTGTGTGTTTGACCTGGCCTGTGTCTAATGTCTGCTTGTTGGACCTGGCCTGTGTCTAATGTCTGCTTGTTGGACCTGGCCTGTGTCTAATGTCTGCTTGTTGGACCTGGCCTGTGTCTAATGTCTGCTTGTTGGACCTGGCCTGTGTCTAATGTCTGCTTGTTTGTTTGGCTGTGCAGCGCGGCTGGACCCAGAGTGCCGACGGCTACTACTCCTTCAGCACCCAGCAGCAGCGGACGGAGGAGGTCACCATCCCGTCCACGGAGCTGGCGCAGCAGGTCATCGAGTACGCACGGCAGCTGGAGATGATCGTGTAATCAGCCATCCTTGGCCCACCTAACCCCCATCCCACTCCCTCCTCCAATGCCTACAAACACAGCTGACATATATACCCACACACACACACAACGGGTCCACATGCAGTCTTCTCCCCCCTCCAAAAGCTACAACTCACCTATGGCAGGTTGGCCTGGACATCGGCCACCACCTGCGTTTTCTCCTGGAGATTGAGTATGTTTTTGTACCTTCTGGAGCGGTAAACCTTTGAATTTATCCAGTTTTATTTTTTTTGTTGTATACCCCTTCGTTTCATTATCATTTTTTTTATAAAAACGTCAAACTCAATGGGATCTCCTTTTGGTTTTGACCTCTTGTTGCACACACAGACATTACATATTCAAAAAATATATTATTTGACTTTGCCTTTTTTAAGTGTCATTGAAAGTCATTAGTAAAGCGCAAGCTTTTTACTTACAGAAAATAAAACAATTTTTTGTATACAAAGTCCCCCCCCCCCCCCCCCTCGGCTTGGTAGTGCTTACAGATCTGTATTGCTCTTGCTTTGTAGCCTAGCAACAGACCGAAAAATGGCCATTGAAGTTTGAGAGCCTTTTCTAAATGGTAATTATGTTCTCCCCCTAACCTAGTTATAACATGATCGAAGAGGAAATGCAAAAATTTGTGTGAAATACTTCAAAAAATAAAAAGAATGTTTTGGAACCATTTGTGTTTGTTTTCCTTTGCACGACCTGGCTTTATTAAGTGTCTAATAGAGGGGACCAAAACTGAAATATAGGACTTACATAGCATGTCAATAAAGAGAATCTGGATGTGATTGTTGTCCCTTCACCAGCTAGAATTGCATCCTCCATGACACTTCCTCAGCGCTGCGCAGGCTGTGATCGTCACCGTGGTGACCCAAGGCGGCTCGCATAGGTAGCTCCTGTTAACGCCGCACCTGTAGAAATGAAGATTTGTTCACATGGGTCATTACCACGGACTAAAGTTCACCATGAAATACAAGAATTTCCTTTTTTTTTTTTTTTTTCAGACTTCTTTCCCTTTCAGAATTAATAACAAGACCTAAAGTAGGCTCAGTGCTCTAACACTTGATCAGGACTAGATCAGGTCCTAAACATCCCACCAAAAAGCTGTGGATCTCTCCCTCACCACTTGGTGATGTTGGGTGGCGGCGTTCCGCCCCCGGCGGTCCCTGTGCGAGCAGGAGCCGTTGACGGTCAAGGGTTTCCAGCGTCCTTGGCGCCCTGCTGCAGGAGAAGGGTCGGGAGACTGGGAAGACACACCGGCTCCTCTGTTCCCTCCACCAGCCTGTCCTGTACCAACCCTTCTTCCTCTCCCCCGTGCTTCCTCACCTTGATCCTGTCGGCTCCCTGTCCCAGACCTGAGACCTTCCCTTTAAGCCCCTCCTTAGTCCTGGCGAAGGAGCCAGATGATGACCGGGTCGGGTCATTAGGTAGCCGCTGGCCCACCGGTCTGAGAACCGTACCTGGGGCTGATGGCGGTGGTGTCGTCACCGCGCTCTGTCCACGGAGTCCGACGCCTCTTGTCGTTGAACGAAGGCACTGTCTTTGTCCCGTGGCCTCCTGTGAGGCGGCGGAGAGTGCAGGAGCTGCAAGGTCTAGCAAAACAGGTCAAGCAAAACCAAGGTTTTAGGAGACACTGTAGCCTTGGCGTTTAGTTTAGGAGGTACTGTAGCCAAGGAATTTGGTTAAAGAGGTAGTGTAGATGACCTTTGTAGTTTCTGACTCTGTGTGTACAGTTTGGCCTTGGTGTTCCTGCAGACAAGGTGTTGCGCTGTGTACTCAGTGTACCTGAGCTTCGATCTAGCTTCCAACTCATAGATGTGCCTCTCGGCGACACGTTTGTTCCTGCTTGAATGATCCACTCTCGGCTCAGAGTGAGGAAGCCCTGAGGAGCTTGTGACGACAGCTTTGACTCCAGTGCCGTGCTCTGACAGAGACGAGGTGACGATGCGCTGGTCATTGGTCAACGATGACAGTGGACCAGGGGCCTTCTCATAGGTCGATGGGACTGACTGCAGCTTGAGGAATCGGTCGGGGTGGTGGAAACCGCGGGAATGAGGCGACCCCTCTGTGTTGAACCGACGCGTGGAGATAAAAAATATATATATATCCACATCCCTGTTTCAACGGTTGAATCCAAATCAACCTTCTTCATGTAACCGCTCACTGTCTCTGTTACATGGAAATGGATACAGATTTTTAGTACTGACACAATGACGCAAAATTATTATTTAATTAAATAATGATAAGGACATCGGATACCAGTAGGGTGTTATCTTATGATGTCCCCTCTGCATTCTTCATATGATCGCTCTCACAGACTTGGTTTCGTTATATTTCAATAACTTTTTTTTTTTACCTACATTTCTATTCCTTTGAATAGTGTTTTGATTAGGCTGAATGAATCAGCATTTATTTTTATCAATCAGAAAGTTATTTTTATCAAAAGAAGTAATTTATGACTAAATAATTAAATATCAGATAAAATAATATTTTAATAACATTCTGATTATTAAATTGGTTATTTATAGGCAGCATATACATTTTTTGGAATCTTTGTATTTTGAGGGGATTATACATACAGCAGACTACCCGTCCAATCGATCAAATTCACACATGGCATAGCGTTAACGGTGGCTAATATAAATATTACCTGGTCTTCATTCACTTGATTGGAATTTTGCGTGTGGTCTTTCAGACAAATAGACAGATGCAGGTCACTGATTATGTTTGTTTACGGAACTTTAGAAATATACAAAATGTTCTAATGCAACAAAATCTCGTGAGACGTGTGCCTGAGAAGAGTTGCATGAATGAGTAATCAAGGTATTTATTTAATTTACTCATGTTCGTTGAAGTATTGTACTAACTTCACTACCAGTAACGCGTAACAATATTAAGCTACTCCAGATATTCTCCCACAAAACTCGGGCTCGTCCGGGATTTGAACCCGGGACCTCTCGCACCCTAAGCGAGAATCATACCCCTAGACCAACGAGCCACCTGTATTGCCCCTAAGGCTAATTTATTTTCAACTCACAAGAAATACTTTTATTCAAGCATATTACTGAGACGGCCTCCGTATTGTGATGTATTTTATTATACT